>NW_012134969.1:10166303-10168862 GCF_000956105.1 Propithecus coquereli | reverse complement strand
ACACTTCATGTTTTACCCCTGGGGTTCCAAAGCGACATCAGAATGAGATCTTTTTATTCGTCTCCATTATTATTAAGAAGCAGTGGTGGAGGGGGTGATGGGAGCACACGATATCACAGCTCCTCCTCCTCTTCTGCTGGTGAAGTCTGTCAGAAAAAAAAAAAAATCATGCAAGAACAAAAACTTAAAGAAACCCTGACAGGGTGAGAGTACACTGGAGGGAAAGTGAGCATAGTGTAAGGGAGGAGAGGTGCAGAGGGGTCAGTTGCCTTGGAAATGATAGTGGAGGTTCTCTGGAACAGGACATGCTGAGTGTTGCTGCAGTAAGAAATACCCTCCAAATCCTAGCAGCGCATGCCTCACTCACTCATGCTATGTGCCCATGATACCAGGATACACTCTGCTCACCATCATCACTCAGGAGCCCAAATGCTGAAGCCATCATTTATTTCAAACATTGCCGGTTGCCATGCCAGACGTAAAAAGAGAGAAACTCTGTAGGTCCCACCCCATCGATTAAATGCTTTGGTGAAGAAGTGGTGTACATCATTTCTACTTGTAATCTGTACTGCCTAGAACTGTTTGTATGACCACCCACCCTACTTCACAACAAAGGGGCAGATGGCCATCCTACTACGGGCCTGAAAAGGAAAAGACCTAGAAATATTTTTCAAACAGCACTCATATCTACGACAGGCATGGTCTGGGCTGATGATGCATATAAGCCCAAGTTAGTTGAACACAACACCCAACTCCCCCATTTGTAATACCCTGAGTCTCTGCCTGGTGCCAGCAGTGGTCTACCTTGCCTGCACTGGCTACACGCATGAAGTGTATGCAAAGGCAAGCCCACTGGCCCAGGGAGAAGGGGATCTGGGTCCCAGCCTCAGCCAACCAGCCACATGGTCATGGGCTGTGATTTCCTTATTGACAAAATAAAATTCCTAACACCTCTTCCTGCTTTGATCCTTAGGGATGTGCACTAGTTTGCAGATTCTAGGGAGGAAGAGAGGCTGTGCACTGCTTGAGATCTGAAGTTTGGTCTTTCCCTCCTTTAGCCAAGGTGGGCTCCGGGTGCGCAGAGCTCCTGCCTGCTGCCCTGCCCCAGCCCCACGCCCAGGCAGCAACTGCTCCAGCCCCAGGGCTTGTAAGTACAAAGGAATGAGCCATCCATGAGATTCAGAGTGAAAAGTCAGCACATATAGCATGATTTTGTGTTTTTGCCAAAAGCTAGTAGATCTTAAAAACCAACAAAGATAAGGCAGGAAACCAAGCAGTGGTCAGAGGAGGGGAAGGAAGGGGAAGGAGACACTTTGTCCACCAAGAGACACTGTTGATCGTGCTGGACAATTGAATTGAGCTGAGTTTGACAAAGTTTTTATATTTTCAATTTTTCTTTGTACTACGTTGACCAGTGGATTTTTTTATTTCACCAAATCAAGTTATTATTTTACCAATTTGGCATGTGGCCCATAAATATTAATAAGTAACACTAATCATTAAGGTCTTGGTCTAGACTTGGTGAGCTATTGGTAGTTTGGGTTGGAAATGCCTACTTTTTCTCATTTATTAATCATATTAATCATATATTCTTGAAGCATTTCCCAGCATCTACCATGCACTAAGCATTATTTCAAGACCTGAGGATACAAAGATCAATGCGGTGTGATTCCTGCCTTCAAGGGACCCATCATTTCCTTGGAGGAGAAGTAAGCAGGGAAAAGAATAGCCAACAAATACAGAGTCATTTTCCCCACTCCTGTCCTGTGGCCTTAGAACGGAATTAGGTGACATGGCCCTGCCGACCTCTGGGTGCTGATAGACTCGTGAGGTCCCCCACCCAGCCCAGCCTCCCCTCTGCCCAACACTCCTTTATTTGCTTCCTTTAACCACCCCCCAGGGCAACATGCTCATTCCTTTTTCTGTCCTTCTAGCACCCCCGCCCCACCCCTCCTCGGCTGACAACCCTCTTCTCCAACTTTTCCAACAGCTTTTACCCAAATCCTTCGGGGACTCAGCCAGCAACAGCCTCAAGACTTGTCCCCCTCCTTCTTTGTATGGAGCAAAGTCTTCCATTTAACCAGAAAGACATGTTTTTTTAACTTAAATTCCCCTTGAAAATACACAGGGGTTTAAATTAAGGGTAAAAAATGCATTGCCAATATTCAAAATGTTAGAAAAAAATAGGTCAAGAGTCTTTCTTTATGCGTCAGGTTTTCCCATCTGCAGTTAGATTTGTGCATCACACGTGCGGCCTTTGCATGTGTGGATGTCATCATTCCAAGAGCCCACCCTGGCAGTGCATTTTATTTCCCCCTGGCGCGAGTAGTGTGCCATGGGGGTGGGCTGAGGACCTGTGAGTCTAGGCAGCAGTTCCTAATTAGGGATGTGACCTTGACCCTGGGTCTCAGGAGAGGAAGATGGCGCCAGCTTCACCCACAACTGAGCCCGGAGACTTCATGTTTCTAGGCTTACTGAGATTCTTGGGTGATACATTCCTGTCCAATTAAGCTTTTCATTATTATTAGAGGGGGGGCGGAGCAAGGGATGGGAAAAGTG
>NW_012134969.1:10164366-10166253 GCF_000956105.1 Propithecus coquereli | reverse complement strand
ATCAGTAGAAAAGAAATGTAAATTTTTAAAAGAGATCTATATCAGGCTGCAAAGGCTTAAAATATAATGTTCAATATTTTTTCATTTATTCACCAAATATGTACCAGAAACCAGTTTTGCTGTAAAGGCCCATTTATGTTTCTTTCACAGAGAAAGGTGAGAGAAAGTAGAGAAGAAAGTGGGGTTGTGGTAGATTGTAGAAATGGCCCCATTTCTTCATCTCTTCCTGTTTCTTTGTGCTTAGCCATGTAACTTTGTAGTGTCCTCCCAACATGGCTGGGGTGACCTGCCCTACACTTGCTTCTTGACTTGCCGTGTGACATGCTTTGGCCCCAAGAATAAAGTGAAAATGGTGATACGCCCATTCTAAACCTAGATATAGCCCTGGGCTCTTGTGCTTCTGTTATCTCTGTGAGAACATGCCAGAGCTCACCTGCTATCCCAGGAGGAGAAACCAGTAAGAACGTTGAGATAGCCATAAAAAGTTTATCTATCACATTATACCGTTTTATAATCTTATTTTTCAAGTTTGTTAACAAATTCCCCAGTCAATAAACATTCTCCCATAACATATTTTTTAGAGATTCTTAAACATCGCTATACTTCTGGGAAATAAATGAACAAATTACATTTTCTCTGTATGATTTTTCTGCTTCTTTGCATTAAATAAAATAATATTTTGTCACAAAATAAGAAATGCTCTAATGCAGAGTGGGTTAGGTGGTGGAATTACTTTTCCAAAATACAATTTCATCTACTCAAAGTACATTCATCAACATGCTTGGCCACTTTCACAGAATTGTCTACAATATTAATCCATTACTTTAGAATGCTGGAAGAAGAATTCGTCTCCAAGTACCATTAGCCTTCATAAACCATTCTCACTAATCGTTTTCATTTTTTAAAATTAAACTTATTTTGAGATGATTGTAGATTTGCACGTGGCTGTAAGAAATACTACAGAGATTCTGTATACACCATTTATCGAATTTCCCCCTATGGTAACGTTTTGCAAAACTACAGTACAACATGGCATCCAGGATATTGACACTGTAGCAATGCATTGATCTCACCCAGATCTCTCCAGTTTTACTTGTACTCATTTGCAATATAACTTTAAAGGCTGTAGAGTATTCCATTGTATCGATAAATGTATCACATTTTCTTAAGCAATCCCTTATTCGATAATTAGACTATAATAATTCTTCACAATATACATTAATATGTCCCAGTTTAAAAACAAACAAACATTCTTGACCTCTTTATCTGTTAGCTACCATTGCATGATATACCATTCTTCAGTGGTTTTAAGCAATAATCATACATACACACACACATATTAATCTTGCAGGCTGCCACAACAAAATGCCATAGACTGGGTGGCTTAAACAACAGAAATTGATTTTTCACCATTCTGGAGGTTGGAAATCTAAGATCAAGGTGTCATCATGGTCAGGTTCTGGTGGGGACCTCTTCCTAGTTTGTAGACAGTCACCTTCTCGCTGTGTCCTCACATAGGTGGAGGTAGAGGGAAAGGAAGCTCTCTGTTGTCTCTTCTTATAAGGGCACTAGTCACATCAGGAAGGTCCCACCCTCAAGACTTCATCTAAACCTACTTATCTCCAAAGGCCCCATCTCCAAATACCATTCCATTGTAGTGCTAGGGCTTCAACATATGAATATTTTGGGGGATGGGTGTAGTTCAGTGTATAGCAATATGTATGTAATTTATATTCATATATATTTACATATTTGAAAGTCTCTAAAGTCATGAACAAAATGTTGAATGGTCATTTCTGGGTGACAGAATGATAGAAAATTCTAAAACTTTTTTCTTTGTGTTCCTCTGTGTTTTCCAAGTTTCATTCACTCAGCATGTACTAGACT
>NW_012134969.1:10161412-10164121 GCF_000956105.1 Propithecus coquereli | reverse complement strand
TAAAAGACCATCTACCAAGCACTTTCCATTTGTTGAGTAAGAATATTTTCCCCATTTTTATTCATTAAAGCATTTCTGATCAGCATGAGATAATGTGTATGACCATTAGACTTGCTGCAATTCCAGCTAAAAGCAAAGAAACTTGGTAATTTATTTGGTGCATGAAGTTTCCCGTATATGATTTCAGTTAGAAAAAACTCAAGGACTTACCCTAAATGTGAATAGGAACAAGAATCCCCTGCTAATGAGAGTGAAATTTCCCAGGACTGTAGGGAAGAAGAACTGAGGACAATAATGGGGGAGAAATAAGAAGAGTTTTCCTAATGTTTCTACCATGAGCACTTCCCATCAATGAATTCAGTTAAAGTCACTAGGAGTGAACATGCACACCTGGGAATGTGCATACGTGTCCCACAGGAAACAAAATGGAGAAATAGTAGACATCAGCAATCAGCTGGTGACATTTCATTTTGAATTTGGTAATAATAAAATAATGAAAAAAAATTCTGAACTGTCGCTTCCAATGTGGAAGGCCCTCATCATTCTAATTGCAGGAGTCCAGGTTATAATCCATCACAATGAATAATTTCTCTTGGAAAGTACCTATATTATAAACCAGACTTTCAGGACTCTAGCCAGCATTATGTTACATTTTTGGTGATTTGAGGAATTCTGTTACAACAGATGACATTTCTGAGAGTGGAACCAAAGTCTTAACTCCTTGAGTCATTTAAGGTTGGCAGAGATGCAGATGCTTCTCAAGAATTTAGCTATGGAGATTTTTAGTAACATTTTCAATGAACAAAAAAATTAAGAAACTCTTTCTTACTGGAATAACGTTTATAGGTGTGCAAACTAAATAAAAGATTGAGTTCTGTGTTGTCAAGTTAGAGAATAATGTGGCAGCTGCCATATGCAAATGATTATTTGGATCCCAGCTTGAATAGCAGAAAACAACTCTTTTTAAATTTCTTTTCTATGTGCAGCTCTAGGTGCAGTCATTTTGAATTTGAGTCCTGCTTGTGGATTGTCATGTGTTATAACAACTGGATGAATCTGCAACTGTGGTTCAATGTTAACAGGAATAAATATGCAATTTAGTTAGCAAGTTAGAACTGTTTCACATTAGACACAACTTTACAGCAGACAGTTTTATAAGGAAAATGGAATGAATTGAATACAGTCACTTGAATTAAAATATCTTTTATAGTCTCTTTGTTCCCTGGGAGCTGATGACAAACCTAGAGAAGCATGCTAGAACAAGCAGACCAGAAAATCACATTCTTCTAGTGCTCACTTTGTGCAGTAGGAGCAATTCAAATATTGTAGTAGAGTATTTATTGACATGGGAATTTTTTAACAAAGTTGAAAAACAAGCAGATTATAAAATGGTGTAATGTGATAGGTAACATTTTTATGGCTATCTCAATGTTCTCATTGGTTCCTCCTCCTGGGATAACAGATGAGCCCTAGCGTGTTCTCACAGTGATGGTAGAAGCGCAAGAGCTCAAGCCTACGTCTAGGGTTGGAACTGGCACATCATCCCTTCCACTTTATTCTTTAGGCTAAAGCATGTCACGTGGCAAACTGAAGATAAAGGATGTGGCAAGTTGCCTCATTAGTGTTGGAAGGACACTGCAAAGTTGCATGGCAAAGAGCATAGACATAGCCTCAAATATCTTCCTGTGTGTATCCTTTTTTCCTATCTTCCTTTTCTTCTTCATAAGTCAGCCAAACTTAGTAAAATCATTAAAAATGGGACTCTCGCAATCCTAATGACTAGATCAGGGCATGATCAGGCTGGAAAGATCCTTTAAGTGAATCAGGTCTAGTGCTTTGCCTCCTGCATTTTTGGAATGTAATGATGTACATGAGAGCACCATTGAACTGCAGCACACAACCTGTATGAAAGATACACAGTATTATTTTTATGAATATGGCACTAAACCATCCCAGACTATTAGACAGTTTTGTTGTTATTGTTGTTTTGTTCTCATAGAAAGGAGCTTATTTACTCAGCAGTTTAACAGATTCTCAAACTAAATTCTATTCTAATATCCACCCTAAATTCATCCTGTAAACATGTTGGACCATTTTCTCATTCATTTCTTAACAGAGAGGGAAAAGAACTGGTCACAGTCCTCTCTGTACAGTGGAACCTACTTAATTTGACATAAGAAAATTTTTTAAATGAAGAAAAGTAACTCCCTAAAATTACTAGAAAAAGTGAGCAAATAATTGTATGAACCAGGGAAGCCCTTTCTAAGTAACATAATGTCAAAGGCAGGAACCCTAAAAAAATAAGTTTACAGGTTTGGCTATATATAAATTTAAAATATTTGTTTGTTAAAGCCTACCATAGAAAAAACAAATGCAAGTGATAAACTGGGAAATAATATTTATTACTCATATAACAGATAAAAATGTGTGTTATTTATTTATATTCATGTTACTATCAAAATGCCAATAAAGTGAGGTGAAAGGAATAAAAATAATACAAAATTATAAAGAGACATTGAACAAGGAAAATCAAATTTTTGCAAGATGGAGAGCAGATGTAAAACCAGCAGACTTGAAAAGTCTGACATCAGGCACCTATGAAGGAAATGCCAGAGAGAAGCAAGCTAACCCCTCAAGGCAGCACTAGAAAGTCCAGGAATCGGAAGTACCAGCTAGTGGGGAAAGTAGAATATTTTACAGCAGGAAAAA
>NW_012134969.1:10114739-10150047 GCF_000956105.1 Propithecus coquereli | reverse complement strand
TCGGATTTGTAGCATGCAAAATTTTTCTCCCATTCTGTAGGTTGTCTGTTTGCTCTTGTGACAGTTTCTTTGGCTGTGCAGAAGCTTTTTAATTTAATCAGGTCCCATTTATTTGAGCACTGTGCATCCTGTACGATGGCTGTAGGAGCCCAGCAATGTGGGACAACATTCCCAGCAGGCATGGAATTATTAATAATAGCTGCCTCCTCTGAGCTACAGAATGAAGGGCTCTATCCTCCCAGGGCAGGGGATTGGAATTGCCGCTGTGCCAAAGACTATAACCCTGTGAGTTCTGTGATATATTATTTTTGTCTTTAATATGTTAATATGTGCTAAGTACCACCCAAAGAAGATGAAGTTTTAAGTGCACATGCACGCATGGGTGCGTGCGTGTGAGTATGTGTGCGAGCAGGGGGCTCTGAATGTGTGAAGAGGGAGAGATGGAGAAACCATTTGGTGGTGTTCACGAGTGTGAGGTCTAGGTATTTTTTTCTTTCTCTCTTTTTTTAGTGAGTTTGTGTTTATGCCTATGTGGATGAGGGCTGAAGAAGTAACAAAAGCTTCATCTAAATGCTAATTTGTGTAGTCAACTTGAAGGGAATTCAGGATGGGGCCTGATTTCACATCCGCTTGGGGTCACAGCATTTTTTTCCACTGAGTTGTTTATCTGGAAGGTGGGGTCATTGACACCCAGCTGTTTGGGGGTCACACACCTGTGAAGGGTGGCTTCCATCACTCTTGCCTGACTCTCACAAAAAGCTACATCTCCTGAGGCCAGGGCTCCTGTGTCCGTTGGTCTCAATTCCCTGGGCCAGTCCTCTTTCACTTCCCTGAAGAGATTCAAAGTTCTCCTCCTGGCTTTTCCCTGACTCCACCTCACCCTCCCCACACTCTCAAAAGGCACAGAGCTGCAGCTGCCCTGGGTTCTGTCATTCTGTGTGGACACTCAGTCCCAAAGCCAGGCGAGGCTCTCCCGTCCCACCCCAGCCTCAACTGTCTTCCAGAACAAGACATCTTCTCTCTGCTTCTCCCTTCTGGGCTCTGGTTCACTGCATGTGAATCACCTGAGAATCTTGTTGAAATGAAGAGTCTTCTTTGGTAGGTCTGTGGGCGGCACCTGAGAGTCTGCAATTCCAACAGGCTGCCAGGTGAGGCAGGGGCAGGCCAGACTGAGCCCACACCTGGAGAGCAAGGCTTTGAAGTGCACCTGAAGTTGCAGCTGTTTGCACCTGGCAGGGTTGTCTTCTTGGCCTTTAGGTCCAGCCCTGGCCACAGGAGCACCTCTCAGGAGACGGGAAGAAGCTAGTCCTCAGGTTGAAAAGGAATCATATTAGCCTGGGCTTGGGGGGTTGGGACGGGAAGTACAGCTTTTTCCGATTACAGATAAGAAACTCGTTATTTTAAAGACAAATAAAAAATGTAATAGACTAAAATTGCAGTTCCCTAGGTAGATTCTGGGAAATATTGGTCCTGTGGGATGTTAATAGGAGTTATATGCAAAAGGGATTTCTGTGTTCAAATGAGTTCTAGAATCTAGAATCTAAACACCGGGTTAAACAAAGTTTAATAGGTTTTTTTTTTTTTTTTTACTACAGAAGTTTTCAAGGCTTTAATAATCTTTAATGTGTATTATAGATATACAAGAAGGACATAAAGCATGCAACATTCCCCAAAAGTATTTTCCAAGGAAATCCCTGTTTTTTTTTTTTTTTTCAAGGAGGGGAATAGGACTAAACCCCCACAGAACGCTCTTTGGGGAAGGGCAGCTAAGTACACACCCAGAGTCAACTTCACTGACCTTTCTCACTGCTCCCTTTGCCTGCCTCAAAGATTATAAAATGGAAGAGTGTTTGTTTTCTCAGGTTCATTTGTGATAACTTCGTCATATTTTTAGGATGTCCATGAGTCCATCAACATCTGGCCATTGATAGTTCATTTTGTTTTTACAAATATCACACATTTCTCTCAAACGCTAAGCCTCAAATGTAAAAATCATGTTACTAAATACCATGCCATCTGTTTGTTTTCACATCATATTCGAGACTGAAAGGTGTCCCTTCACCCCTGTCCCCTCTCTTCACTATACACTTGACCCTTTGAACACTGAGAGGGGTAGAGGTGCCGACCCCTCCCACACACAGCTGAAAATCTTCATATAATTTTTGACTCTTCAAAAACTTAACTACTAATAACCTCCTGTTGACCAAAAGCTTTACCAATAACAAAAACCACCAATTAATGCATATTTTGTATGTTATATGTATTATATATACTGTATTCTCATGAGAGAGTAAGTTAGAGGAAAGAAAATGTTATTAAGAAAATCATAAGGAAGAGAAAATATGTTTACTATTCGTTGGGTGGAAGTGGATCATCATAGAGGTCTTCACCCTCATCTTCGCGTTGAGCAGGCTGAGGAGGAGCTGCGCTTGCTGTCTCGGCGGTGGCAAGGGTAGGAAGAAAATCCACATACAAGTGTACCCGCGCAGTTCAAACCCGTGTTGTTCAAGGGTCAGCTGCATAAGTAGAAGGATCAGGGTGGAGCAGAGGAAAGGTAGGGGGAGAGTATTTAAAATGATGAAAGGAATACATTTCTCTCATCAAGTATCACCCACCTATAATTAGAAAAGCCTAGCAGATTGATTTGGTTAAACATGTTTGAGTAAGCTTAAGAATTTCTCTTTGAGATTCAAGAGTTTGTCTGGGCAGAGAGCAGAAAAAATACAGGCTAAAGGAACTCAGACAGCAATGCTTCCTCCGGATTCTGCCAATGGGTCTGCATCTGAGTGAGGATTTCCTTGCACATGAAACTCAAAATACTCTCTGGGAAGTCTCCTCTTTTTTTAAAATTCAGAGTGAGGCATAGGGCTGGAATTTCTGTGGCTGTGTTGTAAACAGGCAGAAGAGGCATTTTTCACAGTCACAACCTCAAACCAGTGGGCAGAGTGGAAGTTTCCAGTTCACTCAATGGCTGCATCCTCTGAACCCAAACTCTTGTTGGTAATCTTTGGGGGAATTAGGTCAAAGAGATGGAGCAAATGAAGGTGTATGTGTGTTCGTGTGTGTGTGTGTGTGTGTGTGTGTGTGTGTGTGTGTGTGTCTCTGAGATGGCAGTCAGCTGAGATTGACAGTAGGTGAATTTATGAATTGAATAACAATAAATATCATACTTAAAAATATTAAAAGTTGGAAATCATCCCTTACTGTGATAACATATTTCTCCCACTGAGAATTTGTTGGACAGATCAGAGCTGGCAGGGGAGGCCTATGTTGTTGAGGTTGCCATGACTACTGCAATCTGTGAGCTTGCTTCTAAAGACCTCACTGGCCCAAGGACAAGCCCAGACAAGCCTACAGTGCAGTGGCTTATGGACATTTTCTTATTCTAAAATATTGCAATGATAATCGCTAAGAAATATAAGTCAAGGAAAGGGAGGTAGTTGTGTTTGTCTTTTCTTCCTACTTAGTTTCTTTCCTTATATTTTCCCTAATTATCTACACACCTGAATACAAGGCCCTCCCAGTTACAAAGCCAAGGCCCATTTTCTGAAAACAGAAAATTGAAAAAAAATTTTTGACAACTTGAACATAGAAACTTTTAGGCTTCTAAGTGAAATAGTTAGAAGTCTACTTATAAGATTTCATTTATTAATTTACATATATGTATATTAATTGCACAAAACTGAAAAGAAAATTGTATACACTCCTAATTTGGGAATATTGCTTTATTTTACACTGACATTTCATGAAACAATCTGATTCATACATGTCATGTGCATTTTGGCCATTGGCAAATTTGTGATCACCATAAACTCTTTTTGATTTTTTAAACAGTTTTCCAAAACACTCTATCTTCTCTGCCACCCAAGTTTTTACAACACAGCAATTTTTAAATCCAAATGTAATGCTATCATAGGAAATTTTATTCCAGACCACCAGTCCCCATTTCCTCAATATTAGGACTAGTTTTCTTTTTATAATTCATCATTCATGTTTTAGTGATCTCTACCAGGTCTCACTTACTGTGTTGCTTTTTAAAAAAGTTTGTTTACAATGACATACAAGACTTGAAAGGGTGAATTAAACCCCCAAAGGAAAGATGATCACACTATGTTAAATTTCTTTGATTCCCTTTGCTTAATTCAAAGTTACAACAACTAACACTTCCTGGGCCTTAATCTTGTGCCAAACACTGTTTAAACACATTATGCATAACTTCTGGAAGGGTCTCTTTTCTCAAGAATGCTTCCAGAGTGTGGCAGAGGAAGCTACCTGAGCAGACACAGCTGTGGCCCAGAGAAAAGCATCACTCACTGTGGGGGGCCGAGGGCATGGGATGGTTTTTACTCATGTGCACTACTGCTGATTAATTGCCTGGTTACCAAATGCGCACACACACACACGTGTGCGCACACACAGAGAGAGAGGGAAATGGCCATCCTTTGTTCAGGGGGCCATAAGATCTCAACAACATGCCATTGTTTAGATTAGTGGTTCTCAGCCCTTGTCTGCACATTAGAATCATCTGGGAAGCTTTTTAAAAACACTGGTGGTGCCCAGGCCTCAACCCAGAACAAATAAATTAGAATTTATTTCTGGTGGAGCCAGCATATCACTATTTTTGACAGCTCCCCCAGGTGATTCTAATTTATAGCGAGATATGTTTTAGATTTTTAGACATATCCCAAATGTCCTCATATCTCTACCTAGATCAATCCAATGTCCTGATATCTCTAACACAGAAGTTAGGAAATACTAAGTGTCCTCTTTCAGTATTCAGCATATTTTCAAAAGTTCTGTTTAGACGAATGCCTGGTGGCACATTGTGCTCCCTCCCTCCTTTGCTCCACCCTTTAAAACACTGACCTCACTCGTGCACTTAGAATGTGTCCAAGTTCCCCTGGACAAAGGCACCACCCAGAGACGGAAGCAGGAAATCATCTCCCACCAGCTCCTTCCCACTCACTAAGGGTGCACCCCCACTCCTCAACTCTTCCTCTGCCTGCCACACTCACACACACATTTTCTATCTCATTCCTCCCAATCTTTGGTTGATAATACTAGAGACATTCTCTTTCTGATGCCACAACTTTCCTTTCACATTTTTCTTCTCATAAAGCCCACATAACAAAATAATAATAATGACTTCCTTTTTGACCATGTTATGTATGGTACACTGTACTACACACTTTATATAACTAGCATTTAAGCCTCACAATAAACCTAGGAGAGACTCACTTTGCAGATAAGGACACCAAAGGTTGGAGAGGGACAGTAACCTCCACAGGATCACCCAGGTAGCAAGTAGCAGGTCTGGGATTCAAGTTCTGATACATCTGACTGTAAGCTCTGAACTCTTCTGTTACCACACACTCAGGCTGTACTGGCGTGCAGTAACACAGGGCCCTGTGCTCAGAGGCTCTCACACTTGGTTTAATGCTCTCTGTCACTCTCTTGAAATTCTTAATAATTTTTGAACAAGGAGTCCCACATTTTTATTTTGCACTGGGCCCTGCAAATTAGGTAGCCAGTCCTGCTCCTCTACTCCTGCCGGAAATAAATAAAGGCCAGTCACCCTATCTTTTGATAACCAAAAATATACTCAAATCATGACCATTTAGAATAAAAGAAGTATTTAATGCAAAAAAAAAGTGTTTTAATGTGAAATTAGATCTGATAGAAAACTAGTGCTAGTAACCTTTGAAGTTCCAGAAAATGTTCAAAAATCTTCATTAACGCTTGCTTCCACTTTGTCACCCTTTAAATAACCTGATTTTACTCATGTTGGCCTGCAAAATGAATTTTTAAAAAACTTAATGATCTAGTTTTTTGATATTTCCATTCTAATTCCATCTCCAACCACCACCCCTCCCACCAAAAAAATAAAGGCCAGTCATTCTGTTTCCTTTGGGAACCAAAATATACTCAAATTGTGATCAATGAGAAAAAAAGGGAGTATTAACATTTAAAAAATGTGAGCTTAAAGATAGATTAAAATGACCCAGTCTTCAAAACAAAGACAAAAGAAGAGGAAGAGGATGAAGAAGAAAAAGAAGAACAAAAAAGTCTCAGGAACTGGTGCTCAATATGGAAAGGTCTGACATGCATGTTACTGGAATCGTGGAAAGAAAAGAATAGGGTAGAAAAAATATTTGAAGAAATAATGGGCAACAATGTCTAAAATTTGGTGAAAGACATATTTTTACAAATTAAAGAAGTTCAAATAAACTCCAAGCAGGATAAACATAAAGAATGCCATACTTCTATCTACAAGAGATAAACTTTAAAATATAGAGGCAGATAGGTTGAAAGTAAGTGGATAGAAAAGTATATACCATGCAAACAGGAAACTTTAAGAAAGCCGTAGTGACTACATTAACATCAGATAAAGCAAATTGCAAGCTAAAGAATGTTGCCAAAGTAAAAGAGGAACATTTCATAATGATATAATACCCAATTCATCAGGAAGATTTTTAGCTATAAATGTGTATGTGTCTGATAACAAGTGTTCCAGTGAAAGGAAGAGTCCCATGTCTCTCTAAATCAAAAGCTAGAAATGACTAAGCTTAGTGAGGATGTTGTAAACTGAGAGAGGCTGAAAGCTAGGCCTCTTGCACCAAATAGTTAATGAACCAAGTTGTGAATGCAAAGGAAAAGCTCTTGAGCAATTTAAAAGTCCTACTCTAGTGAATGAACACACAGATGATTAGAAGGTGAAATAGCCTTATTGCTGATATGGACAAAGTTTTAGTGGTCTGGATAGAAGACCAAACCAGCCATACTATTCCTTTAAGCCAAAACCTAATTCAGAGCAAGGTCCTAACTCTCTTTGATTCTATAAATGCTGAGAGAGGTGAGAAAACTGCAGAAGAAAAGCTTGAAGCTAGCAGAGGTTGGTTGATGGGATTAAAGTAAAGAAAACATCTCCATAAGATAAAAGTACAAGGTAAAGCAGCAAGTGCTGAGGTAGAGTTGCAGCAAGTTATCAAGAAGATGTAGCCAAGATAATTGATGATGGTGGCTACACTAAACAACAGATTTTAAAGTAAATGAAACAGCCTTATGTTGGAAGAAGATACCATCTAGGACTTTTGTAGGTAGAGAGAAGTCAATGTCTGGCTTCAAAGCTTCAAAGGACAGGCTGACTCTCTTGTTAGGAACTAAGGCGGCTGGTGACTTTCTAATGTTAGCTGGTGACTTTAAGTTGAAGCCAATGTACATTGACCATTCTGAAAATCCTAGGACCCTTCAGAATTATGCTAAATCTACTCTGCCTGAGCTGTGTATATGGAACAACAAATCCTGGCTGACAGCACACTTGTTTACAGCATGGTTTACTGAATATTTTAAGCCCACTGTTGAGATCTAAGGCTCAGAAAAAAAAATTCTTTTAAAAATATTACTGCTCATTGACCATGTACCTAGTCACCCAAGAGCTATGATGGAGATGCACAAGGAGATTAATATTGTTAAAGGTGTTGAATGCCTATAAATACATAATAACTCCAGGTAATGATGAATACTGAAATATTTAGAGAGCAATGTAGTCATGAATACGTCTTACTTCAAAGTTCATCCCCAAAATTGATAGGTAGATGGATAGATGTAGATTTAGATGAAGGAATGTAACATGTTAATGGTAGCATCTAGATGGTGGGTTTTCAATGTAAATTTATTTCAACTTTTTATGTGTCTAAAATTTATTTTTTCTTTTTTTTTTTTATTTCAGCATATTATGGGGGTACAGATGTTTAGGTTACGTATTGACCCCCCTCCCCCCCAAGTCCGAGTTTCAAATATGTCCATCCTTCGGGTGGTGCGCACTGCACTCTTTGTGTATGAAAATACCCGTCCCCTCCTCCCCCTCCCCCGTGCCCAACATCCAATAGATGTTATTCTTATATGTGCATTTATGTGTTGATCAGTTAATACCAGTTTGATGGTGAGTACATGTGGTGCTTGTCTTTCCATTCTTGGGATACCTCACTTAGTAGAATGCATTCCAGCTCTATCCAGGAGTATACAAGAGGTGCTATATCACCATTGTTTCTTAAAGCTGAATAGTACTCCATGGTATACATATACCACATTTTATTAATCCACTCATGTATTGATGGACACTTGGGTTGTTTCCACATCTTTGCAATTGTGAATTGTGCTGCTATAAACATTCGGGTGCAGGGGTCTTTCTTATACAGTATCATTTGGTCTTTTGGGTAGATGCCCAGTAATGGGATTGTTAGATCAAATGGTACTTCTACTTGTATCTCTTTAAGATATCTCCATATTGCTTTCCACAGAGGTTGCACTAGTTTACAATCCCACCAACAGTGCATGAGTGTTCCTATCTCTCCGCATCCACGCCAACATTTATTGTTTTGGGACTTTTTGATAAAGGCCAGTCTCACTGGAGATAAGTGATATCTCATTGTGGTTTTAATTTGCATTTCCCTGATGATTAGAGATGTTGAGCATTTTTTCATATGTTTTTTGACCATTATTCTGTCTTCTTTTGAAAAGTTTCTGTTCGTGTCTAAAATTTTTGATCATAAAATGTTGAAAAAAAACTTCAACAGTAACCACTGCAATTGTTTAGAACCTAGACCCACAAAAGATTCTCTGGAGGAGGAGTGTTTTATTGCTGACATTATTTAGAATCGCTAGCACAAGGTGATAATAAAAAGAAGCAGATTGGCTTTCAGCCAAGTTTATTATTGTTTTTAAATTCTCAACAGCAATATGCACCCTCATTGCCTGCACCCAGGGTGGGCCTTCCCAGTACACTGTCTTTGGTACATGGTTAGTGTCATGTATTGGAAAAGCATCGTAACAAGAATCTGCCTGATTCCGAAGCTTTTTCCATGCCAATAAACTCTTCCCACATTATCCTGCTAGCTATATTGCACATTATACAAAGATGAAAAAAGCATAAATCTTGCCTACAAAGAGATCGTAGTATAGTGGTGACATGTCCATACTTGCACGATTCTGATATGAGATGAATATTATAGATTTTCAAATAACATGCTGGAGGAAAATGGGAAAATTTCTTGAAAGAAGTGGTGTCTGAGGTGTACCGTGCTCTCTACTTAAACATTTGGTGCTCCTAAGCTCGAGTTCAAAATCCTTCATGTGGCCCACAAGTTCCTAAGTTCCTGTCCTTTCTACTTTTCTATACTCATCTTGGGTAATACACACACTGTGGCTACACTGGCCTGCTTTCTGTCCTTATAATATTCCTTCCTCCCTTGCAGCTTTACCCAAGCAGTGCCTTCTTCTGGAATGCTCTTCCCTTATTTCCTCCCCTCCTCTCGCCCTCCACTTCACTTAGCCCAAACCTACTCATTCTTCAAGGCTCAGGGAAAAAGTTCCTTTCTCAGTGAATTCTTCTCAGACCTCCCAGGCTGTGTTGCTTCCCCTTCTTTGGTACACAAGACACAATTGTCATCATACCATTTCTTGTGTAAATTTGGTTGTGGTCTAGGTTATAAGCTCTGTGTGATCCAGAACCACATTTGACTTGTTTCCTACAATAACTCAGTAGGCATTCAATAAATATTTGTTGAATGAATAGAATTGAATGACTCAATAGATGAATCCGTGAATGAATGAAGGGACCCAGATGAGAATGGAGATGGAAGGGAAGACCATTCAGAGGGAGGCAAAATCTTGAGCCAAAACCCAGAGGAAGGAGGAATAAGAAGAGATGCAAAGATATGGGTGTTGAGTACTCTCTGAGACTAAATGTTTTTAGTGGAATTTTTAAAATGAACTCTC
This sequence comes from Propithecus coquereli, assembly GCF_000956105.1. Taxonomy (NCBI): domain Eukaryota; kingdom Metazoa; phylum Chordata; class Mammalia; order Primates; family Indriidae; genus Propithecus; species Propithecus coquereli. The sequence goes on along the minus strand of NW_012134969.1, from coordinate 10,140,270 downwards.
AAGAGCTCTTGTGCATGTCTTGGTGGGGACCAGACATGAATAACATTTTGTAAGAAGCAGGTAGAGTAGAGGGATGAGGTAGAGTCTGCAAAAATTCTCATCAGCCATTTCTCTAATTAGAGTTTCTGGGGAATATTCCTTTTCTATATCTCACACCTCCAAACAGACCAAAAGTGGAATATGGTCAGATCCCTGGGAAGTCCCACTTTCTCATTAGCATAGTCCAAAGCTACCTAGTCTCTTTTGGCCAAAGGCTTAGATATATAGTGACTCTAGACTCCCTCTTCAGGGCATGTGAAGCCACCCAAAGAAATGATTCTAGATGCCTGGAATTTTATTTTATTTTTTAAATCAGCAACTGATTAATGTGTAGTATGCAGAGAGAGAATGTGTAGAGAGGTGAGCCCTGGCTTGTTATAGAGACCACACACTAGTTTGTTGATTTCTGTTCCATTTCCTTAGTCCAGACAGGAACATAAAGGTATACTCAGCAATTTAAATGTTAAATGCTTTGAGCTATTTTAAACTTGAAAATATATGAAAAGTTTTATTCCAAAAAGGTGCTCACACATTTTTCCTGCACTATTTAGGCTTCCATTTATTGATCCCTTGGTACATTCCATCTTAATAATGCACAAAGAGTAAAAGGATGGAAGCTTAAACAGTACATACAACAACCCCAAAGCCTAACAATGTAACAGCAAACCATTCTCTCAACATCTGGAGTCCTGTAGGCGACTTTCCTAATAAAGAAAATCAAGTCATTTTAAATCCATATCCACACTAAGATTTACAAACCATAGACTTATTTCTTTCAATCTTGTGTGAGGTTTCTCTATGACCAAATCTGAATTTCAATTTCCTGGTGTGCATGAAATTAGGATATTAGACTAATGGAGTTCTGCCTACTCCCAGGACAGACAGAACAGACATTACTAATCACTTACAGAAAACTTCACTACACAATATACCATGCAGTCACTACCGATCAACTCAAGATTGCACATAAATTGAAATCTATTTGCTGTCCTGGAACAAGGAGGTTCCTAATGCTTCTTATAGCTAATCTCTGAAATCCATGGTTCTAAAACAAGCCTATACAAAGCAATGGTCCCCCAATACAGAAGCATATCAATTTATGAGCTTTCAACTTAGGAATTTTCAGATACAAACAGATGAATCAGAGCAAAGAACACTTATAGTATTGCTTTAATCTTGTGAGTAAATGGATGTCCCCAACCTTTTTGTACTTTACCTGCTTATAAGTAGAAAACCTTCTATATACCACATTTTTCTTTTTGATTATCCTCTTCATATCCTCAGTTCTTCCTGAAGTCATAGAAACACTTGAAATAGCCTTGTCCACTTCGGGTCCCTGCACTCTGGGCAACAGTGTCCCTACTATCCCCTTCTCCCCCATCAAAATCTCTCGCAGGGAAGATCGAATAAAGTCAGCCAAACTGAGGTATAGATGATAGCTAAAGTCCAAATGATCTTCTCCTCTCAACATATTTCTATTTTATTAGGGACAATGTTCCAAGCCAAAGGAATGCATTTCTAGTTGTAGAATTATCTTGTTTTCCTATTAGAAGGTTTAGAAAGTTATTTGGGAGAAGCATCAAGGATCTTCTCAGTTCCCCTAAATTATCCCCTGAAGAGCGACGCTTAATCCTCCTCCTCAAATGCCAGGTTTACTTCTATCTCTTGAAATACCTGGAGCACCTATTCTGAAGATATGGCTTATGAACCACCTAAATCAGAAAACCACAAGTATTTGGTAAATATGCAGATGGTTGAGATCTACCTCAAAACTAAAAATTAGGATCTCTTAGGATGGGCCCTAGGAATGTGCAAGTCCTCAAGTTCTCCTACGCCTACCAGGGGAGTTCTTACGCACAAATAAATTTGAGGGCAACTGTTTCAAAGCAAAGGCTTAGCAGATATAGCAACATCAACATGTATACTTTTCCTGTTCTCCTGCTGTTTCCCAGCAAGATTATAAACTGCCTGACAGCAAAGACTGTATTTCATACTTTCAAGAATTCCCCATAACTGCTCTTACTTTACATTAATAGTGATTTTATATTTAAGCAGTGCTTTCCCAATTAATATCATAAAAGAAATTATTTTCTCATTAGAGACCATGAGAATTCAATGAAGTAGGTATTAATCAGATATTTAAATTATATAGGAATTAAACAATAATGCAAAAACACAGTAACTCATTGTCCATCATCCATTTTACAAACTTTTCTTTTAGTGTTTGTATGCGAGGGCGAAATGCATAGTACCTGCAAATCCACAAACGTGGTGTGCTCTTGGATGCATTACTGTGATTTTATATATTGGAGCCAAAATTATTTTCTTCAAAACTGGAAATCATGATCTCACATATAGATGTTTACTTTCACACAATTGCATGAATACGCCTACTCAGTTAAATGAATTTAAGCAACATTTACTTTGCCCTAAGATTTTCAAAGAAACTTACTCAATATTACTTAGAATTGTTTGTCCCTAGGATTGGGACAAGTCTGTAGCATTGGCAGAGAAATTCAGGTACAGGGAATTTTTAAGGTTTTGGAATAAGAGTAGCAGTATACAAATAAACTTATGTTTTTAGATCCTCTGAAAAAAAGAAATGCAATCAATGAACCAATGAAAGAAAGAGTAAGATTAATAATTATTCGACTTTTTTTGTGCAAGAGCATTTGGTAGAAAGTTTACCGTCCTCTTATGTGAATGATCCTCTTTGAAATTGAAGACTTTGGCCCTTGCTTTTTTTCTTTTTCATTTTTATGTTTAAAGAAACCCGCAAATGACTTAAGTAATTGTCCCAGGTCCTTTAAAAATCAGGCAACACCTTCCGCTTGCCCAAGGAGTATATATTTCTTGGAGAAGGAACTCCATTTTAAGGCTAACACAGGAAGCCACACTCAGGGTTCAAGGTTTATGGTTTGCATTTGGTGTGGTTTGCAGCCCTGTTTTCCTTGTGAAGGTGATGATTGAAGAGAAACTCTCAACCCCAAGGCATCAAAATGAAGGAGTCGCAAACACTGGTGAGGTGGGTGGGAAATCAACTGGGTCCTGGTATGTATAGACCAGTGGCCAGGAGACTACCTGTAAAGGGCCAGATAGGAAATACATTTGGCTTTGTGGGTTATACCGTCTCTGTTGCAATCAGTGAACTACTGTGTTATGCAAAAACAGCCATAGATAACATGTAAAAGAATGATTGAGGTTCTGTCCCAATAAAATATTGCTTACAAAAACAAATGACCCACAGGCTGAAGTCTGCTAACCTCCTGTTTAGACTATAAAACCTTTCTCATGGGATGAGAAAGAATTCTAGCACTGAGAAAACTGTGTTTGGACGGTCAGGATAGATCAGGATGCACTCTTCCATATTAGAGTCTCTCCCTAAAAGCTAACAAAAAATTGCTAGTTAAAGGGCATGTACTATGGAGTGATTGGTTCAGTTGCTTTTCATAGTGAATAACTCTTTGTTTCCTTTAAATATTCCTGTAGCTAAATCATTAATGAAATCTATAAGAATAAAAAGAGGGAGGCTGTGCATGGTGGCTCATGCCTGTAATCCTTTTGGAGTTTGAGGTGGGAGGATCACTTGAGGCCAGGAGATTGAGATCAGCCTGAGCAATATAGTAAGATCCATCTCTACAAAATATATAAAAAAAATTAGCCAGGTATGGTAGCATGCACCTGTAATTCCAACTACTTGGGAAACTGAGGCAGGAGAATCATCTGAGCCCAGGAGTTTGAGGTTGCAGTGAGCTATGTTGATGCCATTGCACTCTAGCTCAGGCAACTGAGTTAGACCCTGGCTCTAAAAATAAATAGAGAGAGAGAGAGAGAGAGAAGAAGAAGAAGAAGAAGAAGAAGAAGAAAGGAAAAGGAAGGAAGGAAGGAAAGGGAGGGAGGAAGGAAGGAAGGAAGGAAGGAAGGAAGGAATGAAGGAAGGAAGGAAATCTAGATCATCCAAGGACATGGACATATTCTGGGGGACAGACTATCTGCACAGGCCTGTGGGGCCAGAGCAGGTTTGCTGTCAGGGCATCTAAGACAGAAAAGAAGGCTAAAGGGAGGCCCAGTGAGTGTCTTTGCAAACAGTAGTCAACACTGGGAAGGATGTGGGCATGTGAGGTTAGTGGTTACAAGTATAGGCTCTGGAAACAAACAGACCTAAGATTTAAATCCCAGCCGTGTTACTTACCAGCTGGCTAATCTGGGGCATGTTGCTTAACCTCCAAGCCTTAGTTTCCTTACTCTGTTGCCTGGGCCAGAGTGCAGTGGCATCATCATAGCAGGATGTCTAAAAGGAATACAAAGTATATTGAACCTTTAACACAACATAGGTGCCCAGTAAATGGAAACCACTGAAATAAATGAGGTTTTGAGAGGAAATACATATTGAGAGCAACTAAAAATTAAAATATGATTAAGGGCCTAGCAGAGTGAAAAATAAAGTAGTAAACTCATGCATAACACGTGCATTATATTTCTTTCTAGAATTCTATTTTCAACGTTTATTCATTGTTTCATTCAGCAAATGTTTCTCAAGTACTACTATATTTCTGGCACGGTGTTCACTGATGGGGTTTAAAAAATGAACAGTTTCCTCACTTCCGAGGATAGAAACTTGAAAGGGCCTTGGTAGATGTGCTTGTAAAAAGCTATTGTCTTTGAACTGCAAATCCAATCTTCTGTACTCTGCCTGGTGATGCGGGAGGTGACACTCAGAAATCCACTTTTCTCCTTTGCCAGCTTCTCCCTAGTAAGCTCTGCCATGGGCTGCTAGCAGGAGACTGGGAGGCTAGAGGAAGGAGAAGGGATATGTGCTTTTGCTCCCTTTTGCTTCATGTCACATCAGCATCTCCACCATAAGGCTTCTTCACCCCGGCAGCAGCAATTCATTTGCAGTGTTTCCATACTCCTAGACCCCCTCGTCACTGCCATCTAAGATGCGAGCAGAGGTCTGAGTCAACCCCACAAGCTTCTCCTCCCATATTCTAAATTTTAATAATTCCAACGTCTTCCCTTTATTCCTCCAGCCCTAGGGATCGTAGCTCCTTCCACAGTTACTATCTCTGTTATCTAAGTGTCCTCTGTTTGTCTTGTCAGTTCTCCAACATCTGCTTGATGGTCCCTTATATTAAATTCACTTTAAAATATTTAAATTATTGGTGTGGTTTCTATCTCCTGACTGAATCCTGACTGTGTATGTGATTAAAGGCTAATTGACGAAGGCCCATTAGCAATTTCACAAATTCCATGTCACAGGGAATAGGCTTAGTAAACATACTTCTGTGGGCGAAAAGCTTTAGGCAAGAAAGGAAATCTTTCTAAAATACAACACTGTGAAAATAAAAAAAAAAAAAACAGTTTAAAGACAAACACAAATAGTGAAAAGGCAATCCACAGAATAGGAGAAAATATTTCCAAATCGTATATCTGAAATTGGGTTAATATCCAGAATATATTAGTAAGAACTCCTACAACTCAGCAACAACAACAAAAACAAAAGACAACCTAATTAAAAAATGAGCGAAGTACGTGAATAGACATTCCTCCAAAAAAGATATACAAAGGCCCAAAAAGCACATGAAAAGATGCCCAACATAACTAATCATTTAGGGAAATGCTAATCTAAACCATGCTGGGCTACTTCACACCTACTAGGGTGGCTATTATCCGAAAATAGAGACTAACAAGTGTTAGAAAGGATGTGGAAGAACTGGAATGTGAAATGGTGCAGCCACTGTGGAAAATAGCATGGTGGTTCCTCAAAAGGGTAAGAATAGAATTACCATATGGTCCAGTAATTCCATTCCTGGTTATACACCCACCAGAACACAAAGCAGGGACTCGAACAGACATTTGCATACCCATGTTCATAGCAGCGTTATTCACATCAGCCAAAAGGAGCATGTAACCCAAATGTCCATAGATAGATGGGTGGATAAGTAAAATGTGGCATATACATACAATGCATTATTATTCAGCCTTAAAAAAGAAGAAAATTCACACACTACACGGGGATGAACCTTGAGGACATCATGCTAAGTGAAATAAACCAGCCACAAAAAGACAAATATTATATGATTCCACTTATATGAGGAACTTAGAGTAGTCAAATTCATAGAGACAGAAAGTAGTATGGTGGTTGCCAGGGTCTAGAGGGAGGGGATGGGGAGTTATTATTTAATTGGTACAGAGTTTCAGTTTTGGAAGGTGAAAAAAGTTCTGGATGTGAATGGTGGTGATGGTTGCATAACAATGTGAATATATTTAATGCCACCAAACCATACACTTAAAAATGGTTAGGACAGTAAATTTTATGCTCTGTGTATTTTACCACAATATAAAGAAGAAAAAATATATGCACATTTGTGTTTGTTCTTCCTATAATGCCCTTGTTAGCATGGATTCATCATCTTGGCAAACATCCAGGCCTCCAAAATCCTAAAAGAAGTCACGACACCCCTAAATGAACTCAAGTGACAGCACTGAAAGGAAATTTACCTTCCTGGTCCCTGTTTTCTCTCCTTTTCAGGATGGGTGTTTGTACGTTTGGTAGTGCTCTCTGAATGACAATAGATTTCCTGGTTCTCTCAGTCTATTTCATAGGAAAGAGGGTATATATATTCAAAGGAAATTAGAATTAGAACAAGGGAAAGAAAACCAAAACTTTAAGTGTAGTTGTAGCAAGGCAACTTTTGCAGATGGAATAAACTGAAGCAATCTAATAAATATTTTCAAAACCACGATGCAGCCAACTCTAATGCATATTTAGGGATCTGTAATGCCTAGTAACTGTCTTCTATATCAAGGTGGTATAGGGCTGTGTGCCAACAAATTATTACTAATCCGTGGGCTTCAGTTTCCTTATTTATACAATGGAGGTAAGAGCACTCAATACTTCCTAATATCCTTAATAGAATTAAGCTCTTAGAGTAGAACCTGGCACACAATAAATTCTATGTAAGCATTTGTTAAAACAAACAAATATTTATTTAATAGCAATTAATACTGTATAGGGTTTTTTTAACAACCGAATTTCATATCCATTAACTCTTCTGATTCTTAAGCAATCCTATGATGAAAGGGAGCTAGCCTGAGAAATGCTAAAACAAACTGTCATATAGTTTAGTTGAAGCAGTGTGATTGACACTCCACCGAGCCTTACTGTCTCTTTCTTCCAAGCCAGCTATCACATGGCCTTATTCTGCCATCGCAGGCATCAGTGGCCAAATTTAGTTTCCTGATACAATATGTAAGCTTTCAAAATTCATTTTCTTGTGAAAAATTAGATTCATGAATAAAATAAAGACAAAAATTATGAACTTTTTGGCATTTTTGGACTAATACCTTCCCCTCTGGGTATTAGTCACTTTTCAGTATTATATATGTGCACATATACACCTCTTTCATCAGTGTAATTTTACTTTTTGCAGAAAAATTCTATTTTGGCTCACCAAATTTTTACTGGATTTACCCCTTCACAATAAACTTTTCTGCTTCCACACATTTCCAGGGCTGCTAAGTGAAGACGACAGAAAGGTGAAGAGACACAGCATAGTGGATAGGACGGGAATGAATTCTGGCATCAAACGATCTGTGTTCAAACCCAAGCTTTGCCACTTAACGGCAAGACCCTGGGTGAGTTACCTGGCCTCTCCTAACCACGGCTTTCTCCTTGTTTAAAACAGTAATGACCATACCCGCTTTGCAGAGTTGGTAAGTGAAATAAAGCCTCTGGAAGCATCCAACACAGAGCAGATACTCAGCAATATACATATATATGTTTATACATAAAGATAATATCTATATAATTAATATAAGCATCTACTGGTGGGATACACACACACATATGATTATTATAAGCGTATTTGTGAAAAATAAGCACTAAAATTACCCATAGGCATCAGTTTTCATGCAACATAACCAAAGGAAATGGTAATGAGAATCAGAATGCATGACAGATAGTATTTTGATTCTATCAGAGTGGGCTATAATTGTTATTGTTCAGTAGAAATAATCTTAGATGATTAAATCGATGCTTTCTGATATTAATTGTCAAGTCACTGTGGCTGTGTGATCTGTTTGCAGGTTGGGCAACTGTATTGGGGGTAAGGGTGGACTTCGTATACATACCTCATGCAAAAATGTGAGATATTCCATTTATACTCTCCAACGAATACATTTTAAAAAGAAAAGAAAAGCTGTGTGTGTGCGCGCATGTGTGTTCAGAAGTGTATACATATGTGTGTGTGTGTGTTTGAGCACATATGAATGACTCAGCATAGAGAACGTGTTTAGAATCACAGAATTTGGAAGGTGAGAAGTACCCTACAGATGATCTCTCTCACCCACCTCATTTTATAGATGGAGAAGCCCAGAATGTCACAGCCCAGGTCAAACATCTAGCTGGTGCTGGTCAGTCACAAAACACAGGTTGTCACTACTTCCCACTCCACCGGCCATCCAATCCCCTCCAATGTGCCTGTCGCCCGTGAGCCTGGGCTGTTTCTGTGAGAGACGATTTTGCATGTACACTCCCCGGCCTATCCCAGCTGCAAAGATGGGAGTTGTAAACTTTGACTCACGCGGTTGAATGAGACATTGTTTGATGGAAGTGTGTGGGCGGGGAGGCTAACAAACAGGCAATTGCCAGCTCTTGAAGCAAACACGCTCTCTTTATCCCCCAATGTAGTTTTTGACGTAATGAGCATGGCTTCCAATTTTCCTTGCAAATGGGCATGCTGGTGACCATGGCAACTGGCGTGCTCAAAAGATGCCCTGTCAGGGACTCTGAAAGGCCAACAGACATTTGTATTAGGCGGGCACAGCCATGCCGGCTGGTGCTCAACAAACACGTAACTAGACTGTGCCCCTCAAAATCAAGCACACAAACATTTGTGTTTCATTAAACAGAAAGTAATAAGACTCCAATAGGAAGAAGCAAAGGGGTTTTTTTGGTGTGTGTACACAGCTGTGTTATGAAGTAATACAGAGAACACTCATATGAATAACGATTGCACATGTGTGTTCAATTTATTTTTTACTTCTTACACAGTCTCCTTTAACTTTTTTTTTTTTGGTACAGGTTGTTCAGAAATAATCACAGATTTCACAGCTGGCCAGGACAGGGGTCCCAACTGCTCCTTTCACAGGACAGGGCCCCAGTGGCACTTCCGTATTTAAAAGACACCCTGGATCATTAGTAGGTTATGCTTTTGAAAAATATAAATGTTCTCTTCCTTGATGATGCAGGACATGAATCTAGTGGTTTGACTCTACTAAAGAGGAAAATAAATTCTGAAAATCCCACATCTAGAAATAATGAGCCTCTAAATTTAAAAAAAGTAGTGTAACTATAGCTTTTAGTGCAGCTAAAGTTGGAAAGATTCACAAGTGATACAAAGTGTCCTCTTGTGACCGTTCTACCTCATCAGGTCCTCACTCCCAGCTTTTTGAGGGATTGTTTGCTTCCCCATTATAGAACAGAGAGAGGGTGGGCTAAGAGGTTGGTGAATGCTTTTGAAAAGGAAAATGAATGGCAGAAAAGAGAGAGAGAGGAAAAAGAAAAAGTGGAAGGAAGAGAAAGAAAGAAAAAAGAGCGAGAAAAAAGAATTAGAGAAAAAAGAGATGAAATATCAAGAGATTCCTCAGTACACTGATTGTCTATGCCTCATGAGGCTGCAGTGGTCTCTTTTATGTGTTCAGGCAGGTCAACCTACATGCTTTTCTTAATAAGAGTTAGCACCAAAAATAGAGGCAGAGGACCTGGTTGGGCTTTGAATCCAACACTGAGATAGAATCAAACAGTTCTTTAGTCACAGGAACCTTGAATTCAATTAACCTTCACTGGTCACAATTCTTCTTGACATATTCTCTCCTAATCTGCCATTCTGGGTTTATTGATAGGTGCCCAAAATGATCACAGCTTCTGAGATGTTACCTTTTCATTTCTGCTACATGGTATGCTATGGTTTTCCCACCTGCCAAACCATGGCCAAACTTGACTTTGTAAACTCAAACTCTCAGACCTTCAGGCCAGGTCTGTTTCTCCTGGCATGCTGCTTGCCACTCTTGTTACTGCAAGCAATTTATATTTTCCTCTAACCCTCCATCTTTCAGGCTGAACTTGATCAGAGGCTGAGTGGGTGGGTAGGAGGTAGAACATGAAAATGTTTCTCTTTCTAAATGTGATTATAAGACAGGAATTTGTTATGTCTTTTGCAGGCATATCTCCAGCTCTGAAAATAAGCAATGTGATGTTAGCAAATGTGCAGGGGCTCCCTGAGTGCTTTCCAAGGCTGACCAGCTGTTGGAGAGGGGCTTCCAGTAAGAAGAGAAGCACTCTGATCCAGACAGTGATTCACACCTAAAAATACCAACTCCACCATGCCTTCAAAACAATTCTAGATCTTGCATCCAAATGCAGTAAGTCTGAAATATTTTATAACTAAATTGGTCCCCAGTATTTTTTCTTCATTACAAAGATGTATTTTTAACCATAACTGGGGGCAAGCAATGTTTAAGGGGGGAATAGATAATTTTAAAATTTTGTGATTTGGAAGCTTATTGTTAACAGTGCTGAAGAAAAGTTAAAAACATTCCAAAGTATGTCTTTAAGACTATGATACACATTGATCAAAGTGAGAAAACAATCAGCTGAGATTTTTTTGTCCTTATTTCACTCTTGTGTTAGTTATCTATTGCCACATAACAAATTGTCCCAAAGTCAGCAGTTTATAACAATAAGCATTTATTATGGCAAAGTTCCTGTGCATTGGGAATCCCAGTACCTCTTAGCTGAGCACCCCTGGCTCAAGGGCTTTCATGAAGCTGCAATCAGGCAGTCAGCTGGGGCTGTGGTCTCATCTGAAGACTCCACCGGGGAGAATCCAGTTCCAGGCCCCCTTGCCTGGCAATTGTCAGGCCTCATGGGAAGTAGGACTGAGGGTCTCTGTTTTCTACTGGCTGTTGGCTAAAGGCCTCCCTCAGTTGCTGGTCTCATGGACAGAGAGAAAGAGAGAGAGCAGGAGAAAGAGAGAGAGAGAAAGAGAATATTTAAGACAGAAGCCACAGTATTTTTATAACTTAATCTCAGAAGTAGCACTCTATTACTTCTATTGTTTTCTATTCATTGGAAATGAGTCACTAAGTCCAGCCCACACTCAAAGGGAGGAGATCACAGAAGGAGAGAAGGATAATTAGAGACCATCTTTGGCCTACCATAGCCTCTATTTCCAAATATTATAATGTGTAATCTGCAATGGAGTATGTCTTATACTAGTCCACTGAGATTCATCAATAATTAGATGCCACAGACAAATCTGAATTCCTTTGGAAGTGTTTTGTTTCAGAGGAGCTCAACCAACTTGCAAACACATGCTTTTAGACAAGGGTCAGTGTATCCCCCCTCCCTCCTCCTCCTCTCCCACCTCCACCCACGTGCATATCTTCCATGGTAAACCCAGGCTGTCAGCTGGGTTTAGAGTTATCAGGAAGCAACAAAGAAACAGACAAAAATGTGAGCGACTGTACCCCACCTAGCTGTATGGTTTTCATCAAATCACGTCACTGTTACGGGTCTCCATTCCTTTATCAGCTGAAAGAATGGGTTGATCCCAAAGATCTCTCAGGTCTCCCACAGCTTTAGAAGTCTATGAAATTTTGATTCCATGTGTGCAAACTTGGGATGAAATGAAATGTGCAGCAGGAATAAGGACTTCAGAGGTCTATAGTGAAAGTTAAGTGGATGAGGTTTGGGATTTTATAAAGCACTTTGTACACTGTAAAGTGCCATACACGCTTAAGGACTTGTTCTTATTTAGCCCGTATCACAAAGAGGTCAGGGTAGGATGCACAGTGGCGGGGACAGTCTTCACATTCAGCTAGTCAGTTATTTCCAGGTGTCATTCTGTTAGGTCCTTATTATCATAGGAAGGGAGTACAGGGGAAGGTGACCTACCACCTTTAGCATGAGGGAAAGGTTGAACCTGTTTCAGATTGCAATGTGCTGGGCACTCGGGGGGCTTCTGTGACTTCTCTGACTTGGCCTTCTCTCCATCCATGTTTTCCGGCTGCCTTTCCCAGCAAGACCTTCTCTCCTGGCCCTTTCCTGCAGATTCTCTCTTCCCTCTGCCATCCACTTTCTGTCCTTTGAACCCTTCTTTCTGAGATCCCACCATTCCTTATGTAGTGACCCTCATGCAAATCATCAATCAGTGCCAGCTCCATCTGGTTCCAGATCAAATTGCTAAGCATGAAGCCTTTTAAATATCCTTGAGTATAGATTTTATGCACAGAAAAGATCATTCAGGGGCTTGGTCTCAATTTTTCAAAGCAATATTAGATTTATTAAAGTCATACATTAAAAAATGCAATTCCTCTGTAGGCTTTTGAGTACATTTTATGAATCATATGATTTTATTTAGAAAATAACATTTTCTAGTAAATTTTAGCAATCACAGTTAAAGATCCCTTGAATAATATTTGGTCTCATTTTATAAACCAAGTTAATTAAATACCTTTGAATATTTTGAATTATATTTATGAATGTAAGCACTTTTAAGTATTTCAGTTGAGATTTGGGTTCAGTAAGTAGTTACTGAAAATTTAATCAAGTAAATTTCCAAATGTGATGAATATTAAATTCAATAAAATGTTCCAATGTTGTTTACAAATTTAGTGAATATATTAGTCATTGTAGGCTAGACTTTGGTGTGATAACAAATAAAGCCTGAAATCTTGATGGCTTAACATTCTGGGAAAAAATCAACCAGGGCACCATTAGTGTCAGCCTGTTTTCAAAAACCAGGCATGAGAAGGCTCCAAAGGGGAGTTCTAACTTGGGGAAGAAGGGCTGAATGTTTCATAGGGCTTTAGCAAGACGAGGTCAGCTGAAGTTCAGCCAGAGTCAGCAATAGTTGGTCAAGAGAGTTTTCAGAAATGGAAGAGATTGTTTTATTGGATTAGCAGTGATGGTTTGGGCAATTTGGACTTTATCAAGAGCGGTGAAGAGGAACAGTTAGGGGCTAAGGTCAGGAGAAAGAGGGGGGCACAGCTATTGGGGCAAGGACATGTGGGAGCCAGCATGGGCAATGCAGTCTTTCTTGGTCTCTCACAACGCAACCCAGGTTAGTGTCTCCTTCAGGCGGGTCCAGTGTGGGTCACGTGGCCTCCTCCATCCAGTGCCAGGTCCCCTCTGGAAGGCAAGGGGGGACGGAGGAGACAAGCCGGCTCTACCCAGAGCACCACATGTCATTTCCTCTCACTTCTCATTGCCCAAAATGAATGTTGGGCCCCAATGTAACTGCAAGGCAGTTTGGGAAATGTAGGGGAGCATGTGGACCATCTGGTGATCCCAGACTCTCTTAGATATATTAAGGTTTTAACTAAAACCACAGTCTAAATCAGATATTCAGTTATGCCTCTGAAGTGGACATTTTAAAGATGACCTGTTATTCCAATAGACAATTTATCTTAAACATCAAAACAAATATACGAAGTATGTAGAGATTCTTAACATGAAAACATCAGTGACAAAGTTTTGATTTTCTAAAAGATCGCACTATTTAATTCTGTGTCTTTCTGGGGTTTCTGACTATGCAATACCAAGTGTTTGGGGATGACCTCCCGAGACTATCGCAAGCAGAGATTGTAGCCAAGATGCTTACTGTGTGGATTCCATGCTGATACCTGAAACTTTATTATTTAAAAACAGACTCAGCACCCTCGAAACCTAGACAGCTCATATGGCCATTGTGCTCATATAACAGAGTGAAACCCAGATCAGAACCTACCCTGGCTGTTGTCTCTCTAGTGTGGACTTTGTATTTCTTTGACTCTTGAGACAAACAAAGGTCTTTTTCATCTAAATCAAATAGCTTTGATCTTGATGGAAACTTGAATTTTTTCCCACAACTTTTATGAGTAGTAACACATTAAACGGAGGAGAAAAGTTGTATGCATCTTGAAGGTGGAGCATGAAGGGGGAAGGTGCTACCAAGGTGGTTTAAGAATGGAACCTGCCCACCCCCAGCCACCCCACAAAACAAGTAAGTAAACAACAGAAACACACTCTCACACTATAAAGCATAATCCCCTTCCCCTTATTATGCTTTAAAAAAAAATAAAAGGCAACAGTTGCCTCCCCACCATCATAAAAAGTCCCCCTCCCTTGGAAAGGTCTGCATTCAGGAAGGAATGTTGGAAGGGGCAATAGAATCAAAGCTGAAAAGGTAAAGTTTCTCCCACCAACGTGTCTCGGACTGGTAGAGAGAGAGCACTGTGGACTAACAAGTACATAGGCATGGTAGCATGGGGTTGGGGAGAGCCCTAAGTCTACCTGGGTCATTACGAAAGGAGACGATACTAGACAGGTGAGAATGCAGCTTCCTGGCAATTAACCAGGGCAGAGTGAGAAAGAGAGAGCACCCGCTGCAGGCACAGGGCCAGCGATGTGAGGCAGAGGATGCAAGATCAGGCAGCAGCTCGGCATTGACGTGACCTGGTTCTGGGGGGCTGAGGAGGGGTGAGTTATGGAGGGCTCCTATCTTGTAATATGAAGGCTGGATTTAGTCCTAGAGGGGACTGGGAGCCACTAGTAAATGTTGAGTAGAAAAATCACATGATTAAATTTGCACTGTAGGAAAATCAGTCCAGTGTGATAGCTGGGTAGGGGGAGCTGGCTGAGGGCAGGAAGCTGCATCAGAAGGCTGTTCTGCGCTTGTTCAAGGGCCCACATCAGAGGTTATGCATGTGCAGATGGAGGGAGAAAATGGGTCCTGCTTTACTGAGATGAAAAGTGATTCTCTGGGAGAAGCAGGAATTTCCAGAGTCAGGAGTTAGGGGATCCTACAAGTGCCCTAAACAGTAAAATGGGGAACAGAACGATCAGAAATTTCTGCAATTCTCAGCAAACAGAATTCCCCTCTGCATGAAATGCTCAGCTGGCCACACTGCCCTCCCTGCCCGCCCCTTTGACCTGCCTTTCACCAATCACAGCTCCCAGATCTGCCCTGAAGGCCTCCCAGTGACCTGGCCCAGGGCCCCCTTCCTTCCACAATGAGCCCAATCACTACTTACTATCTAACAAGGAGCCAATCCCTTCATCACGTCAGATCCCAGTCTCCACATCTATAAACTGCAAACAATAACACTACCACTGTCCAGGGTTGCTGTGGGGACTACATGAGACCATGTCTGTGAAAACACGTGATAGGTGTCTGTAAAGCACCATATAAATGGGAGGTGTTTTTACTGATGAAACAAAGTAAGAGAGGATATTAGAGAAAAAGACGGGAGGACAGGCCGTGTTTACAGCCCCACAGTGGTGTTGATGCACTGCAGACAGAACAGTGTGCTAGAAAGCACGTGGGCTTTGCACCCGGCCAGGACTGGGTTTGAATCCTGGCTTCGCCACTGTCTAGCTCTGTGACCTTGAGCAAGTACCTTAACTCTCTGAGTCTCCATTCCTTCATCTATGGCATAAGATAGTAACTCCTCCCTTACAGTGCTCCGCGAGAGTTAAACGAGTGAACACATTAGAAGTTGGGTGGTACATAGAAAGGGTTCAGCAATGTTGGTTTCCTTCTTCCACTCCTACGTTCTTTCTTCCTGAAAAGTGATTTAGTTCCACTAGAAGCTCAGCCTTTCTGAGAGCTGCTTTTAGAAAGGAAAATACGCTGGTCTGAATTTTCATCGTTGTCCCTCCATTTGCAGTGTGGTTATCTATCCATCAGTGAGCTCTCCACAGGGCCCAGATTATTCGGAACATGTGAACTGCGGATGAGGGAGCAGTGAGTCAAACGGATAACGGACTCGAGTACATCAAGAGTCTTTGAGTGTTGCTTAAAACACTTATCTGTAAACCCATAATCTCGATAATTTCTTATACAGTTGTTATTCCTAAGCATTTGATCATTGTTTGTAGAAGATGTAGCAGATTAACACAGTGTCTTGTCTTGGGGGTGGAAGGGGCACAGTGCACTGCTTTCGTTTAGCTTGTGCAGGGGACTTGGGTCACATCCCTTGAGTCCTCTCTGTATCAGATAGTATGTGAAATGCTGACGAAGATATAGTAATTCTTTACAAAATTAGTGCATTCACTAATTAAGAATACTGATGGATTAAAGTACATTAAGTGGGCCATGCTGCACCTAGAATGTTCTGTGATATAGAGGAGTATTTCATTCACAACTAGGAATCACTAAAGATGGGGAATGGGTCGGAAATGAGAGTAGCTTTGATCCCAGTGACTTGACGAGCACTGAATCTTTCACGTTGATAAGATGTTTCCACATGGAGGACTTCGAAAGAGAACCCAGAAGGGTGCAGAGAGGGGAAGGAGAGAAGAAGAGGAGAGACGGAAGAAGACAAGGGAAAGTGAGGAGGGAAGGACAGAGAAGGGGAGAGAGAGGAGGGAGAGGGGAAGACACTGGAGGAGTTTGCTTTCTTCACACACCTGTTCCCAACTTTGTCCTCTTCTGGGAATAACTAGGCACTGGGGCAGAGAGGATAAAAAGAGTGTGCAAAGAAGAAGAAAAGACACGAAAGAGACAGATAAGGCAACCAGAAGAAATGTAAAGAAAGGACGAGAGCTGTAGAAGCCACTAGGGAGACAGACATGTCGGACTGACGCCAGAATGAAAGTTAAGCTTAGTTTAACGGAAGGAAGTCCTGAACCCTGGTGTGTGCCAGCCACCATGCTGGGAGCGAGCCACGTGGAGAGGAAGGCCACGTGGGCACAGGTGTTGAGGCGCTCGCTGGGAAGCATCAAGGCTGGGGAGAAGTTAAGTGAAGGCTGAGAAAGCACTTGCACTGCATTGACCATTCCGAGGCTCAGAAGGGGTCAAGTGCTTGTTCTCCAAGCACTCTCGGTGATGAATTTCTATTTCATCTAGTGCGGTTTCTACTTGACATTAGCTTTGGGATTTTTTCAAGAGATTTCTGAAATTTACTGTTTAGTAGGAGGGTGAGGGGGGAGAAAAGGATATGTGTAGCTTTGCCTCTCAGCAAGTTTCATTCCCCGTCCAAACAGATGTTGTTTGGCGAGAGCAGCACAGCATAAAACATGACTACTGGATTTGGCACAAAATGTACCAATTAACCTACGCTGATTGAGTCATGTAAAAGCAACAGGGCTGACTTACCGTTGGATGAGGTTTAAAGGAGGATAGTGTCAGCCCGAATGGCTCATTCCCCGTCGTGTTCGGCATCATGTTCCGCACAGCTGTGGTGGCTGCAGGCTGCACTCTGCCTGCCCGGGTCACTGTCCCCCCCACCCAGCCTGGAGCCCTGTAGGCTCGTGCTGGGCTCTCAGCAGGCTGCAAACATGAAACTCCCAAGATGAGCCCAAGACGCAGCTGCTCCAAGTATGTCTGCCTTGGAATAATGAGAACAAGAGAAGAAAGGGTTTCCTTTCCCCCCTCGTCCTCCTCTTCCTCCTCTTCCTCCTCCTCCTCTTCCTCCTCCCCCTCCTCCTCCTCTTCTTTTCCATCCCACACCACCTCCCAAACTTTGGGAATCTCTCTCTTTCCCTTGTCATCATGCCCTTCTCTTTCTTCTCTCTTATTTGTCCCCTTGTTCAGCACCTTCTCTCTATGCTGGTGACAGGCTCAGGAATTCCTACACTCCCCAGGCCTAGGGCAGTGGTTCTCCAACTGTTCCTAAGAAATCCCTGCAAAGCTAGTTTTAAAACTCAGGCAGGCAGGCCCCACCACTTATAATTCTAATTAAAGAAGTTTGGAGTGTGGCCTGAGACCCAAGGTGTTTAATGCCCCCGCACCCCCAGTGATTCTCACACAGGTGGCGCATACAGACAAAACCCCGGGAAACACTGGCCAAACACGCAGAGCCACACTGGTGTGTGCCGTGCAGAAGAGCGCCAGGGTGGAGCTATGATGCCGAGGTGTCCTGGTTTTTCTCCTGCCTGTCTGACCCGTCTTGGTTGGCTCCACCACTGAGATATTGCTGGTCCCATAGTTCTATTCTCAGTCCGCTTCTCTTTTCCTGTAGACACTCCCCAGTTGCTCTCGTCCAGTCCTGTAAATGGAAATGAGACCTATGCATTGAGGACTGAATGTTTATTTCTAGCCCGGAGCTCGCTTCAAAGCTCCAGACATGCTTTTCTACCTGGATGTCCCACACGGAGCTCAAGTTTACCATGCTCGAAACTTAATCCACGGGACATTGTCTTGGATGAGACATGCCACCCTGTCTCTCTTACTCAGTGCTGCTCTAACACCTGGAGGATTCAGAAAAGTAGCAGGCAGATTGGGAAGAAAGACTAGAATTCAAAGCACCACTGAATAGGTGGTGAGTTTCCCATTTTTCCTCCAGTGTCTCCCAGCCTGGACACAAGGCAAGCAAATAATTTCTTCTTTTAGGAAGCCTTTTTTATTCATTTGTATAATCCATTCTTTAAATTATATCTTCCTCTTGTTACCTAATAGGATTAGAAGTCTGACTGAAGGTTTTAAGAAGCAATGAGATGTCACAAAGTTCTAGATAAGGAGAGAGCTTTAGTCTACGCAGCTTCCATCTTTCCATAGACCTGCCTTCAGCCTTCTAACCCTTTCCTTCCCATGTAGTAAGCAATATCTCATTTTCTTTCATTAGAAGGGCCATAATAAATTACGGAGAGCACTGCAGTGGGCACCAGAAAACCTCCATTCCATCTCCAGACCTACCTTTTACGAGCTAGATACATCACTCCCAGGAAGGCCAAGTGCCGAACTCAAACCTTCAATCTCCATCTCTTATTTCATCCACATGCTGCTGTTGCTTCTTCCTTCTTTCTCTCCCATAGGTATGAGAAACCAGGTGGATCCTCTGTGTTAATCTAATGAGCTACTTTCATGAGCACAATTGCATTTTGGGAACTTGAAAAATCAGAAAACTAAGCAGTTAGCTCTTGTCCCTTATGAAGAACAATTTTAGGGATTAAAAAACAAAAACGGTCTTCATATCAGAGACTAGCATAATTATCTCTGCTCATAGGGCCAGCTCTTTTAACTATTAAGGTAAAATCTCCCAGTTTTGCAAATTTCAACTAATTTGCTTTAAACAAAACCCTGTGTGGGCAAAATAAAACATGTCTATGGACTCAATTTGGCCTGTGAGCCACCAATTTAGAGAAAGAAATCTTAGATAACGGGAAAAATCACTTTTGATTTATGTGCTTAATAAGTTAGATATATTAAACCTCAAAATGTAGCACTTAATTTTGTATTCTTTTGCATTCCCTAGTGATTTCATATATAAATCTCTAGCCTCCTGTTAATCCCAATAGGCAATCTAATCATTCACTCATTTGTATTTTCTCACAAAGGCCTAGTAGGATGTGAGATAAAGAACAGATGCTTGGTGCAGCTAATGTTTTCATGGAACTGTAGTTCTAGAAAGTCCCTGAAGCGCTTCTGGTCCAGAGATGGCAAATAATATGGCACATGTCTAGCCGTTGTCCCCCATCCTCATGGCAGACATTGCCTGACACAGCACCTGAAATTCTCACTCTTAGAGCTTGTATCTCTTAGATTAAGATTTGGAATCTCCCCAAGCCCAATTTTTGAAGAATAGCATTTCTGATTTATATTCCATGAGCCACTAGTTTTGTAGGATATCCTTGAGTATCAGATAAATAGTTTCCATGGTTGTAACAGAGAAGGTTTAGTTGCAATCTAAATTCACTCTATCTAGTTTAAATAGCAAGGGAATAATAATTATTATTATTATTAGTGCCTGGAAGGACAGACTTATGTGCTACACAGCCAGGAACAAAGCAGCCAGTGCCAACAATAGGCAGAAAACCAGGCCCAACCATGCTGTGGCACACCAGTAGTAGAGACACCACTGCTACTGCCATTGCACGCCACTTAGCAACTATGGCACTGGGGAGTGGGCCCCAGGCACTGCATCACCACCACCCCAGGAAAACCGGATGCCTGCAGCTTGTCAAGAGGGGCAAGTCCCCCCATGTGCTGACTTCCTCTTCCAGGTCTCACTCATTTGTCCCATCTAGGTCATATGCCTGCATCTGAACTCCAAGAGAATCCTAGGAAATGTACATTTTTAGAAAATGGTAGCACACACTGCCACCTGATCACATTAGTTTAATTTAAATAAGCACCTTTGTTGAAGGACTTCTCAGAGCTTTTAAGATGCTAATATTATTTTGACTCTCCAAAGAGGGTTTTTAAAAATTGCTTTACCTTGGCACACTTTTCCCCTAACCTCCCAGAACTCATGTGTTCTGCCTAACACAAGTTGGAGAATGCCACATTAAGCCACTAGTACATCAGTCGTGAGTTTCTCTGTTAGTAGTAACAAGCCCCTCCCTGCACAAGCCTAAGGCGTTGGTAAACTTCGAAGGACAACTAGCAGGAGGGCTAAGGACTTGGAGTCTTCTGGATGGTAGCTTTATGTGTACAGGCCTGGTGGGACCCTGAGCAGCTTGGGCACCCCCCACACCCTGGATGGCATGACCTAGATGTGTGCCCAAGGTAAAGAACTCTTCTGTCCACATCATTCCTAGAGAGCAGTTTCTGCATGCCACAGATTGCTGCTCTGTGTGGATTAGCAGACTGAGCCCACCAAATGTATTTCATCAAGGACTTTTTGATTTAAAGTCTGGGTTTATCAGCATTCTCGAATGTGAAGGATCATTTTCTTTCTACTAATGACTCACTTGTTGAGAGCAAACATCAGTTTGCAGATTCCTGAAAAGAGCATTTACTAGTACTTTGCAACACATTATCATGCAGGAATCAGATTACAACTAAGGATCCCATAAAACAAGCTTTAACATTTACTACATTTCTGGAGAAATATATGTGTCCTTTGCCTCTGTGGGGATGCAGTCACAGGCCTTACGTGGATCTGGGGTGGAGAGAGAACACCATCCCGACGCTACATGGTTGCTGAGGTGAAATAAACTCAGTTTGGAAAGTAATGTCATCATTGCTCCTTGCCTAAAAGGATTCTCCCAGAAATGGGATAAGACACAGGCAGGGGGAGGTGGAGAGGCCATTTGGTGGATCTCATGGAGATGGAATCTGTAGCGTGTACAAGGAGCAATGTGTCTGCGGCCAGGCAGAGAATGGACAGGGAGGCCGTAAGTGTGATATCCTGCCTTCCTCTTTCCTCTCTAGTGTTCCCTGTTCTGCCTGAGGGGTCTCCATTCCTCCCACTCAGAGCCAGCGCTCCAAACCGGCTTTCTTCGAATGAATTCCCAATCCGTCCATCTGTCCATCTACCCTTGGGTTTGCACAATCAATCAAACATTCTCCAAGTTACTGCCTGAGTTGCCTCACCCTAATAATTGGGTCATTTCTGCCTGTCTTCCTGAAATGGCTGTTTTCCTAAATCAAGCCAGTAAACGTCTATAAAGCAGTAGTTTTCAAATCTGTTGGTCCTTGGAACCCTACATACTCTTCGTAATTACTGAGAATCTCAAATCACTTTTGTTCATGAGGATTATACCAATCAATATTTAATATATTGAATATAGACCACTTTAGAAATTAACTAGAAATTAGAAAGGAATATTTAAAACACAAGAATAAACAAGCTCATGTGACCGGCCACCAGAGAGATGATGTCATCCCAGATCATTTAGCCTCCGGAAAACTCTCCTGCACAACAGTGAGAGAGTGAAAGTGGAAAAGCAACTATATTCTTAGGATTACTATGAAAACCAGTTTTGACCTCACAAATCTCTGGGAAGGTCTTGAGCACCCCCAGGGTCCCCAGACACTTTGAAAACTGCTGCTTTAGAGCATTTGCAAATGGTCTTGCTTCCTCCATCCCTTCTCCCCACATTACTGCCTCCCTAACTTCCTGAAACATACATTGGATTGTGACACTCCCCCCCACGGAGCCCTATTCATGGCTCTTCATCATCCATAGGATAAATGATAAGCCTAAGCATGTGAATAACAATAGCTGTAATCTGGGCCTATCTTTGCCTAGAAGAATCCTACCCATCCTTTATGTTAGCTCAGAACTAGGAAATTGTGATGATTTTCACATGTATTTTGCCTTAGACAAAATAGAATAAATAAAAAATTCTACTGAATTGTTTTATGTGCAGATATGTTGAGGATAAAAACTATAGATGGCTTTGACTTTAAGATTTTATGTTAGCATCAGAAAATTTTCAAATTTGATGCCAGGAGTCCATTACACGCTTGAAGCCATTACTATTCTTTAACATTTAGTAAGTCCTCCATATATATCCACACTGTGGTTGTATTTATATACATAGGGGCTGCCTTCTGGAATAAAAGTATGTTATCTACTCCCTGCCCCCCCAAAAAATACTACTCAAATGTCATATCTTTCAAGATGCTTCCTTAACACTCCTCCCTCCCCTTAGTGGTCCAACCATGAGCTGAGCTCCTAGCTTACCTAAAAGACCGCCTTCCTCTGTAGAGAGTCTGTAAGTCCCTTGAGGACAAAAGCCATTTTTATTAGTCTTTGTGATTAAACTTTAGTACAGTGACTGGCATGGTTCCTGAAACAAAAGCTATTTCCAGTAGATGGCTAATGGAAATCAGACGTGTACGTATGTTGTTTCTTTGCCATGGTAATCTTTTCCCAGCTGCTGTGGCATCCTCCACCATAGCTCTCCCTACACCCAAGATGCTGTTGTTGGAAGTGTGATATTCCCAAATAGCCGTGGCGAAAGCTTCCATCATCATTGCATCCTCCCTTGCTCTTGACCCCCTTGTCCAAGAAACTACTCAGCCCTCTTCCTTTTATCTCTGCAAAGCCTCTCACATCCGTTTTATCCTTTCCACCCTCCCCTGCCACTGCTTTAATTTACTTCCTCATTACCTCACATGTGACCATAGCACTGCTTCCTCATCTTCCAACAAAACAGACCCAGTTCCCAGACAGTGAGCTTCTTGATGGCAAAAGATTCATTCCTTGCCATACTCCTGGCCTATCGCACAGGACTCAAAACTTGTCTTTTGATTAAAAAATGTGAACTCGCATCCATCATATACACTGTCTCTAGAAAAAAAATCTTTTCAGAGTAACTTCTAATCATGTCCTTTACCTATTCAAAAATTTTCTGTGTCTTCCATTCATTACTGGACATAGTGGGTGCAGTTGATGCTCGAGTCCACATCCCTCCACCCGGGTTTATCTGCAACTATACAGTTCCCAAGGCAGTTTCCCACCTCAAAGTCCTGTGTCTCTTTTTCTTTTCTTCCTAAATGTTTTCTCCAGGATCAAGGGAGTTTGTTTTATAAAAGATATAACCCAGAAGTTTGGAAAATCAACACCTCTGAGAGCAACCCTCAACCAAGGGATGTTGGGAGTCACTGGTGAATGTCTCCTTCTCCTTAGACCCAGTAGACAGATTCTAAAAGGTGTTCCTAAGCTTGTCAGGGGCCCAGAAGTATTGAGTGCCCATTGCCCACAGCAGAAAATCACTTGACAACTATTTCATTGGTGCATCTCCCTTCCCTATCTCACTTCCCTAACTTCTTCCCTTGTTCCCGCAGAGATCACCTCCCAAATAAACTATCTGAACCCAAAAAGTGACACTGAACAACATCCAAACTTCTTAGCCTATCATTCAAAGCACCCCATAGCTTGAGTCTAACCCATACTTCCAGGCTATGTCATCTTACACATATTGCTTACACAGATTCCATCCTCTGGCCAACTGGAAGTTTGGTTGTTCCCCAAACCATCTCACTCCAAGTTATGATTATTCTGCCATTTCATTCATTTAGTAAGGAAGTGAAATCCATATGACTGGCGTAGACCAATGGAGCTTCACTCCCTAGTGTGGGGAAGGGCCCCGCCTCCCCTAGCAGATGCAGCCTGTCACAGGAGGGTAAATCCATTGAGGTCCTATGAGCAAAAGAGAGTGGAGGGTATAGCTATGGATTGACAGCTAATAATGTCTGTCACAAGAAGACAAAACATTAAGAAAATAGGTTGTCACCAAATTCAATATGAGAAGCTGGAGATGTCCTGGTGAGCTGAGGGGAGTCCTCTGACATTTACTCCAGGAACAGACACATCGTAGGTGCCCATGCACCATCCATTTTGACCCCTCCCTGACTTTTGCCATAGGCCCTCCCCATGCCAGCCCACACCACACCCATGAGAACCCATGTGTAGATGTCACCAGGCCCCCTGGGCCTCTGCTGTGACTGTTTCTGCCAGAACAAAGATCACAGACTTACCACTCACTATTTTGAAGAGGTTGCCAACCCCTGTTCCCTGCCAAGCTATAAGCTCTCACTTCATATCAGAGACCCACCCTCTGTGTTTTGCCAGACACAGGGATTTCTGTGCAAATGTCCATGGGCTATGAGATGTTAATCAAACACCCACTTGAAGTGCTTTGGAAGTATCTCTGCTTTTTGGTTTATCGATGTGCTTATATTGATTTAAGATATATTTCTCATGCAATCATGAATTCACTTCAAGACATATTAAAGAAGGATTTTTCTTAATCGCCTACTTCAGAATATTGGTCTCCAGAGACAAGGTGTTTTTCATAGCTCCTTAGAGGCCCATAAATAGGGATGGAAGAATGTAGCTGGGCACCTCATGTGGAAAGCAAGCCTACTGGAATTCCATCTGCATATCTGCTATCACTTAGCTTGGTCACTGGTTCTCCCGAGGTACTCACTGCATACCTCTCCCCTACCTTGTTTCCGTCTCAAAGGAGGAGGGACAATGGGAAATTTTTATTGCATTATTATTCAAGAAAGACATTTTTGCCCAAGTAAGTAATGAACATCTCCTTCCACGGGGCATGCCACACTCAGAAGTGTTCAAGTGCATTTCCTATAGGCACAAGGCAGCCCACCCTGGGGATACTCCTGGAGAGACCAAATGGCCACCATGTCTGGGAGCCTGAACTCCCATCCCTGATCTACCACTTTTCCCTAGTGGTGACCTCAGACAAGCCATTTGAACTGTCTGGGTATCTTTTCTCTGATCTGCACTAGGGTGATTAAGCTCCTTATCTGGATCTGTGTAAACAGTTAAGTGCTTTATAAAAGTAAGTGATTTGTATTCAAGCCTGTCCTGCAGCCCCGGATGAACTGTTCTTCCCTGGAGCTGTCAGTCGCCAACCTGAAACTGGAAGTCTTCAGACGTGCAAATGAGTACTTCTCTCCTGGAGGAGGGCCTCTACATTCTTCTCTAGATTTAATATGATTGGGCTTCTACTTGAGCTGGTTATAGGACAAGAGATGACCCCCTCAGCTGACATCATGCACTGTGAAAGTGCCATGACTCTTTTGTGTCACTGGGACACCACTTGGTCTTCCGCAGCTTGAGTTTGCCAAGGAATAATCTACAAGGTGGCCTGGGTTAGCGTCCTTCCTTGCTGACTCAAGCTGCAGAGAAACTCACCCAACTGTGAGTTCAAATCATTTGGAGGAAACCCAAATTCAGTGGGCACCTTGGATTGGGACAAGCGAGATACAGAGATGGAATGAGGAATTTAGAATGAGAAGGCCGG
>NW_012134969.1:10096037-10114501 GCF_000956105.1 Propithecus coquereli | reverse complement strand
AAAAAAAAAAGAATGAGACATTCAATAACATTTTAATTATTTAATTGTTATTAAATCTCAATTATTTAATATCTTAGAGAAATTTTAGCTTAAATCAGAAGATGTGACAGTAATAAAAAGCAGCTAGTGTAATGTTATCATTTTCTTAATTTTTTTTTTTTTGAAGAGGGTGTAGGGAGGATAGAAATGTTTTCTCCCAAAGTTTTGCTGTATTAGAAGCCAAATATGGTAGTTGATGCTGGTAGTCAGTATAACCCACTGGAAATTGGAAAGTGGGATCTTGAAATTGAAGAACTGAATAGTCCTTACTGACCCATCCCCAGCTGTGGAGAGCATCACCTAAGGTAACTTGGCCAACTACCAGATGATTAATGAACTGCAAAGCTAAATGGTAAATTAGACATCGTCCTCATTATTGAATGAGCTAAATGGGAAACAGTCCTGTAGAATCACTTCCTTCCTCTCTGGGCTGCAGCTGAATTTCATGACTTTGGAAGTTGAAGTTACCATCCATGAAATGGAGGTAAACACCTCAAAGTGTAGTGGGGAGAACGCATTTTCTCTAAGAGCAAAGTGTTTATCCCAACCCTTGCCAAATGTCCTCAGGGAACAGAAAGCTAGTGGTACAGGTGTGGTGGCCACAGCTATTCCAGTTCCTTTATTTTATGTTTTTATTATCTAAAGAAATAGTTAAAACAACAGAACATACTGACAGCTGAAATAGAATGAAACTACAAATTATAATTGCTCAGATTCTAGCACAAAGGACCAGCATTAAGATGAGAATTAGGTAGAGAAACTGAAGGCTGCCATCATTTTGAAGCAGAGCATGGATGGTGGGGAGTTGGCAGAAGGGAACATTCATATAACACCATTTTGGTTGTCCAGCTTTACAAATAAGATGGGCTCAGGTTTTTGGAAAAAATCTAGCTCTTAGATTTTATACTGGCTCCAACTCCATCTTTAAAGAGCCTGATTTTGACCTCTTCTGGCTTCTCCCTTTACCTGTGGCAAATATACTTGGTTTCCCAAATGTACAGACAACTATGAGACTCCAAAGAAAGGACACAGAAAATCATATGATTACCTCGAAGGTTCCTTGCCTTGTTTTTGGCTTATTTTTTTAGATCCTGAACACATGGACAAGCATTTATTTTTAGCTTATACTGTCAGCTCAGTATATTTGTTAATTGAAACAAATAACCCTTTGATTCAGTAGGAAAAGAAATAAAGAAAAGTCAAGAATGGAGAAAATTGTTCAGTAAATATATGGTGAGTGAACATAAGACTTCTCTGGAACCAGACCTCATGAGTTCAAATCCCAGCTCTACCACTTGGATCTCTCTGACCTTGGGCAAGTCCCATAACTTCTCTGTGCCACAGCCTTACAACTTCTCTGTGCCTCAATTTACTCATCTATAAAATATGGATAACAATTTTCAAAATGTAATTTTCAGAAAACATAAAATCAATTATTGTTTTAACTCATTAGTTAATGAAAGAGCTAGAAAGGTGTCACGATCCATTCAAAGAGCATTTGAAGAGTTAGGATATTTATAGATAATTTAACAAAGAAATATTTGGATAAGATGACCAGGGTAGATATAATCTGGGTAACATCCAACATACCATAAATCGTTCGAGTAATCTGTTTCGTTGATGAGAAATTATTTGTAAACGTGCTGAACCAAAGTCTTCAAGTTGACGAGTGACTTCCCTGAGCCTAAGAACTTTAATCAAGATTAAGTGATACGGTAAACCAAGGACATTCTTCAAAAAAATCCTTGGGTGGCTTTGCTTCATGTGATATTGAAAGGACATGTCACCCATGTGTTTTGCCTTCATTCCAAGTTTTGGATAATTTTTCTGACAGGATTTTCCTTATTGGGTTATTGTGAGGATTAAATAGGTTAATATAGGCAAAGTGCTTAAAACAATGCCTGGCATTTACTTGTTAAATGCTATTAAAGTTATACTGACTATGAATTTTCCCAGGTAAGTCAGGCCCACTTAATGATGCCCAGGAAAGGGATTTAAAGCAAAGTTCAGAAACATTATTATTAGCATCGCCTTTATTTCTCCAATCAGGAGAGACTCCCCATTGTTAAATCAGAAGAGAAATGAATAACATTATCTGCATTATCTATTGTAATTACCAACATTAAAATTAGCGCTTGGAGTTTCATGTCCCATGAAGCTTGGAGCAAAATGCAGCGTTAGCATGTGTTGTGGGAGGGAGCGTGGGGCAGGGAAGAGGGACAGAATCAAAGGGCCAAGCCCTTCATCAGCCACATCCAGCTGGCCATCCAATCCCTGCAGAAGTCTCCTGAGCCACCTCCTGCCCCTGCCATCCTCACTGACACCTCCTTCCTGGGTGAGGAGGCATGTTCCTACCACCTCCCCTTCATCCTCCACTCTACCAGCACCTGCTCCCTGTAACCTGGATGCCATCATTGTCACTCCCCTGCACCTACACCTTTAGCACAGGCCATTTCCACTTCCATCTCCCCAACACACTCTGTGGCCTCGCTCTCCATTCATGTTGGACCACTCAGCTCAGGGGCTTCTCCTCCTCACAAACCCACACTCACCCTTCACAGACCCCTCTCGTGTCACCTCTGCTGTGAAGGCTTCCCCAAGCCCCAAACCCCAAGCCAGTGACCGGCATTCCCCGGGTCTCCGCCATCACAGTTCTGTTCACGCGACCAGCAGGAATTCCCCCGCACTGTGAGACGTGCAGTTAGAGCAACTGATGGCATCTCTCTCTCTCTCAGCTGTGGCTCCTGAGAGCAGGGGCTGAGTTGCACTTAACCTCACTTTTCCTGGCCTCTACCCTGTGCCAGGCACTGTCACCAGCAGTGAGTGTCTCTTACTGAGCTCTCTAGCCTTACTCCAACACTTTTCCTGGGGCAGAGCCTGGCTAGATGTTTGGCAAACCTATTCCTCCATGTCTCAGGGCTAATGGCTGGACCACATTCCTCAGCCTCCTCTTGGAATGGGGTGGAAATGTGTGCACCAATTCTGGGCTGGCCACACATGTCCCCAGACCCTCCTTCTGTGCACGTGTGTGACAACATTGACAAATGATGCCAACACCATGAAAGAGAAGGTCGAGGTCAAGAAAAACTAATTCTTGCTCATTGTCAAGGACACTTGACAGAAGAAGCTCATTGTCAAGGACACTCTTTAAAAATTTAGGCTCCATCAATCGGCTGTCTACCTCTTCAACTCCAATGCCTCACGCAGAACACAGGGCAACCGTGCCGTCTTCTGTGTCCTGGAGTGGGAAGCAAAGTGAAACTGTATTACTTTTCAAGGAGCCAAGAAGTGAAAATATTATTAGGGAGTAACTATTTCCTGAGAGAAAAATAGCACCAAGAGCCCTCGCCCGGGATGTTCAGATGTGGAAACAATACACAGGAAAATCCATCTCTTATCACATGGGGATGATGAGAGATGTTGGGTTAAGACTTCGTAACAGTAGTAGTAGTAAGTGAGGTGAGGAAGGGTGATTTGCTCCAACTTGTTCATTAGGGTCCTCACGGAGGGCAGAAACCCAGGGAAGAACACAAGGAAGCAAAAGTCCCGTGTCGTCATGGCACCCAAACACCCTTGGGCCTGTGGAGGCAGCCACCCCACCCACTGCACTTTATTTCCAACCATACACCCAGAGAGGAGGAGCTCAGGTTACATCAAAGGAGAGAGTAGTTGCTACTAAGAAGTCTGCAGCCGAGTGAAGTTTATTTTCCATTTGTATGTCTGTAAATAATGGTTTCAATTTTGGAAAACGTACATCTGGAGTGTTGTTGTGTTGCCAAACAGACCGAGCCTCGTCACAATATGACAACAGCATCCAGAAGGTTGTCTAGTTTTCGAGTGAAACACTGCCTAGAGGGTGCCGGGTGTCTCCGAGCTGAGCGTGGGCGGCGCGTTCACAGTGCTAACTCATTCATTCTCGGCGTGGAACCAGGCAAGGACACGTGCGACGTCGGGGTGTGGGCTCAAGCTCCAGAGTTCTTGTCTGGGTTCTGCTGCTGCCCTTGCTTTCCAAGCAGCCCATTTAAGCTCTTGGCACCTCAGTGTCATTCTCCGGAAAATGAGATTCAGTACGATGCACGCATCCAGTATGGAGGCACCTTTTCTTTAAAAAAATTGAACTTGACATATTAGATAAATAAGCCCTGCAAAAGCTTCATCATGGGATTCTCGAAAGTAGAAAAGTCACAGTATATATAAAATGGATGTTGATTTATTTAAAAATATATACATATAAAATGCCCATTTTCAGGAACACAATTGTTTCCTACAGAAAAGTACTCTTCTGAGTTATACACTCTGTTAGTGCTTACTCAATCAGTGTTTCTTGACTTGATTGCAATACATTTCTAAAACATAGAAAAACTAAGCAAGACGCATCGTTATTATGGAATCATGAAACGTTAGCCCCAAAAAGGACGCTGAAAATCATTGTGTTCTAACTGTCTATATTGCAGCTGAGGAAGCTAAAGGCCAGTGAGGTAATATTTCTAACATTTCAAAACATGCTGCCTATATAGAATTTTTCATAATGTTAGTCAAAGTGCTGCCCAGGTAAATGGAAACATCTCAGAACTAAGTAGCAAGTATTTCCACAGTCTTCCTTTGCCAGAGTTACCCATTCATGTGACAATTTGTGTGTCCATTACAATTAAAAAAAAAAGACAAGATGTGAAGGAGGAAGGAGTAGGAGTTGTGTGGGAGAGAAATTTGTTTTTCTTCTTTCAGATCCTTCGAGATCCTTTTCATGACACCATGTGGCCTGTGAAGTTCCCTCTCAGGCCCACGAGGATCTCCTGTGAACCAAAATAACGCTCCCGGTTTAAGAAGACCCCCACTGCTGTTTCTTGCTATTTTCGAGGCATTCACTATGGAGTCTGACTGTCATTCTTGCTCAGAGACAGCTCGGAGAGATCCTGGGTCTCCCACACACTAGTGGAGAGGAATCACGTCTGGGGAAAACTTGGAACGGCCAAGCTGGGGTGGTTAGGCTGGGCGTGGAAAGAGGGAGATGTGCTGGCCAGGGTAGGAAGAGGACTCTGCCCCCAGCTGCCCGACCCAGCGCTGTATGGACTGTAGTGACCCCATTATGCAGATGAGACAATAGAAGCCAGAGAGGCTTCAGTAAGGATTAGTCTTGATGCTCTCTCTAGGTTCTGAGGCATTCCAGAAGAAACAACCAGGGCTGAGGCTTTGTGCTCATTAGAAAAAAGTGTTCCCTCCTCAAATAAAAAAAACCAAACTGTTTAATGTATTATCGACCAACCTGAATAAATGTACTTGGGCTATGCCAGAGGAAAGCAGGAAAGGTGGTAGGGGAGGGGGCCTGGCTACCTTCTCCCCCAGCTGAATTAGGTGATTCCGGACAGTGGCTTGTGAAGCAGAGGACAGAGTGGAAGAGGGGAGGGGAGGGAGGACACAGTGGAAGAGTCCAGAGAACTTTGGCTCTGGCTCTGGGGTTTCAGTGTCCAAATTCACCGTCCATGTACTCAACCTGTGGTCCCATGAATCACGCTTATTAAATCAACATATGAGTACCACTGGGTTTCAGGGGAAATTACTACTCTGTAGATGTGTCCCCCTGGGCTTGGCTGGGCTCTGCTCTGAGCAGTGGGCAGGGCCAGGCAGGGCCATCCACACCCAGGAGCACCTACACTCTCTTCCAGTCACACACCCAGCACCTGTCTGGTGCTCCCTGCCCCACCCCCACATCCCACAGGAGGTGACCATGTGGGGTTCAGGGAATGTGGGTGGTGAGACTTGGACCTCCATGAGCTGCAGGTGGGGGAGGGAAGCCACCTCAGGGGCCACCTGGGGAGCAGTCAGGACAGGGTAGAATAGGACTCACATTATGTGCCAGTGACTGCGTGTACTTGCTCTGGGCCACTCTAGGAACATCCAGAATCTCTCCTCACTTGGGAACATCACAAGGAGCATCACTCTGAAAACATCTGAACCTCCCCTCACCTCCTTCCAGGGCTAGCCTGCAGGGCTGGAGCCAAATTTTATGGAGCCTAAAAGTGACACAAGTAGAGGATTCTCTGTAAGAAAACTCCTACAAAATTATAAATTTAAATTGGTATGAACATAAATACTTATTTAAAATGAGAAAAGAAACCACAACAAATGACAGTTTTAAAGATCTGACAAATACCAAAAATATCACAAAATCCAGAAATGTATTTTTTTCGTTAACAGCCTGATTCCCTTATGTTTTCCATATTTTCTTGGCTATTCTTTGACCACCTTTGCCTATGACAATGATATCGTAATAGCATTTTCTTACACAAAGAAAGATAATTCAGTTTCAGTCTCTCCTTTCAAGCTGAAAACTGATCACTTCACAACTTCTCATTGGCAATGATTTGTTTTTTTAGGACTGTTGTCAAATTTGGGGAAACCTCTATCAAGTTTCTTTCACATATGAGCTGTAAGATTTAAGGATATTTTAAGTTTTCTTCTATAGTGGCTCATCCTAAATATTCCTTAAATTGATAACATCCATCAACCAGTGTATCACATATCCTATTGTGATGGTGAACCTGAGTTTTTTGTTTTCTTCACTGATGTCAGCATTTTGTGCAAAATCAGCAGGAATATCTTTTCAATGTGCTCATGTGATTTACTCTTCCTTTTAATTGAATTATCAAATAATCCAAGCATCTACCCATTGGCTCTGCTCAAAATTCCATCCTGGAAGATATTTTTACATAGGAAATGTATTAGTTCACAATGACACAGAGAAGTGCCTGTGAGTCACATAAACATACCTCACTTCACCCAAACAAAACGTATCCCCAGTGCAACTTCCCTTTAGCTACCGTCCCCAATGCCCGTGGCTGCACCAGCGCCACTCTGCGCAGGGAGGAGTGAGATGGGGGACACGAATTGGAAAGGAACAGTCTGAACTGAACTGATTCTCTTCCCTCCCTTGGTCTGTTTGCTCCATTCACTGTCCCACCCTGCTTCTCTGCCCACTTCCAGGAAGAGAATTTAGTCAATTAAATTTAACTAACATGTTAATGGTGCTTGCACACTATTTTTTACGTCATTCCATTGTTTGTAAGGTGTCCAGTAACTGAATAGGTGTATTAGGTCTCAGCTCAAACATCACCTCCTCTAAGGCCTTCCTTAACCAGCCAGTGTAAGCCAGCCACTTCCTCCCGACTCACTGTCTTCACATGGATTAGTTTGTTAACTACTTGAAAGTACTTGGAATCATCTAGCTGATGCATTTGTCTGCTTGGTTACTGTTTATACGCTGTGACTCACCTTTCACATTCACCGACGTATCCCAGCTCCTCAGCGATGCCCAGGTCAGTAGGTATTTGTTGAATGAATGTGTCACCCCACCCCCTAGGCCTTCGTCAGAAGAGTTTAAGTTTTTTAGAAAGTCACGTAGAAAGGACTTTGTTTAATGTGGAGTGTTTGATCATAATGACGATGGAATTACAATCATTGTGACATTTGAGTCTTTTATAAGCCCTAGGAGGCCATGGGAGCAGGATTATGTTCTCTATTTTACAAATGAGAAGGCTGAAGGATTCACTTGCCCAAAGTTACACAGTTGATTTGGACGTAGAACCCAGGGCTCCTGACTCCGATTCCTGTGTTCTGTTTACTATTAATACTTCAGGTTGCCAGACTGCCATTGGCCTCTGGTGAAAATGTTCTTTTCCTATGAGAATCATGGCTCACCTGCTACATGTACTTGTGCTATGAATTGCAAGCTATCAGTGGTAGTAATAAATTTGTGCCCAAACAGAAGAGCAGGTGGTCTTTACACGTTCTCATTCAACTTCATGACAACCCTTTGTGTGGGCATTATTGAGTATGTAGTTCTATTTAACTGAGGTTCAGATGATTAACTTGCTGTAGGTCATAATCAATGCCAAATTTGAGATTCAAAGCCAGATTTACTCCAAATGACTCTCATATGCAAACTTCTTTGGGATTAAAGGCCCACATTTGGAAGTCAAATGGCTGGGTTGAAAATTAAGTATGCAGTTATCATACATAATAAAAGTATATGATTATATATATAAATTATAATATATATGAAATTGTATATCATTACAATAAAATTATTTGGTGAAGGCTAGGCTGATGTGTGATCACCATCTAATTAAAGATTAAATATTCCACCACCCCTGGCTCCAAAAACCACTCAAAATGGCCCCAAGGTGTGAAGTCCTTGGTTTGTTTTGAGAATTACCATGACTAAACAAAAGCTGGAGGTATACTAGGTCATATCTCCTATAGAAAATCTATAAGTGCCTTTTAAGAGAAGGTGGCCAACCTTGGAAAACCAGCTTCTGGTCAGGGGCTATATATATATAATATTTTTTGAGCCAAACAGATTTTCTTGGTCTCCCATTGAGACCAGGGGCTACAGTGAGAGAAAGGAAGCAGATTCACCTTGAACTCATGTCCATGCCATGAGAGTAGAAATGCAGCCCCTCACCTTGGTACTCCTCGTTCCAGCCAGTTCTGTTCCTTGGAAGAGAGAGGCAGGGATGATGCGGAAGAGGTAGGCGGAGGTTAGATTGGGAAGGACATTTTATGCCACACTAGGAGGATGACATCTATCCTGTTTCTGTTCAGTATTTCTCCATCCTAACTGTACTTCAGATCATTAAAATATTAAAATTCTCCACATTGAACCATTCAATAATATATGTATGTTATATATATATTTGTGTATCTATTAAATTCATCAATAAATAGCAAAAGCTATTTAAATATTCTTTTTATCAGCAAGCTATAATATTAACTCACATTGAGATTATTTTTAAAATGAGCTACAGAATTGAGATTAGGTATGTAAACTGGAAATTGAATATAATTAGGATGATTATTATCAATGATCTCTACACACTCATTTTTCTATCCTTGTAGTTTAAAAAAAAGGTGACTGCAAATATGTTAGGCCAAATCTAATCAGGGTATCATTTCTCTTATGCATCCACAGACACTTTTGGCCTAAAAGTTTTAGGAAATACGTACCTTTAGTAGTAAAAGTTATACAATTGTGACTCAGTTTACCATTGCTCACCAGTACCTATGTTCTCTTTTTTCTCAGCACACCACCAGATTATATACAGTAGTACCCTCTTATATGAAGGAGATACTCTGTAAGACCCCAGTGGATGCCTGAAACCATGGATACTACTGAACCCTGTATACACTATGTTTTTTTCCTATACATACATACTTATGATAAAGTTTAATTTATAAATTTGGCACAGTAAGAGATTAACAATAACTAATAATAAAATGGAACAATTATAACAATATCCCAGCATCATTACTCTTGTGCTTTGGTGCCATTGTTAAGTAAAATAAGAATTACTTGAACACAAACACTGCAATCCCGCAACAGTTGATTTAATAACCAATATAGTTACTAAGTGACTAACGGATGGGTAGCACAGACAGTGTAAATCTGCTGGACAAGGGGATGATTGATATCCTGGGTGGGATGGAACAGAACAGTGCAAGATTTCATCACACTACTCAGAATGGTGCATAATCTGAAACTCATGAATTGTTTATTTCTGGAATTTTCCATTTAATATTTTTGAACCACAGTTGACCGTGGTTAACTGAAACCGCAGAAAGTGAAACTGGGCATGGGGGGGACTACTGTATTCTAACTGGGAGTGGTCACATGACTCCCACTCCCACTCAGTCACGTGACTGAGCTCTAGCCAATGGAACATTAGAGGAAGTGAGTTGTGCCACTTCCAGCCTGCTCGTGAAATCCTCTTATGTTCAACTCTTGCTCTTCCACTATCCTCTGCTTAAATGGTGAAATTCATGAAGATCTCCATAAGAGCAGAGGCCTCGGATGGAAGGAGAACATGTCCCCAAGAGACCACCCCGTGGAGCAGGTCTCCAACTTCCCTTCTAACCTGCATCAAACTGTGTCGTGAGCAAGTAGTAAAACTTTTTTGTGTTAGGCCACTACAAATTTGGGGTTGTTTATGAAAGCAGTTACCACACTCTGACTAATACGTTGAACAAAATTTGCTACAGACAAGCAGAAGGAAAACTCTGCAATTGAAAATGGAGATGCATTGAAGGTTTTGAAACAGACTTGATACATGATCAGGTTTGAAAGGATGGACAATCTGAACCTAGAGTACATCAGATGGAGTTGATTTGTCCGGGACAAATAGGGTAGGAATGTGAGTCCAGAGAGTAGGTCTAGAACGTGGATTCAACCCAAGGGAGGCAGTTGGCATGAAAAAGCGTGCTGGGATCCATCCTCCAGGAAACTGGGGCTCAGTGGTAAGAATCCCATCCGGAGTCCAAGGCAGGAAGTTCAGTTACTGGGGGAGTAGGACATAAGGGAGGAAACTCAGCCAAAGTCAATCTTGAGAGAAATCTAATCTTTTTCTGGAACGTGCTAATATAATAAGGGTTCCAGACACAGGAGCCTGTGTTGCACTTTAAAGCCTCCATCACTGAGCAACATGTACAGAAGTGGTTTTTCTTTGCAAGTCCTTGCATTTTAAAAAAGAATCAGAAACATTTTTTGAAGTAGAAACGGGTAATGGAAAAAGAGTAGATGTTAGCTTCTTCATTGTAGTATTTTAAAAGCATTTTTTTGTGCTTTGTTAGGTCTTGAGTCCAGTTGCAATTGTTTATTCTCATGGCAGGAAAAGATATGAAAAGATTAAGGGAGTTTTCCTGCTTAGATCTTTAGACACGTAACTAAGGAAAATGGGCAGAGATGCAGATGCACTTTCCTTTGGAAAATGCTGAAGACAGTGAATATCCCTTTGGTATCACGTATTTTACCTTACTTTTTAAAAATTATTATTGTTCATTCACTCAAGTTTTGAGCCCTGATCCTGTGCCCCCAGATCTGCTAGAATCTAATGGGGGCACAAAGGAATTATAGGAATGAATCATTGCCCTCTACCATTAGAACATTCTTCAATTCATTTAGTAAAGTTTATTAAGCCCCTCTTCTGGGTCACACTCTTTGGCTCAGGGAAACAATATTAAATAAGAAGTCACAGTCTAACAGATGCGCAGATGAAGAATTAAGCAATTGTACAGAATAGCAAATTTCAGAGCCCCGTTGTAATAGGGAGCACCACTAGAAAGGGCAGGTTCATGTGTCATTCTGGAAGTGGTACGCCATGTTGGGCACACGGACAACAATTGTCTGTTGAGTCCACCTGAGTCTGGAACCTCCCATTGATATTAATAAACTGATAACAAAGGAAATCATTGAAAGTGACCTAACCCACATGAAATGAAATATATCTTTGTAACTAATGCAAAATAAATAGCACACACGTGTGTGCAGCAGTCACAAATCTGACGACAAACTCAACTGCAAAAAATTAAACTTTGAATATTTTTGGTTACTCACTTTAATTTATAAATTAAGTTCCCTTTGGCTAGAGGGACATAAACTGAAACCTAGGTAATGTGTGATGCCATACAAGTCTAAGGTGGCCTGGGGGCAGGGCTAGGGACCCAGTGCAATGTCAGGGCTCTTGTGGAGCATTTAGTTCTTCCTCACTTGATGAGGCTGGCTTGCACGGCCCCAGCTCTCTGGGCCCCAGTCATGTGTGCAGGGCCTCATCCAGCCCAGGGACTCTTTGTGTTATATTTGGGCCATTATTGAGAAATGTTTGGCTTCTCCCAACCTGCACTGAAGCAGGAGAAACTCTCTGAGGCTGTCCAGGTCCCATCTCAACCTCCAAGCCTCTCTAGAATTCATAAGTAGGACAATTCTGCGGGTCACTCCCTACTCTGGAGCACTGGAAACTCTCCGAGACTGCCAAAGCACTAGTGCCAGGCAGCCATTGCTTCTCTGGAGGCTTCCTTCATTCTAGGACCCGGTCTCCGGAGCTCCTGAATTCCACAGACCTATGTGGGTGTCCTTCCCTCCTCCCCCCACCTGCAGAAAAAACACCACTGTCAAGGGCTCCTTGCTTCTCCTCTAGCTCTCCTCTTTCACGAACCAAGCTGGCGAAGGTTTATCTTTCTTCTGGAAGTGGGAATCTTTGCTTCTCATTTTCCCTGCTTTTTCCTGGGATTTGGTTTTGAAAACTCAAAAGCCAGAAAAGCCTCCCTTTTCTCTGCTTTGGGTTATTACATCTTTTTCCTGAGTTAGTTAACCACCAATAATGAGCTTTGCCTGGTAGGGGGAGGGCAGCAGACTGGTCAAGAAGTAACAATTTTATCCCACTACACACACGTGCACCTATACAAGGGCTGTCTGGAAAGTATCCAGCAGCCATTGTTAATATATTTTTCATATTACATGGCTGGATACTTTCCAGACAGCCTCATATATTATACATACTGCAACCTCCAAATAACACAGAGATCACAACAGTCTGGATTCACCGAAATCCCTCTTCACTAATGCGTCAATAAAATCCTCCGCAGAAATGACAATGGCAAACACCTCTGCTTTGTTCCTGTGTGGATTCTTGTATTTGGTTTCACTGGTTTGGATTATTTCCTGATCCTGTTCTCTATTCCACTGTGGTCTATGTCCCAACTTCACCCCAGTAGCTTGGTCAGATTAGTTACTACCTTATATCAGAGTGATTTTATTAATTACAGACATTTCTGTCTCTCTGCAATTATAAAAAGTTTGGACATTATAGTTTAGAGTCTAAATCCAGATTCTTTAACTACTGCATTTCTGTAGCATTAGCTGTTTCCATTCCTAGTTGCTACTGCACAGATCTGGGCAAATGTAGAAACTTAGGGAGGTGTGTGTTGGTCGCCTCTAAAATGGACTGTACAAAATGTCTTTTCCTGTCTTCACTATTACAGAGGGCATTGCTATTATACATAAAACCCTCTTGTTTGAAGGCAACAATTACAAGTTTCTGTTTAGATACTATCTAGAAGAGTCTTCTCTTCTTTCCTCTGCTTATTTTGGAGTCTTTTACTCTGTGATTACTGCCTATGTTGCATTATCTTCATTCTCTCAATGGCAAAAACAGAGATTTTAGATGATCTATCTCTTGCGCTGCTGAAGTTTTGCTTTTTAACTATTTGATGTCCACACATATGTGTGCGTACACTATCAAACTGTCCAGAGAATTCTGGGGATATGGAGAAAGGAGTGATTAATTTCGCCTGGGAAAATAAGATTGGCAAGGAGCACTGATGGTTTTATACAGGAGGTGACATTTGAACAAGGTTTGAAGAATGAATAGAATTCATCATTCAGGGAAGATGCGTGTCCTGGGGGTGGCAGATTGTGGGGAGCACAAGGAAAGGAGTGTGACAAATCAAAACTAGCATGAGCAAAGGCCGAGGAGCACAAAAGCTCGTGGTATGAAGAAAGACAGAGGTGGCATCTGGTAGTTAAAGCACATGGGACTTGTTTCAGAGTTATATCTATGGCCAATGCTCTGCCTAGATGACTGAATATAAAAAAGAAATTTAGAATCTTCCAAAATACTGACAAAAATGTAAAACAGAATACCAAACTCAGAAACCAAGAAAGCACCCCTTTCCTTTCAGTTTGAAAAAAGTATCCTTTGTTTATCAGAGCTTTGAACAGGAATCACACACTAAGGAATAAAGAGCCCTCCTCGTTAAGTATAATTTTAAGTTACTAATTGCAACCTACACCCCCTGGCATTAAACAAACAGAGAGCTGCTGTCACTCCTTTCAAGCTGCCCTTTGGTGGAGAACATAAACATCCAAAAATAGAACCCCATGAAGGACGTTAAAATCGTATAAAGCAGGGCTTTTTTGCACACAAAAACTTCTGCCCATCCTGTCCTCCAGCCAAATCACTTTAGTAATGAAGACCAAAATACTAGTGCTCTATGAACCGCTAAGAGCTTAGGTATTTGATTGGGACATACACTCTGCTTAGTTCTTTATACCCTCAAATCCTGGAATTATGGAGAGAAAATCTGTGGCCCTTCAGGAGGAAAGAAAAGCAAGGTGAGGAAAGCAGAGAGCTTTCAATGGCCTCTTGGAGTTTTCTATCTCCTGATGTTCTCCCGATGTTGTAGTGCTTAGTTCTGCAGCATCCAGTCCTAGGCTCTCGCCTCACGCTTTAAATTCCCCACCTTGTTCAGTACTAGAGTTTCACAAGGAAAGCCCACCCTGAGAGTGACCACTAGCAAGCCAGCAATGGGGTTGACTCTCCGTTGGGAATGAGGTTTATTAACCTTCATAGAAATGGGGATTGGAACCCTGGAAACGATTGTCTGCAAGAAGGTCCTTTTACTCTTTGGAAGCAATTTGAGACTCTCTTTGCTTTAAAAAACTCTCCTAGTAAGGAGGAGACCAGCATGCTTGTTTGGGACCCCAGAACCTCTGAGCAGAGAGGGACTTAGGAAAGTAGTCGGTTTGAAAGGCAAGGCCAGCTCTCTGTGGCTGAAGCTGCACGTCTACATGGTCCTCTCCATCCACCTGCAGCATCCTTTCATGAGGTTGTTCCAAATGATATCACTACTCCAAGTGACCATTCTTTAGCAGTGTGGAGCTGCTGTTCACACTGCGAAATGTGTCATAAGCCCCTTAGTTTGCTCTTTGAGCGTCCTTTTACTGTCTCTGTTTTATGAGCATGGACTGGTCTACCGTCGTAAATTAATGCAGCCAGTTAAAACAGGAGATCGGTGACTCAACACTGACCTCCACTGGCTAGTGTAGAAATACCTAATCCCTTTCTCTCCAAACCTTGGCCATTTTGTACACGGTGCCCAGAGAGCCCTCAGCACCTTGCATGGAGTTGATTTTAAATGATTATAAACCCACCTTCCAGGGAGTACATATGTAGGTTCTGGAAAACTCTGATCCAACATTGAGCTCTGGGACAACACACCTTGCAGTGCCTCAGCGCCCCCTTGTCCCACGACAAACCACAACAGGGTGTGGCACCATTTTGCTTACACCAAGTTAGGAAGTTCAAGGTTCAATTCACGAGAATCTGAGAAATCTAGCTCAATCTGTTCCCATGGCGTTATTAATGACTATTCAATTACATTTGATTTATTGTTACCTTTTAAATGCCTCAAGCTCCAATTGGCCATCGTAACGCCATTTTCAATTGGTATAATAATCTCACCTACTGACTCAACCTGTGCCAGATGCCTTTGTTGTCTGGAGGTGGACATGGAAGGCCTGCTCGAATCAGTGCCCCCAAAGGTGAGCTGTGATTCTCCTCGTGGAGGTAGTCAGGATGTGGAACCGGCCAGGGTTTCTGGAGAGATGGAAGGCAAATTGAGTAAGGTGGCCTCTCACGCTCAAAAAAAATAAAATAAAATAAAACACAAGTGCATTTACATTTCCTAGAAGTGGCCCAGTGCATTTCAACCAGAGTGGCCCCTCAGGAACTTGGCACTTGTTGATTTCGATAGAAGCCCAACTGGAGTCCCCTCACCCCGGGAGTGTACAATCAGGTTAGGAGAGCAATTGGTGGAGGAGGTTACGACCTGGAAATACCTGCCATCTGGTCCCACTAAACAGACTAGGTCAGAAAGGGCTAAGCAAAACCATTTAACAGGTGCTCCTGGCTGTTGAGGAAACTGGAGCCACAAATGAAACTCCCAGATAGCAAGCCTGTGTTCTTAGCGTTAGAGTCTGCATTTAGAACAGGACATATCCTATGGCCACAGCTGTGTTGAGGTAAATTTTAAGCAGAAATTTTATAAAAATACATTTGCAATAGATATCAACATTTGAATAAAATAGTCTCAATGGATATTCTTGTTGTTTCAATACCCTTGAAAATATATTTAAACATTTTATACTATTTAAATTTGAATAAGTAATACATATTCTTGGTACTAAACTTAAAAGGCACAAAAGGATATATAGTAAAAAGTAACTCTCCCTCTCATCCCTGCCTAGGAGAAAACCAGTGCCACTCCCAGTGGGCAACCTCTGTTACTAATTACATGAGGATACTTCCAGACTTATTTGATACATCTACACCTGTGTACACTTACCTGTGCCTTGTCTTTTTTGCTATATAACAATACAGCTGAAATAGGCTTCCATACCACCACATACAATATTTGCTTACTAGTTTTTATTGCATAGCATTTCATTGTATGGTGTTCCACAATTTATTTAACCTGTGCTCTAGGAAAAACATTTAGGCCATTCCCAGGTTCTTGTATTTACAAGCAACACCTCAATAAGTTATTGGTACATAAATCTTTTCACACATTTGCAAGTATATCTGTAGGAAAAATTCCTGGAATTGTCATTTCAATGACAAGATGTGTGCACTGGTGATTTTGATAGATTATTGCCCAATTCCTTCAACTAAGTTGCCCAGTTTATTTTCTGATTGTCAAATCCATCAGTCTTTTTTTATGGCTTCTGAGTTTGGTGATGTACTTAGAATAGTTTTCCCCATTACACTACTTTTTTTAACTTTCCCGTGATGTCCTAGTATTTCTATATTTTTATTAGTTACATAGAAATCTTTGATTCATCAGGAAATTATTTTGATATAAGGTGTGAGGTTAGAATCCAAGATTAGTATTTTTCTATCAACCTAGCAGAATAACTAGGCTCGAATAAAGAACATTGATTTTTTTTCCATTTTTTTAAATTTCAGAATATTACAGGGGTACAAATGTTTTGGTTACATGGATTGCTTTTATCCTGCTTGAGTCAAAGTTATAAGTGTGCCCATCACCCAGATAGTGTACATTGTACCTACTAGGTGTGATTTCATCCATCCTCTCCACCCCCCTCCCACCTGCATGATTTCTGTTGAGTTTTACTTCCATCTGTGCACATGAGTGCTGATTGGTTAGTTCCAATTTAATAGCAAGTACATGTGGTGTTTGTTTTTCCATTCTTGCGATACTTCACTTAGGAGGATGGTCTCCAGTTCCATCCAGATTGTTGCAAAAGGTATTAAGGTATTAATTCATTTTTTTTTTTATGGCTGAGCAGTACCCCATGGTATACATATATCACATTTTGTTAATCCACTCATGAATTTATGAGCACTTGGGTTGATTCCATATCTTTGTGATTGTGCTGCAATAAACATTCTAGTGCAAGTGACTTTTTGAAAAAATAACTTTTTTTCCTTTGGATAAATACCCAGTAGTGGGATTGCTGAATCAAATCGTAGCTCTACTTTTAGCTCTTTGAGGAATCTCCATACTATTTTCCATAGGGGTTGTACTAGTTTGCAGTCCCACCAACAGTGTGTAAGTGTTC
Organism: Propithecus coquereli; assembly: GCF_000956105.1. Classification (NCBI taxonomy): domain Eukaryota; kingdom Metazoa; phylum Chordata; class Mammalia; order Primates; family Indriidae; genus Propithecus; species Propithecus coquereli. Next base: position 10,097,271 of record NW_012134969.1, on the reverse strand, counting down.
CTTTCTCTCCACATCCATGCCAGTATCTGTTGTTTTGGGACTTTTTGATAGAAGCCATTCTCACTGGAGGAAGGTGATATCTTATTGTGGTTTCGATTTGTAGTTCTCTGATAATTAGTGATGTTGAGCATTTTTTCATATGTCTGTTGGCCATTAGTCTATCTTCTTTTGAAAAGCTTCTGTTCATGTCTTTTGCCCACTTTTTAATGGGGTTGTTTGATTTATTTTCTTGCTGATTTGCTTGAGTTCTTTGTAGATTCTGGTTATTAGCCCTTTATCAGATAAATATATAGCATGAGAATATTTTCTCTCTCCCCTTCTGTAGGTTGTCTGTTTGCTCTGTTGATTGTTTCCTTAGCTGTACAGAAGCTTTTTGATTTAATCAAGTCCCATTTATTTATTTTTGTTGTTGCTGTGATTGCCCTTGGGGTCTTCTTCATAAATTCTTTCCCTAGACCAATATCTGGAAGAGTTTCTCCAACAGTTTCTTCTAGAATTCTTATGGTTTCGTGTCTTAGATTTAAGTCTGTTATCCATCTTGGACTAATTTTTGTGAGTGGTGAGGGATATGGATCCTGTTTCAATCATCTACATGTGGCTATCCAATTCTCCCAACACCATTTATTGAATAGGGATTCTTTTCCCCAATGTATATTGCTGTCTACTTTATCAAAGATCAGATGGCAATATGTGGATGGTTTTATATCTGGGTTCTCTGTTCTGTTCCATTGGTCTATGTCTCTAGTTTTATGCCAGTCCCATGTTGTTTTGGTTACCATTGCCTTGTAATATAGCTTAAAGTCTGGTAAAGTGATGCTCCAGACTTGTTTCTTTTGCTTACTGTTGCTTTGGCTATTTGGGCTCTTTTCTGGTTCCAAATGAAGGATAAAATTATTTTTTATGATCTATGAAAAATGACATTGGTATTTTGATGGGGATTGGATTAAATATGTAAATAACCTTGGGTAGGATGGACATTTTAACAACGTTGATTATACGAATCCATGAGCATGATGTTTTTCCATTTGTTTACATCATCTGAAATTTCCTTTCTCAGTGATTAATAGTTCTTTTTGTAGAGATCTTTTACCTCCTTGGTTAAATATATTCCTAGGTATCTAGGACATTGATTTTTTTTTTTTTCTGAGACAGAGTCTCACTGTGTTGCCCAGGCTAGAGTGCCATGGCATCATCCTAGCTCACAGCAACCTCAAACTCCTGGACTCAAGCAATC
>NW_012134969.1:10091405-10093102 GCF_000956105.1 Propithecus coquereli | reverse complement strand
TTAATGATTTTATGATCTTTGTAATTCTTTTAGGTATGATTTAGTTCTCAATGGAGAACATAAATACACTTTTAAAAAATATGCATTAATAAGGAAAAATTTGTTTTATATTTTCCACTGCCCTAAATTTGGACTCTTATTAGACAGTTCAGAGTAATAGTTAGTACTTAAAACTTTGCAGTCACTATAAATAAATACTTGCTACAAATATTAAAAAAAAATAAACAGGAATAATCTGCTTTTAAACACTCCCAACTTCACCCTCAAAATTTTCTGCTATCGAAGTTTTATTCAGGTACACATCGGGCTTATTTTAAAATGCAACCAAAATTATTTGATCTTTAATATGTTTGTATATTTTCCAAAACCATAGTGTTCAAATATCTGTGCAAAGTTCAATTACATTTTTACTTAGAATTGTGATGTTAATAATAAAGTGAAATTCCAGTTGCAATTATACACTCCAGTATTTCATGCCTGCTTCTTTGCCTTTTGGTTTTCTACTTCTTAAGAGTAGTCTGCTTCTACAAACTTTAGTAAAGTACTAAATACTGTTTAGGTATATATTAAAATTAATGTGTAGCTTAGATTGCTGTCTTTAAAAAAATGTCAAGTTTGGCTGAGCATGGTGGCTTGCACCTCTAATTCCAGCACCGTGAGAGGCTGAGGCGGGAGGATCACTTGAGGCCAGGAGTTCAAACCAGCCTGATCAACATAGCGAGATCCCATCGCTACAAAAAATAAAAAAAATTAGCCGGGCATGATAGTGCACACCTGTAGTCCCAGCTACTCAGGAGGCTGAGGCAGGAGGATCACTGGAATCCAGGAGTTTGCTGTTACAGTGAGGTATGATTGTACCCACTGCACTCCAGCCTGGGTGACAGAGTGAGACCCAGATTTCAACGAGCTTTAGTATATGAGGAGAAATATCAGAGATATAAAATGACACTGTAAGAAACTTTAAGGAGCTTTCTATTATTTCTTAGAATCTTGCTTTATTCTTTTTTTAATTCACGTATGGAATTTATAATCTTTTAAAGATGGTTGTCAAAAGCACAAATAGAAAAGAAAAAAAAAAATGGAATTTGACAGCTTTCCTCCCTCCTCCTGCTTCTCCTGAGCATCAAGTTCCAGGTACCACTACCTACAAAGCCTTTTCCCAGACACAAATTTACTTTTTGTGTGTTGAGTTAAAACAAAACAAAACAAAAAAAAAGGTAATGTATCTGCCCTCTCAATAGTACTGAGTTTTTGATTGGGAAATCTTGAAGTCAGATTTACCTTTAAAAGAAAATATATAGGAATTTCAGGAACTTCAAAAGGCTGAAGTGAAGGGAAGAAAGAGGGAAGGACGTTTTAATAGGGAGCCATCTCACTTCATACTTATAAGGCCAGCCCAGCATCGCACAGCTTAGTCGCCCTGCATCTTAATGTTCTCCAGTTTGGGTGGGGTGGGGGGCAGGTGGCAAGTGCTATAACAGAAAAAAAAACACTATTCATCTCAGCCTGAGGAGGTCAATGAAGGTCTTCCAAAGGAAATGCAGAGGGACTTTCTAAGACAAGGGATCAGCATGTGCAAAGGCTAAGTGGCATGAAGACTGAACAGTGGGTCATGGCAGTGAGAAGTTTACTGCTGATGTCCAAAAGTGTTGCATTGAATGGGGGGAAAATCTGTGCTACTAGGGATCAAACTGTGA
>NW_012134969.1:10045739-10091355 GCF_000956105.1 Propithecus coquereli | reverse complement strand
TATAATCTAAAAATAATTATGAGTTGTCTTTTTCTTCTCCAATTTGTATATAATTTATTTCTCTCCCGTGTAATTGCATTGCTTAGGATCTCTAGATCAATATTTATTAATAGTGGTGATAGTAGACGTTCTTGTCTTATTCCCAATTTGAATATGAATAATTCTGAGGTTCCTCATTAAATATGACACTGGAATTTACACTGAGATAAATATGTTTCATTACATTAAGGAAGTATCTATTGCCATTTTATTGGTAGTTTGCTTTTTTTTTGTTTGTTTTTAGTAAGAATGGATATTGGATTTTATCAAAAGTCTCTTAGCATCTAAGAACATGACTCTTCTATCAGTGTGATAAAAATATATTAATAAATTTCCTAATATCAAACCATCCTTGAATGTTTAGAATAAATAGCATTTGGTCATGGCGTGTTAGGCTTTTAATGTGCCACTGGATTTTGTTTAATAATGCTTTATATTCATAATTTGTATGTAATATACCTAAGAGTCATTGTCTTATTTTGGTTTTATTCTTCAGGAACACCAGTTGTGCATATGTTTAATTTATTTTGTATGTATTCCGTATCTATCATATAATCCTCTTAAACATCTGGTCTGTTTATTCTTTCTACTTACTTTTTCCCAATCTCATCTTTCACATTCCTAGCTGTGTTTTCAGCAGTGCCCACTCTCCTTTAATTTAACTTTCATTTCTCTGATTTTTTTTCCTCATCTTCCCTGCTGGTCATTGCCAGCACATGTTTAATTTACTTATGTTGTTTTGTGACCATTTCCAATGAAATTACATAAAGGTGATGTCACTCATTTTTTAAAATTCAAGGAACACCTTTGATCACAATTTTCACTGGCCTCATGAGACATTTTTCAAGTGAATATTTCTTGACTGCCACTGTATTTTCTTCTTTCTTTCCTCCTTTTTTCCCTTTTTAAAATTCATTTGTATAGATCCTACACTGATTCCTTTTTGATTATTCACAATGGAGTCTTTTCCTGAATCAGCTATTTTTAAAAGGCTTCTGTGAGAGAGAGGTAGAGGTCATATTTCAAATAGCAGGAGTTTATTTATGAAAAGGGGCTAAGTTTAGAAGTTGGTTATTTTCACCTTTATTTTTCTGCAGCCAACTGATATCAGAAACTTTGGGTCATTCACAGATTACCAAAAGTCACTTTGCTCCTCACTGGCATACCAACAGGCTGCTTCAAGCAAGTATGCCTTTCTTCTATGACTTCTCATTCAGCTTCACCTTCTCTCCTTTTTCTGGAAACCTCACCAGCTTGAGGTCCAGGAAGTGCTTACTCACTGGTACACATATATTGCTATAGAACAAGGATGCATGAACTAGACCAGCTGCCTGTTTTTATAAATAAAGTTTTATTGGAACATAGCCATGCCCACTGGTTGTTTTAGCACTACAATGACAGTTGAGTAGTTATGGCAGAGACAATATGGCCCACAAAGCCTAAAATAGTTACTATTTGGTTGTTTAAGAAAAAGTTTTCTTCCCCCTATTGTAAAAAGCCGGGTTTACATTTCAGCATATGTCACTTAGAATTGCACTCTCACAACTTTTTCAGAGCTCAGTATTCATGGGCACCTGAAGGTGCCCTGGAGCTCTGGAGCTTCCTATGTCCTGTGTCCCTAAGTGTCTCTCTCTCTCTCAGAATATTTGTTGTTTTCCAGTTTTACAAAGATAGGCTTTGCATTACTGTTTTTCTTGTTTGTGTGTGTGTGTGTGTGTGTGTGTGTGTGTGTGTTTTGAGTGGTTTTTCTGAGATATGAATGAAAAAATACTCATTTGACTATGCATGTTAAAATTGGAAGCCCTCAGACAATATTCCAAGAATTTTTTTTTTTTTGTCTTTCCTTTTGTTTGTTTCTTGTCTCCAGAGACAGGGGTCTCACTGTGCTCAGGCTGGTGTCGAACCCCTGAGCTGCAGCTATCCTCCTGCCTCGGCCTTCCAGAAAGCTAGGATTATAGGCGTGAGCCACCACACCTGGCCCCAAGAAGTTGTTACTGTTTGCTTCTTTGATTGGTTGTTTTTCGACCATTGGAAATAGATCCTAGCATACTAAATATCTTTGTCTTAAGTATATGTAGATTTTTTTCTCCTTAATTTAATGATTTTATGATCTTTGTAATTCTTTTAGGTATGATTTAGTTCTCAATGGAGAACATAAATACACTTTTAAAAAATATGCATTAATAAGGAAAAATTTGTTTTATATTTTCCACTGCCCTAAATTTGGACTCTTATTAGACAGTTCAGAGTAATAGTTAGTACTTAAAACTTTGCAGTCACTATAAATAAATACTTGCTACAAATATTAAAAAAAAATAAACAGGAATAATCTGCTTTTAAACACTCCCAACTTCACCCTCAAAATTTTCTGCTATCGAAGTTTTATTCAGGTACACATCGGGCTTATTTTAAAATGCAACCAAAATTATTTGATCTTTAATATGTTTGTATATTTTCCAAAACCATAGTGTTCAAATATCTGTGCAAAGTTCAATTACATTTTTACTTAGAATTGTGATGTTAATAATAAAGTGAAATTCCAGTTGCAATTATACACTCCAGTATTTCATGCCTGCTTCTTTGCCTTTTGGTTTTCTACTTCTTAAGAGTAGTCTGCTTCTACAAACTTTAGTAAAGTACTAAATACTGTTTAGGTATATATTAAAATTAATGTGTAGCTTAGATTGCTGTCTTTAAAAAAATGTCAAGTTTGGCTGAGCATGGTGGCTTGCACCTCTAATTCCAGCACCGTGAGAGGCTGAGGCGGGAGGATCACTTGAGGCCAGGAGTTCAAACCAGCCTGATCAACATAGCGAGATCCCATCGCTACAAAAAATAAAAAAAATTAGCCGGGCATGATAGTGCACACCTGTAGTCCCAGCTACTCAGGAGGCTGAGGCAGGAGGATCACTGGAATCCAGGAGTTTGCTGTTACAGTGAGGTATGATTGTACCCACTGCACTCCAGCCTGGGTGACAGAGTGAGACCCAGATTTCAACGAGCTTTAGTATATGAGGAGAAATATCAGAGATATAAAATGACACTGTAAGAAACTTTAAGGAGCTTTCTATTATTTCTTAGAATCTTGCTTTATTCTTTTTTTAATTCACGTATGGAATTTATAATCTTTTAAAGATGGTTGTCAAAAGCACAAATACAAAAGAAAAAAAAAAATGGAATTTGACAGCTTTCCTCCCTCCTCCTGCTTCTCCTGAGCATCAAGTTCCAGGTACCACTACCTACAAAGCCTTTTCCCAGACACAAATTTACTTTTTGTGTGTTGAGTTAAAACAAAACAAAACAAAAAAAAAGGTAATGTATCTGCCCTCTCAATAGTACTGAGTTTTTGATTGGGAAATCTTGAAGTCAGATTTACCTTTAAAAGAAAATATATAGGAATTTCAGGAACTTCAAAAGGCTGAAGTGAAGGGAAGAAAGAGGGAAGGACGTTTTAATAGGGAGCCATCTCACTTCATACTTATAAGGCCAGCCCAACATCACACAGCTTAGTCGCCCTGCATCTTAATGTTCTCCAGTTTGGGTGGGGTGGGGGGCAGGTGGCAAGTGCTATAACAGAAAAAAAAACACTATTCATCTCAGCCTGAGGAGGTCAATGAAGGTCTTCCAAAGGAAATGCAGAGGGACTTTCTAAGACAAGGGATCAGCATGTGCAAAGGCTAAGAGGCATGAAGACTGAACAGTGGGTCATGGCAGTGAGAAGTTTACTGCTGATGTCCAAAAGTGTTGCATTGAATGGGGGGAAAATCTGTGCTACTAGGGATCAAACTGTGAATGGTTTAGCTTTGTAGACTTACTGGAAACTTGAAAGATCAAGAAGACAGCTCAAACAGCAAATAGGGCTTTATCAGGAGCAAAGAAAAGCATTTTTCCATAGTCCTAGGGTGAACCCTTCCTGACAGTCCCAGTTCTTATATGTGCAAAATCATTAGGCAGGAATGAGATGTTTAAACACTGATTGCTCACCCAAATCTGAAAGAAGCAGCTTCTAAGCATCTAACCTTCCTGGGCGGGGCCATCGCACTATGAACCAATATCAAGTTCAATATCCATTTCCATCTAATGAGTATCTCAGGCAGCTGAAAGAAACTGGGGCATTCATGTGAGAATATCCATTTTGTCTCATTAGTTATTTTAAATATGTAGTATATCAAAATATATTATACATATTTAAATATATACATTTATATGAAGTTAGGGATCCCTGCAAGTAGAGAGTGTTTCTGAGAGAAATGTGTTTGACTATAATCCCCGTGGGAACAGAGTTCCATACCTGTCTTGTACACGGCTGTCTCTAGACCGAGAGCAGTATCTGGGAGCCTTGGACGCGAGTTCAGTGAATAGATGAATGGATAGATGGAAGGGAGACCCTCTAACTATGAGTTTTCTCTTTTCTTCTGCTGTTGAGTAAGTAGGGGTTCCAAGACATAAGGTAAGGACTCCAGGAAGAAGAGCCAATTTGGGGTGGTAGGGGTGAAAAGGATGACTGATTTAGAAATTTGGCTTAGGAGTCAAGAGCTAAGTTCTAGCAATTGAGTATAGCATAAAGTATTTTTCTATAAAATCGAGAGTTTCAAATTCTTTCTTCATTTCAAAAGAAAAAAAATAGATCAATGGGAATAAAAAGGGAAATGGAAAAGCTGCAAAGAGAAACTACTATGATGTCCTGGGGTGCATTTTTAAATTAGAAGGTACTTAAGCAAAATTGTTGTGTTGAGAGCATTTTCTTTAATGAGGTCAATTCCCAGTGTCTCAGTCAATTCCACAGGTCAAGTAGCTTGTCCACCTATCTAACTGACCTAAGCCTAAAAATGATAAAAGTAACTTTATGGACAGTCAGATAAAGTGTGGTGACTTTTTCTCACCAACCACCAGCCCCGTAGGAGATATTAATCACTATAGTTTTTACCTTGTACCAGAGATTTAGAAAGTAAAACCTAAGACATTCATTTCCATGCATTTAGGTCAAAAACAGAGAGGTTTCACTCAATCCATTCCAGAAAATATAGCCACCTTGGGACTGAACATTTCTTTCAATCTTAGCCCAAAGGCAATCACATTAGGGACACTGTATGCATTTAGGGTGATAAAAGTTGAGCTGTGGTCTAACTTATTGCATAATTTTCATTCTAAAATTACTTTATGCTGGACATAATGACCCCATCAGTCAACCTATCATCTGGCTAGTTAAATGAAGTAAGAAAATAACCTCAGCTGGTCTCAGAGGAGTGAGAATTCAACCGCCTAAGGGGCTGAGATTTCCTGAGAGTTTGTTCTAGATCTCTGTTGGGCCAGCCAACATGCAATCTTACCTCCACTCTCCCCAGGAAAGGCCATTCAGGCCAAAGGAGAAGCCACTTTATGTGAAGCCTGTAACCCAAGATGGAAATACTTAACCAGGCCAAAAAAACGTTTTTCCTTTTGGTGGATCTAATGCACAGTGATTGTTCCTAATTAGGCAGTCTTACTTGAAAAGTCCTCCCCAAACGCCAGGAGAAAGCTCTCCTTCAGTGTCTTTGCAACAAAGATACATTAGGGCAGAAAGTCAGTATTCGTTTAAGCAATCACAGCTGCATAAACAATGTTCACTACAAGAAGAAAATTTATAGTATTTGTCAGGGGAAAGTAAACACTTTGGGGACTGTGTTTGTGACACAGTGTCATACTTCATGATCCTTTCGGCCAGCAGCCACAAGAACAGATCGACCACAGAAGCAGCGTTCTCAGGATGTTTAGGGCCAGCACTTTTTTTTTGGTTAATAACTTTACCCATTTTCTGTTTCATATTTCAAGAGGACCTTCCATACAGACCATCCGTACTTCCATGGATGTTGGAGAAAAAGAAGAAACTAGGGTGGTGGGTTCTCCTCCACCCTCATTCGCTATACTTTCTGGGAAAGAAGTTCTTTAAAAAGAAATCAAAAAACAAAAAACTAAATTCTCTTAAGAATTTCAGTGGTTGTAGGCATTCTCTCCTAAAGCTAATTTTCACCAGGCCTTGGGAGTTGGCCCAGCCTAATGGCAGCATTTCCCAGACTTTAAATTTCATGGAGAGTTAAAATTGATTTTAAAATCAATATGGAATTCCCATCTTTTAAGTTTATAAAGAAAGGCCATTTAAACAAAACATTTCCACCCACCATTACCCTCACTTTCTGTAAGAAATTAATATTTTCATTCCCAAAAAGTAAGGCAAGAATGGCAAGAATAGCAAGATTAAAAATCTCAAAATACAGGACAGTTCCATTGCATATACCTAGCTATAGGGGACAACTTACTCTGTTTTCCAAGTCCTTCTTATCTCACTACTGAACACTGAAGACTATGTCAGTAGGTGGCCCTGGTCCACGGACTGGCATTTAGACATCATGGCATTAGGGGAAAGGCCACCGAGAACTTCTTGTGCCAAGGGCTGTGGAACAGGGAGGTGTTTTGCTGTGTCCTGTCCATGTGGAGCCATCATACCCGTATCATCCATCACACCCATCCCTCAGCAGTCTATAAGGATTTCAAAAGGGTTTTGGGAGGATTTCAATTGTTGTGAATTTTTAGTTTATTTAAAAGTTTGCAAGAATTTATATTAAACACTGCAAGAGTGTTAAATGTTTAAAGACCAGTGGAATTTCAAAGAGCTTAATCATGGTTTCATGTTAATGACCCTGACCCCAGAAATTCATTTTTAAAAGTAGTGTTACTCAAAGCGATATAAAGGACATGAGAAACCAAGAGGGGAGGAAGTGTGTGGGGGGGAGGAGATAAAAACTTACCTGTCGGGTACAGTGAACACTATTCCGGTGACCAGCACACCTAAAGCCATGACTTAAGCATTATACGAGGTATCCATGTAACAAAAACGCTGGTACTCCCTTAATATTTTGAAATAAAAAAATAAATGTAGTGTTACTGTAGAAAGTGTTCTGAGTGTTTTCTGAATAACTTGTATTAAAGAAAGCACATAGACATCCTGGTGGTTTCATGCAGGAAGGTGTATAAGTGTGTGCATGTGTGTGTGCACGTGTGTGTGTTCATGTGTGTGTGCATGTGCATGTATGTGTGTGGCAGCTGGAAGCACCTGCCAGGGAGAGCCCTACTTTTGCTTGTCAGCGCCCTAGAAATCTGCAACTTCTTGTCACCCTAGCTCACAAACTCCACACTTTCAGTCCTTTACAGGGGGCCTCTAAGCAGGAAAGGGAAGTGCAGCTTGGAAGATTTTAGGTAGAAACTGAATGTTAAGGACTCAGAGAATGCATTTAGAAAGAGAAGTAACCAGAGAGGTGAGAGGAAGAGGAACACCAAGAAGAAGTAATTCCCATAAATGCCAGACTTCTTAAAAGGAGTCCTCAGGTCTCCACGGATCTCAGTGAGCTTCCTCCACACATCACACTCCGGTCCAATTAACAGAAATGCTTATAATGGACTGAAACCTTCTGCCTCAGAAAGGATCGTGATGATGGGCATTTCTGAGAGGGAAACCTACTCACCTGCAGAAAAGTTCCTGGCAGGGACTTCTGTGGCTCGGCCCACGGAGAAAATGGACCCATCCAATAGGTATGGTGTGGAGCCTGGGCCACGTGTCCTGAGGATGCCGATCTAAGAAGGAAGTTGCCGGCTGCCCTGAGCTGCCCCGGCGGCCTGATGTGTTTCAGCTTCAGGCCGTCACAGAGGGAAGGCTGGATCAGGAGTAGAACTGGACCTGTCTCCAGTTTCAGTTTAAACATCTGTAAGATGAAGAAAGTTAGTGAATATCAGTGGGGTGTTTTGTTCATTTATTTACAGTATTTATTTTAGTTCAGAAGCAGAACTATTTTCAACAGAAATGCTGTTTGAAAATCGACATAGGTACCTAAATATGGAGCTGGCCTCATGTGGAGGACACGGGAAGGCGGGTGCTGGGTCTTAGACTGGAGGCGCCCCCGTGGGCTTCACCAGTCCCACCTGCTCAGAGAAGCTCCGTGTGGGACCCTGGGGAAGAGGGGATTTGACAGATATTTTTCCAGCCCTCACATCTGCTGACTCTGGCTGGGCTCATGCCACAGAAAATCACTTGAGTGTGCACATGTGGTTAACATTTTCAAAGAAGAGTTTCAGTCCGTTCACAGAGATGTAGGGGAAAGGCAAGAGAGGCCATGACAAGATCAACAGTTTACTCAAAACTAAGCACATGAAAAGCAGTCTTGAAGGTCCTGTTTACACGCATCTGAGGCATAACGCAGACCCGTAGCACAGCCACGTCGGCAGAAAGGCAGAAACTTTAGTCTACAAAAACAAACGCTCTAAGTCAATCACAATTGGGATTCGGGGTGTCACTTGTTGATACATGTGAATACTTCTATATAGCTTTATATGTGCAAGTCCAGTTTGTAAATAAATAGATAGATATTTAATATCATGGAGAAAATTCATGACATGAAAGTAGCAAAAGCTGTAGAGTGACAGGAAAAAACACACAAGTCTCAAAATTAAAACCTTTGCTTCAAGTTTGATTTGAGCTGTTGCCTATGAAAATCAAAGGCTCTGATAGGATAAAAGATCAAATAAATTCTTTTTTTCCCTGAGTAACACACAGATATCAGAACTCTTCGTTGGAATGGTTTGAGAGCTGGGTCATGTGAAACGCACCTGAGTTTTACCAAAACCTTGACAGAGGTTTGGGAAAGCCTTTGACAAAGCCTTGGGAAGAAGGATGACTAAGAGTTTAAATATAATAACTAAAAAAAACCTCTGTAATTGGCTTGAAATTTTTATATCCAACATACATACACTTTAAGGTAAATGATGGAGGTCTCTAGTTTAAATATTAAACTGATGACCCTGGAATTATATGGTAAAATAAGCAAGTGCTCTATTTTATGGGTCAGCAGTCTCAGGAGACAACATACATTAATTTTCATCAGTTCTGTCCATTTTCCATAATATATTTATTTCTTATTAATTATACCAAATTTCCCCCAGACTAGATTGAAATAGAAGTTCTAGGAGATACTTCTTCCCATAAAGGTATTATTATCTACTTTAAAATGAAAGAACAAATAGCGTCTTTTGGTCTTTGAAGTAAATAACCAATTTATATTAAAGATCCCAAGCTCCCATATTCCATGTCTAGAATAACAAAAAAGAAAACCCAAAAATGGCATTTTAAGCACAAGTTGGATCAAACTTCAACATGGAAATTTTTTAAATTAGCGAAGGATTACCAGTCACACCTGGTGGGAAATCAAATAAGCAGTATTTTTTAGTCTAGTTTAAACTCCAGAAAAATGCATTAGAAATGGAAAAGGCTGGCTCTGCATCTATTCGAGTGAGGTCATTGTCACCACTATAATATTTTAAGGGGTCTCTTGTGAAGTGAAAATGTGGGAAATCACTTAAAAGGACAGAGCCACACTTGGAAACATTAAGCACATGATATTTGTGATATGGACTTGGGAAAGAAAAGTCCACATGTGGAAATTCATTCTATCAACCCAAGGTAAAAGAATGCTTTCTTTCACTTTAATGATTTCGAGGAAGATTTGGATGGTAGTCATTTTTGTCACCTAGAGCGTACCAATTTCACAGAATCATCCAGACATGAACCTTGCCAATAACTTTTACAAAAACACTTTTATTTAGGAAATGCACGTTGAAAAGAAGAAAGTGAAACAAAAAGAAGCAGCCTCCCTAAGTCCTTAGCTCTCTTTTACAATCCAATCCCATCTCAGCCCGGGAGAAGCCAGAGCCAACTTTGACGGAGGGCTGAGTGACTTAGACCAACCATCCATCCATCCATTCACTCATATTTTTAGAAGTACTAATACAGTTCCTGTGACTGAGTTGAGTTTCAGTTTATTCATATACATCATGTTATTTATTTATTCATATCAATGAATATTTATGAATATGTGTATTTATTCATATAAATTATGTTGTTTCCACAACAAATTAATAATAATACTTAGCATATATAAAGAAATCACAACTTTTCAAAGTCCTTTCGCATCTCTTATCTCAGCTGATCCATGCTAGGTCTCAGCGGGATTGAGACTGGAGAGATTATTATCTACTTGGGCAGATAAGAAGATTAAAAAGCCAGAGGTTAAAGGACACCTCTGTAGCCACACTTAGCCCTAGAGCCAGAGCTAGAACTCAGGTTTACTGACTCCTGATGCTATATAATTCCTACTCTGATTCCCTGGTTTTCTCTTTTCTTCAGGGAGACAAAAGAAGCCATACCACTTCTCCCAGTCGCTCTTGTGAAGAGGGGAGAAAAAGCACCAATGAGCAATAATGGGAAAAACAATGTGACATTGCAACAAGAGAAGATCACAAGCATTGGAGCCAGGCAGACGAAGGTCTGTGTCTTGGCATCAACACTACTTTCTATGGGAGTTTGGAAAAGTTCCTTTACCTCTCTGAGCCTTGGTTTCCTCATCCACAAAATGGGAATAACACTAATATTCTTGTAGGTTCTTTAATGATGATTAAATGAGTTGTTTACAACATATACACAGTGTATGGTGATACATGATGAATAACAAGTGAATAAGTGGGTGATAATTTTTATTAAGGAAGTGAAGGATTGAGTTTGCTTCAAACTAGAAAATAAACATGGTTATATTATAAAATGCTGATACAGCAGAAGTTCAGTTTGCTGATCTCTGTTGCTTGTCCTAAGAGACTCTCGGCCCTGTTGTCAACCAGACCCCTTGGTTTACCTACAGGAAGGCTGAGCAATGACCACAGTCCGCCAACCCAATCAAGGGTCCACAGCATGCAATATGTACAAATGGCCCCAGAAACCCACGTAGGACACCCCCCCCCAACACTGTCTACTTGCACACTCGGAGGCCAGGCCCATAAATTCAACAAAAGAAGCAGGCTGGGGTTTGACCTTGGGGAAATGGAAAGCTTATGTCTTCTCTAAAGGAGTCAACAGCCACAAAACTCCAGGATACTGGGAGCTCCATTTAAAGGGGCGTGTGGAGATGGGAGGGGGATGGCAGGAATGCACAGTCATGTTTTTCACCCCAAGGTGAAACTGGAAATCCAAATTATTATGTGAAATCTCCTGATGTTTAAATGTAGATGACAAAAATCACCCTTTCTGGGCCCAGCAAAATACATCCATGTTCCAGCTGGGCCCGCAGACCACCACTTGGGACTCCTGCACTGGGCTGGGAAGGGAAGCATGATGGCTTTTCATTTCCTCATATCTCTGTCCCTCTGCCCACCCATTATTCCACATCCCATCATGTGAATGACTTTCTCTGCAAATAGCACAGAATAGCTACATCCTTGTTGTCCTAAGATAGCAGGATGAGAAAATTGGTTGACCAGAAACTTGAATTATGCAAGGACACTCCTTGTGCCATTAATGCCTACTGTTTCTGAATGAGGTATGAGCTGGTCACTGTCTCCTTATGGACCCCTTGGTGAGGAATCTTGTCTCCAGCTCCGATGGAAATGGCTGAGCTGCCCCGAGCACCTTGTTTGCCTACATCTTCCTTCCGGCTCTATGAGCTGCACGACTGGCCATTTTCCTCTCTTCGTAGTTACTGCCAGGGAGCTGAAAGCCCAAATTTCTAGCAACACTTTACATGTATTTTGTGTGCTCATCTCAGTCCTGCCTTCGTATTAATTTTTTTTTACACTTGACTGTGACATTCTCACCTATTTTTATTGTGCTGCACTGTGTCTATTTGGGGGAGCCCTCTCAAATCCCATTTTGGGAATGTGACAAAAATGGACTTTAGCTCTTTTTTATTTGGGCCACCAACATGCCATCCAGACTGAGGAAGACCTGGCAGCTTCAGGGCCACGTGAGCCATTGCCTCAGCCACATCAAAAGAACCAGAAGCAGCCAGGAGGCCAGGTAATGCTGGTGGCATGCCTCACCAAGGGTCAGCTTCAGCACGTATCGCCCAGGTTACTCTGGGAAAGTTGGTATCAGGCATTACCGCTTAAAGAGGAACCAGAGCCTCTGCCCAACTATCCACCTTGACAAATTGTGGACATTGGTCAATGAGCAGACACTGATAAATGCCACCAAAAACAAGACTGGAGCTGCTGCCATCACTGATGTGGTGCGATCGGACTATGACAAAGTTCTGGCAAAGTTTTGGGAAGCTCCCAAAGCAGCTGGTCACCATAAAGGCCAAATTCTTCAGCAGAAGAGCTAAGGAGAAAATTAAGGGTGTTGCAGGGGCCTGGGGAGAGGGTGTCCTCATGGCTTGAAGCCACATGGAGAGAGGTTCATTAAATACTAACGAATGATTTTTAAAAAAAAAAATAGATTTTAAAAATAGATGTATAATACTGCTCAGCAACTTAAAGGAAGAAACTATTGCTACTTGCAGCCTCTTGGGTGGATCTCAGGGTGTTATGCTTAGTGAAAAAGGCCAATCTCAAAAGGTTACCTACTGTGTGATTCCATTTATATAAGATTCTTGAAATGACAAAACTATAGAGATGGAGAGCAGATAGTGGTTTCTGGGGGACAATGTGTGTGGATTCAACCAGAAAAGGGCAGCATGAAGAAATTCTTCAGTGATGCACAGTTCTGTATCTTGATTGCGGTGGGTGGTACACAAATCTATACACGGGATTAAATTGCATAGAACTACACACACACACGCTCTCACACAGGTATGTGTAAAAACTGATAAAACAGAAGAAAGTCTGTAATCCAGTTATCAATATTGTACCAATGTAAGTTTCCCAGTTTTCCTACGGTACTACAGTTATATAAGATGTCACTGTTTAAGGGAGGAGTTCGCCAGATGCCATGTACTATATTTTATGACTTCCTATGAATCTATAATCTTTGAATAATCTATTAATATATCTATGAATCTATAATTGCTTCAAAATAAAAGGCTAAAAAAAAAGATGCATAGATAGTTATCTGGACAAATATAAGAGTACCTGAGTCAATTATTTGGCAGACTCTATTTATCATTTGTGATGCTGAATTGCTAGGGACTTCCCTCTTTTTTCCCTGCAAGAACGCATTTTATTTGCAAAGAACAGCATTTAAAACATTTAGTTAAAGGATCTCTCGGAAATTATGATATAATATAATTAGTCAGTGCTTAGAAAGCCCATTTGGGAATATGTTAGATGTGTAATCACTACTTAGAACTGTGTGTCATTCTGGAATTTCTCACTTCTGTGGATACTCATTGTCAGTAGAAAAATCTCTGCACTCAAAGATCTTTTCAACCTATATTTCAATTTACTGAAATGGGGGAAGGAAAATCAGAGGGAACACCTGTAAATCATCTGTTTATTGACATAGAAAATTACACACACACGTGCATACACACAGAGAGCCCTACTGAATTCATTGGATTTGTTGTCAACTTTTTTTTTCTTTTTGAGACAAGGTCTTGCTCTGTTGTCCAGGCTAGAGTGCAGTGGTATTATCATAGCTCACTGCAACCTCAAACTCCTGGGCTCAAGCTATCCTTCTGTCTCAGGCTCCCTGGTAGCTGTGACTATAGGAGCATACCATCACATCCAGCTAATTTTTCAATTTTTGGAGAGATGAGTTCTCACTATGTTGTCTAGGCTGGTCTCAAACTCCTGACCTCAAGCAATCCTCCCACCTCAGCCTCCCAAAGTGCTAGTATTACATGAGCCACCACGCCCGGCCTGTTGTCAACTTTTTTCAATTATTTCTATACTGATTAGATCAACTATTGAGCAGGTTCAATCATCAAAACACCTGGAAACAACGAATCAGCTGTATCTTACATGTAGAATACACGCTGGTTTGCATTAGAGTTAGGCCCAAGTAAGGTAGGAATGTGTGTTTATAGATGCTCTGGGTCAATTTGAAGTAGACTGTCCCCTGGGCCCACTTGGGCTGCACATGAACTTGTGAATGTTTCATGATTTAATGGTGCAACATTTCCTCCAGAGAAAACAAGACCCAGAGAACAGGAGCAAAACAGTATTCAGTGTAAGCTCATGGCAGTGCAGTAATTGCAATCCCATTAACTTCAGAGCTCCTGATCTTATTAAACAGCAAAGCTACCCACTTTTTTAATGAAAAATTCAGAAATTCAGTATTGAGAACAGGAAATATTCTCGAGGTGGCTACAAAAAATATAGAATTTATAAATAGGGTAATATAGGGATCATAGTAACCATTTAAATTTAATTAAGCAAAAGTGTGAGGGCAATTACATTAACAAGGTTTACCTCATTCTTTCCCTTTTTGTCCTTTAATTAAAATTGCTATGAGGCAAGAAAATGGATAGAAGAGCTTTATTCCTATTCCCTCTGGGTATGACCGTTCATCCAATGTGAGTGTGAACAGTATTCCTGCTACATACACATGTAGTTCAATTCTGAGTTACGCAGGAAATAGGTGTCGAACAAGTACCATGTCGTCTAAGACTGGAATAGAGGGAAAGGAATAGATAAAAAAAAAATCGAGGGAAAAGAAACAGAAATGAACATCTGTTAACTTTATTTATGTATAAAAGAATATGTAGATACACAAAAATTCAGAATGCAATTAATAGCCTTATAAATGCCCTTGTCACAATTCTGTAGAAGATGGTTCAAGACACAGAAAGGGGTGAGATAAGATTGAAGACTGGGCCAGGTGCCAAGGCTCACGCCTGTAATCCTAGCACTCTGGCAGACTGAGGCAAGAAGATTGCTTCAGAGCAGGAGTTTGAGACCAGCTTGAGCAAAAGCGAGACCCCGTCTCTACCAAAAATAGAAAAAATTAGTCAGGTGTGGTGGCACGCACCTGTAGTCCCAGCTACTCAGGAGGCTCAGGTAGGAGTAATCGCTTGAGCCCAGGAGCTTGGGGTTGCAGTGAGCTATGATAGCGCCACTGCACTCTACCCAGGGTGACAGAGCGAGACCTTGTCTCAAAAAAAAAAGAAAGAAAGACTGAAGACTGAGAGACAAAAGGGTATCAAAAACAATTGTGGAGGGTTTAATGAGATTGTGTATAAAACAGCTGTCACTTTTTCACTTCCCAACCATTTTGAGATGGCATGAAAAGTGCCACGTGTGAGAAGCCCGATATTTTTCATTTGAACAAATCAACAAACACATTTGATGAACTCTTTAGAGTGAGTCTGTGGATATCTCCAAGGACATTAATTTTCCAAATTATCCCACTGCTTTTCATGTTTGGAATTACAGCGCCAGGCTCAGTGTACTTCCTCCCCTTATCCTCCCTCCCTCTGCCCCAGACACGACACGTGCACACACACACACACACACACACACACACACACACACACAGAGTGTTCCATGCTTATGCTGTCCTCTTTTACTCTTCAGGTCCATTCTGAGCTGGAGTACAGGTGAAGCGGACAGAGACCTTTGCAGAATCTCCTCTTTCCTCTTTGTAGTAACTTAATCCAACACTGTTTTCTGCAACTTTTTCTAGGATCCCTGTGAATTTGTTTTTCTGCCAGATACCCTTATGTTCCACAGGCATTTTGTAATGCTTTTTTAAGGAAAAAGAAAGTGAAGCCATGATTATTATCAAAGTCTTCACCAAGGCAAGGGAAACAAATTAGTGCTACTTCTGTGCCAGAGGAGAGATTTCTGCCAACCTTGGAAGTGTCTCCTGACTTACGACTGTAAGCATGGAGCAGATATGAAATGAATTTTTCCACAAGAAATTTACAAACTATAGTCAACTTTAATATCATTCCTATTTAGCATAGCAGTAAACAAGTCACCTCCAACAAAGGTAAAGCTCTCTGGAATACATAGGACAGCCCAGACCTTTGGTTCTGGCACGTAGCTAAGTGAAACCAGGACTGTGGTGATTTGGCAGTAGAATGGAACGCTGAGGTCCCTGATGAGGACACCCAGATGATACGGAACACTTCTTAGTTGAAGTTCTGCTGAATTAAATGTGGCTTGAATTCACAGATGCACAGGATTTATACTCCTCTTCGATAGATTTATTGCCTAAGGATCTGGCACCAGAACATGAAGAAAAATGGGAAATGGGGCCAACTGTTGGAGGGAATTTTAAGACACGAAGGACTTGATTCTTGCAAGGACTTGATTCTAACATTCTGTCTGAAGCAAGTATCCAAATGGATTTCTACCCTCCAAACGCCTTCATTTCAATCAAGAAAACTAATCCACTTTGGGAAGAAACTGTGTCAGTTAGAACAATAGCAGAGCATTTGAATGGAGGAAAAAAGGTTGATTCTGAAGATGCAAAACAAAATGGAGCACAGCCAAAGGAACCCAAAGATAGCTGGTGAATCAGTGTGAGACATGCAGTTGAAAGGACGTAGGATCAGGCTGATCTGGGAGCTCTTGGAGCTCCCAGAAGAGTAGAGTAGGCAGTGAGGAGAGCATCTAAGGACAAGAGAAGAGTACAGGTGCCATTTTGTCGTTCAAGTATCCCGCTCTGCTGAGAAGGTCCCCAGCATGGCCCCTACTTTTCTCTGTTTCTGGAGGGTTTCTACCACCCAGAAATCCATTGTTATGGATCATCTAAAAATAAGAGTCAAAGGGAATGGGAAGGTGAAATATTATCAAATATCAAATGATTCAACTTCTTTTCAGAATTATGAAAAACATCCACAACCTGCCCTCATACAAGTGATCAAGGCACATTGCTCAAGGCACTATATGAGTGTTCTCCAGACACATTCAGAACTCATGTACAGACAGAGGGCTGGACTTGACCATGTGTAGGCAGAGGAATAGAAATTGACCAGGAATAGAGTTTTACAAGCAGCATTCGAACAAAGGAGAAAGGGGAAGGGAATTGGTAGCATGTACAGCCAAGCGATTATACAGATTGACCATAGAACAAAAGCCACAGAAGTTAGACTGGGAAGAGGGAGGGGTGTGAAGAAGTGGGAGAGGCAATGGAAGTTCTAGTAGGGTCACACAACTGTAAGAACCATAGATGTTATGCAATATACAAAGATGTCTAGATAATTCCACCCCTTAGCAAGCTGATCTTGATAGCAGATTTACCGACAGCCAAGGTATTAAGATGATAAATGCGAGAGAAGTAGCACAGAATATGTTCTATTCAAGTTAAGAAGAGGAGGATTTCACCTTTGACTAGGATGACCCAGGAGGGTTTAAGGAGGGGGTGGTGGGTAAATCAGGCCTTGAAGGATGAGTAGGATTTTAATCAGTCTGTGGGAAACATGGCACAAAGTGAGGAAAAAGCACAAGCACAAACAGAAAAGCAAAAATGGTCAATATTTCTTGTATTAATAGTAACAGTGAAAAAACAAACCTTAATATTTATTGAGAGGACCATTCATTGCAAACAGGGTAGGTAGGCTATTAATAATGATGGATCTTTAAAGAAAAATACCAGGATAATTTCCCTGGGGAAAGAAAGACCTTGTCTTAGTCTGTTTGCTTGCTATAAAAGAATACCTGAGGCTGAGTAATTTATAAAGAATAGAGGTTTATGTGGCTCACAGTTCTGCGGGCTGTACAAGAAGCATGGTGCCAGCATCTGCTTCTGGTGAGGGCTCCAGGCTGCTTCCAGCCCTGGCAGAGGGTGGAGGGGAACCAGCATGGGGAGCTCCCATGGCGAGAGAGGGGGCAAGAGATGGGGAGAAGATGCCTTTTCAACAACCAGCTCTTAAGAGAACTCTTGTGGGAACTCAGAGCGAGAACTCACCATTACCTCGAGGACAGCAAAAGGCCATTCATGAGCGTTCCGCCCCACGACCCAGACACCTCCCAGGGAACCCCACCTCCAACATTGGGGATCACATGTCAACATGAGATTTAGAGGACAGACATCTCCAGACTATAGCAGACTGCAACATAAAATAAAGTCATGCTTCCAGAATGCAATGTTTCCTAGGAGTGGGAAAACAAAGTGCCAAATATTATTCCCAAGAAATAAATGCTCTTTGTGGTCTATCTTGCCCCTACACACACACACACACACACACACACACACACACATCCACCTCTCCTCCTGAATTCAGTCTCATTTACTTAATTCTCCTCTGTGGAAATGGTCAGTTACATACAAAGAGAAACAATGTATGTACCTTTCATTCTCAAACTCTGGAAGAAAACATTTGGAACCAACTAAACTTAGATGAGATTAAAAAGACTTTAATTACTATTAATACTTTTTAAAATAGTAGATATACTCTCACCACACAGACTCAGTTTATAATTCTTTCTGAAAACGAGCTGCACATATACACTGTAATCATTTTTTTCTAAATCTGATTCTGTTTCTATTAAAATTTTAACGGAAAATAGCATTTCATGTTACTTTGGTTCTCAATCAGAGAACCTCTAGAAAAGGGAGGAGGAGGAGGAGGAGGAGGAAGAGGAAGAAGAAGAAGAAGAGGGAAGAGGGAAGAGGGGAGAAGGAAGAAGGAAGAAGGAATCACCCTCTCTTTCTCCAGCTCTAAATGGTTAAGGAAACCTGCCAGTATATACGCTCCCTCCTTTTTTTCACAAGCATTTCCTACTTCCATCAGAACATTTAGAGACAGCAAGAAGAGCTAGATTTTTCCATGTGAGGCTTTAATAATACAGTACTTTGTATTTACAGATCATATATCCTTGGTACTTGATAGCTCATTATCATTTTAAATTTATAAACCAGTAAATGAAAGCACAAGGTTTAGAAGCAACTCTTTTCCTGCCCAACAGTAGGTTATTAATGCCAGAATTAGAATTCCTAACTACTGACACATGTGGCCCTACAACTAAAGCTCATCCTCATAATATAAAATGAAGTGTCCAGTAAGTAACACAGCAATTATCAAATAGCCCATTTATTTAAGATAATTTTAAGAACCATCAAGCTTTAACCATATAAATAGCCATTTTAAACCTTATAGGCCTACATTAACATGAATATAGATTAAGGTATCATTCAACCAAAACTAATACTATGAATTGATAAATATATACATATGTAATCAAATAAGTTACACAAAGTAGAATATATTTCAATCAAAAAGTCAGCAAATAAACCAACATACTAAAAAACGTGAACTAACTGCTTTAAAAAAATTTTCACTAACGTGCGATAATCCTGAAAGCGACGGATGACACTGGTCAGACTATTCCATGTGTCATTAAGTCTCTCTTTTTTGGAAATAAAAACATCTATTGTCTGCTGATTCAATTAGGAAGGGAAGGTATCCAGTTCTCTTAACAGCACTAGCTGTGGTTTAAATCCCGATGTCTTTAACACTCAGATGTCTGGGAGATTCTGTAAAATCTGTCTCAAGGAAGCACAGGCTACCACGTGAACATCTGAAGGGAGATTAGCAAGTGACTGAATCAGCTTCTTGACTATTGTCTTCAAACACTGGTGGGCAGCATTCAAGTCTCTGTCAAACTGCTGTCCTTCAATCTGTAGAGCCAAATGACTGCAGATGTTTCTAAATTCAACACTGTCCTGAAAGGAACAGCAAACACAAACAAGACATTAGACAGATTATGGGGCACATTTGTGGTGCCTTGCCCATCCCCTTCTTTTCTGGTGACAGTGCCCCGATTTTCCTCTCAGAGAACTACCCTCCTCCATTCTCAGCCTATGTAATCGGACCAAAGCTGATCCTAACTCCAGGGGCGAGGCCAGTCACTCCTCGGCCGGGTGGACTGGTCAGGGATGGGCAGATGCCAAGGCCAATAAGCCACAGTCCCAGGTTACCTGCTAGACAAGCTGTAAAGAGGATCTGCTATCTTCTCTAACTGAGGCTGTTGGAAAATACCTTGCCACCCATAAGGGCAGAGTTCAAATAACAATGAAGCCAACACAAAAGAAAGTAGAACCAAAAGATTAAAAGAGACTGACTCTAATTACACTTTCTGAGCATGTGAATCTGTCCATACTTGAGCAACCCCACGATTTTTCAGCTGAGTCAATAAATATCCTCTTTTACTTAAGCCAACTGGAGTTGAGTTTCTGTTACTTGTTCCTAAAAGAGCTATGACAAATATACAAATAGCCTCTGTTTCTATTATTCAACACTCACTGGGTTCAAGATTCTGTTCAAATTCTGTTCCAGTACAGAATTTGTTATTTGATGGACATGGACTAGAAATTCCCAAAGCAAATTTAGAAAGAACAGTTCCCAAGTAGTTTAAAAGAATGAAGTAATTTCATAGATTTTTAATCTCCAAACATTTTACATTCTAAAATCCATTGCAAATAAATAGCATATTGAAATCGTTCCCCATTAGTGATAATGGTGACTACGTGATCTATTTTCAATATAGGGAAATGACTTTCCCTGGACTTCTAGTTCTGGCAACACAGCACACTTAGTTTCCCCAAAACCCTTTGCTACTGAATTCCTAGAATTCTAAATAAAACAGAACAAACATTCTTTCTGAGCTTGCAAGAAAGTAAGGGAAATCTTTTAAGAGCCAGGAAAAAACACACGCACATACATTATTTTAGCTGCCTACCAGTATCATCAAGAAAAGAAAGTTAGTCTCTCTTGATCTGGGTTTGGGGTGGGGAGTAAAGCTGCCCCTGACACTGGGTACCGGTGGACATGCATTACACAGTCCTTTAAGTTTGAAGTTGTCCTCTATGTCATATACATGTTCTGGGAACACGCATGCTAAGAAATTAACTTAAAATTTGCCATGAACACATGGCAAAAGAAAACAAAAACCTATTCCCGGGAAACATGTCTATAGCCCACGTCCCACAATAGTATTCCTAAAAACCCTCTGTTGAAGGTGAACTCAAAATATTAATAAATTCAAAATATAATCCATCATGATATAGCAGACACAATGTGGGACGGGATTAAGCTCCAAGAATTTCTAATGGAGAATATAAAATATGTTTAAAATGATGAAAGATATAAAAGAAGGAATCAAAAAAAGCTTTAAGAAAAAAACAGGCTTAAAAAGAACCAAATCCACTTCTAATGAAAACTATAGTGAAAATCAAAAACTCACTGGGTGACTTTTTTTTTATTTTTTGTATGTTTATTGGCCATTTATGTCTATAAATTGTCTATAAATTGTCTCTTCCTGTCTTTTGTCCATACATCTGAGTTGTCCGTTTCATCTATATTTTGTAAGAACTCTTTGTATATTTTCCCCTTAGACATTTATTTTTTGACTTTATGATACATTGTCACAGAGTAGTTTTTCACTTCTCTGATGTCAAATTTATCACTCTTTCTTTCTCTTTTTTTCTCCTCTTCTGTCTCCTAATCTATACCCATCTGTACAGATGCAGAGGGAAAATGTTCAACAAGTGCCAACACAGGCTATCTCTAGGCAGGTCTAGGTTGACTGGGGGCTCATATCTTTCTACTTTTCTATATGGCCTAATTTTTTTTTTTTTTTTTTGTAAAATAAAGAGCATGTATCACTTGGCCTGGATTTCCAACAAAATGCTTATGAGAAAACATCTCCCAACAAATAAAACAAATGTCCATTTATTTCAATTCAGCAATGGCAGCAGGACCACCACATGAGACAGGTGCTGAGATAGAACCATAAATAGGTTGTAAGCCCTGCACTCAAGGATTCCCAAGCTACCGTGCTTCTGGGTTTTATGTTTTGTTTTTTTTTTTTTCTCTTTAAAGCATTCTTGCCTCCTTACCTTTGTGTGTTGCTCCTTTCTGCTCAGAATGTGTCAAGGGGTTACTCGGATGATCTGTCCCATAGCTTATGGGGTAACCTGTATTGCTGAAGCATATTGCTTGGGAATGGAAAAGTGGGGGAGAAAAACCACTCTGTACTACTTCCCCAAGATCCACATCAAGGGAAGTTGTCTGCTTGCTTTATAGAAGTAATCCAACTCGAAGTACAAAATGGAAGGATCAAAGAAAACATGCAAAAAGCAATTCAAAATAGAAAGAATCACTGAAACACGTGCTGACGTGTGCCTATTAGCCAGTCTGCAAAGGCATTCATCACCCAAAGAAGATGAAAATGCTTTTAAAAATATAGTTGTGGGCCCAAAATCTGAAGTCAATTTCACGTTTACTATAAAGAATCAAAGGAGGCACCGTTTGGGGAAATTACACATACAATAAAATTCAACTGCTGGGCTGTACTGGTCCCTGAGGCCCTGGGCAAACTTCAGATCTCTGGTGAGTTTGCGAAGTCTCTTTATTTTACTATTCTAGTACAGTATATCCTTTTTATCCTTTCTCAAATATATTAACAGTCAAAGAAAACAAATTAATAGGAATAGGCTTTCCATGGGACTCTCAAGCCAAGAGAGGGAAAAATAAAACAGGTGATTTCTTCTCTTCCTTGCTAGGAGGTCTGAAGGCCAACTCTGGATCCAATGATCAGTACCTCCGGCCAGACGTGTGCTGATACTGCCGTGGAAGGTGGCTGTCACACGTCACAGCGTCAAGGCAACAGCCTATGAATTGGCTCCTGGGCTTTCACCAGAAACTCACACGATCAATACTGGCGATGATTTCACTTGGGGTGCTTTCCATTCAATGACAGAGCAGATCCTCCCAGTGCCTTCTATTTAGCAAATCCCAGAGGCTCCCAGAAATGATGTAATATCCCACACAATGCTTTGTGCACTTTGCCAGAATTATTAGAACTATATGGCTGAGCAATCGAAAAGCAGGTTTTGGAACTTCTAAAGCCTTCTATAATTTCAGACTCTGGATATGAAATGTATTGATTGCTATAGAGTCTAAATTGATGGCCAGCATTTACATTTTAAAGTGAGTTGAGATACTCTCTACTGGGATATTGGCCTCGGCCTGTTTAACTCAGTTAATGAATTAGTTAAATTTCTTTAAAATGTGTATCAAGTCTCCACTGCATGACCTACTGTGCTGGATAAAAAGCAATAAGACATGGTACCTAATCTCTAAAGAGTTTATAACCTAGTAGAAGGAATGAGACACAGAGATTATCTATCTAAATGTCCACTGAAATATGATTAGGGCTATGGTAAAAACACACAACAAAACCCAGTCCTGTGGAAGAATAGACATTTATACACTCATAATTTAAGCAGAGCACAGGGTTCATATAAAGCTCATTCTGATGTGCGAATCCTTTCTATAGCCTGCCAGATGTGTTATTGTCCAAAATTCATTTGGACACACCAGAGAAACTCATGTGCTTAGGAGGCAATCCGTTCAAGGAGGTAGCTCTAGTTTTTAGAACATTTTTTTTTCTTAAATTTTAGCTTAAATCTACTCTACGGTAGGCAGAATAATGGCCTCCCAAAGACATTCACATCCTAATTTCCAGAATCTATGCGTGTGTAACCCTACATGGCAAAAGGGACTTTGCAGATGTCAGTTAGGATGTGCAGCCCTCCAGAGTTACAAAGACCCTGGGGTTCAGACAGAGCTCATTCCTTCGAGAGCACTTGACTTGCCATCAGAGCTCTGGTTCTGCACCTCTGACAGGCCGTCCTTGGACAAGCCCCTTTATCTATGGAACAATCAATTTTCTCATTTGTAAAATGGAAACAATAATAGCTACCACATGGAGAGGTTGCAAAGGTCAAATTAGCTCATGGATATGAAAGCTCTTTGTCTCTGTAAAGCACTCCTTTACATCTAAGGTTATAAATAAAGAATTCTGCTAGATGCTGGGAGGTCAGTAAGGAGAGGATGGGAGGGGAGAGGAGGGGAGAGAAGAAAAGAAAAGAAAAAAATCTGCCCTGTAGAAACTTAGAATCGAATTGGCGAGGTGTCACACAGAGTAAGATTTAAGTTCAGAAAGAATTCTCGAATCCATCAGCGTGCCTTTGCAGAAGTGACTGGAGGCTTAGAAGAGGCATCAGAGCAGCGACAGGTGGGAAGAACTATATTAGATCCTACAAAATAGGTGGTGTTGGGAAAAGCAATATTTGACTCACAGGGAAAAGAGGTGGCCCCTATAATTAGAATGAATAACACAAGCCAAGGTCTGGAGTCAAGAAGGAGGTGGGACAGCAGGAAGGGAAAGACTAGTCTGAAAATAACAAGAGTTTTGTGTTACATACCAAAATAAGAGATTGTGTGGAAAGCCTTGAATGCCAGAGTAAAGTCCCTGGACACATCCAGTCACGGGAGTAACATGGCAAACCAGCTGTTAAGAACACTGGCCTGGCCTGCCAGCCTAGCACCTTCTAGGCACCAGACTGCAAGCTCGGCTCCTTCTACACTTGTCTCACTCCGTGCTCACAACAATGATAGGTGAAAAGAAAAGCGGCTTTGGGAGAGTAAATGACATACCTAAGTTGCACAGCAAGTCAGTGGCAGAGCTGGAACTAACCTCTCTCCTTCAGAACACCAGTGTTCATCAGAGTCCTGCCCCAAATAGAAACGGGGCCAGGTGCAGTAACGAGACAAGCCTGGGGGCAAGAGTTACAGAGCTGTGGATGCTACAGTGGGGTGAACAAGCCGGAGAGGCACTCAACTAGCTTTGGGGATGGAACAAAATGTCTACAAATTCGTTTCTTCCTTGGCCAACTTCATGCTATTTTTCTTAAGGTTGAGTGAGTGTTGAGTGTTACAAAGCCCAAATAGATTATGACCGAATCCAAACTGAAGACTGGCCTGCTGGCCCATCTCCCTTCCCTGCGGCATAATTGAGAGGGCTTGGCTATTTGAAAGATATTCAAGGCATGGAACCTTCTACACCCCATGTAAAGCCAACCCCCAGCTAATCAGAGACCTCCCAGCTGGAGCTCTCCCTTTCTCAGCTCTGTTCTCTCCTACCCAGTATAAGGAAGGTCAGTAAAACTTGCCACACTTGTACTTTTCTGCGTTCTGTATTGTGCATTTATTAGGAATGTGCACATCTGGAATCTCTGAACAAGTGAAAATGCACCTGCAAAGTCCAAAAAGAAAAGTTAAGCCCTTTTTTTTTAGCTTCTTACTGAAAATAAACTCTCCCATCAAACTGAAAGTTTGAAGA
Source organism: Propithecus coquereli (assembly GCF_000956105.1). Classification (NCBI taxonomy): domain Eukaryota; kingdom Metazoa; phylum Chordata; class Mammalia; order Primates; family Indriidae; genus Propithecus; species Propithecus coquereli. The sequence goes on along the minus strand of NW_012134969.1, from coordinate 10,066,446 downwards.
CAAAAAGAATCTAGCACCAGGAGTTCATTTCAAAGCTTGTTTTCTGAAACTAACAGCAATGCATAATAAAGTCAAAAATACAATATAACTTACTAGGCTCTAAAATGCAGATAACATAACATTTAAACAATCCACAGGGTTTTTTTTTTCCTTACCATGTCGCCTTGGAAATTCACTTCTAGATCTATGTTAACTATAAATCAGTTCATATTCACTTAACCACTGGCTTTAAATAAGTTGGCTGTTTTCCAAACTGTCACGTCTTGAGCTATATTCTCTTGCACTGGCCTCTATAAGCTTGTTTCCTCCCACATTTTCCCCTCCAACTCTCCCTGAAGGCCTCATGTTCTCTACAAAGAGCATGAAAGAAAGGGGGAAGGGGAAGAGAAGAAAACGAGAGAAAAGAAGAGAAAGAGAAAGAAAGAGAGAGAGAGAAAGAAACAAAGAAAAAAGGAAGAAAGAAAGAAAGAGAAAGAAAGAGGAAGGAAGGAAGGGAGGGAAAGAAGGAAGGAAGGAAGGAGAAAGAAAGAAAAAGAAAGAAGAAAGGAAGGAAGGAAGGAGAAAGGAAGGAAGGAAGGAAGGAAGAAAGAAAGAAAGAAAGAAAGAGGAAGGAAGGAAGAAAGGAGAAAGAAAGAAAGAAAAAGAAAGGAGAAAGGAAGGAAGGAAGAAGAAAGAAAGGAAGGAAGGAAGGAAGGAAGAAAGAAAGAAAGAAAGAAAGAAAGAAAGAAAGAAAGAAAGAGAAAGAAGAAAACAAGTTAGCTTTTCCCCAGTTTTCTGTGACGGGGCCTGACCCTAATAAACATCTGCCTGGCCAGCAGACTGATCTCCACTAAAGTCACCCACTGCTGGGCCGGACAAAGGAACATAAACCCCTTCCTCAGATCCATCTGGATCCTTCATACTGGATGTGTACCTAAAATGGGAATGTTGTTTCTGCTTTAGGGGGATGTTGCAAAGAACATACTATCATGAACTACAAATTGCCCCAACTTCACTTGGTTCATCAACATCTGGCTTTGAACTACAAATTCGCAGGACCCAGAGCAGCCACCAGTTGCCTGAACCTAAGGTCAGTCTCAAACAGATATGTAACTATGTATTAATAAAACACCCAATGAAGAATGAAAGTATTTGCCAGTCACCATAAAATGTCTATCGTCCACAGGAAATTAAACATTTTACTTGTGGTGTACCCAGTGTAAATGCCCACAAATAACTAAGGTTCCTTATGCATTTGCTTTGGGTACAGCACCATTTTCAGTTGAAAAGTCCAGTGAAAAGCACTTTTGTGCCAGGGACAAGCACTTGATTCAGGGACATTCACAAGGCAAACCCCAAAATTATAAAACAAAACATTGTAGCATTTCCACCAAGATGTCAAACAAACATAAGTAGTTTGGTTTTAGGGACTTTTCTACAATGTCTTTCCCAAAATTTTCATTTCAGAAAGCTATTATGTCCTGATTTTCATATCATTCATATTATAAGGAATTACAAAGCTGTAAATAAGCTACTTCTAGAGCAGTCGCCATATCCGTGGGTAGAGGGAGGGAATAACAGAAATTCTGTGTCTAGTCACTGGGCCTTTTTCTAACATACAAGCACAATTTTGTCCCGTATAAAGAGCAAACCCCTGGCAAGGACTACTGATGGTATAACCATGAGCGTTTATTTCTTCAACAGTAAGTCAGTAATTTTTGAAGACACTATTCTCAAATTTGCAGAAGCTGGCTTCACTAACTATTGTTAATGGGGAGAAAAAGCACTCATCATCAATGTCTTCCTTGGAGCAACCCAATATTCACACTTGCAGTTTGCAATGACGATGAAGCCAAAGCCAACAGTTTTATGACTGTTGCTCTTGCTCTGTTGAATGAGAAAACCAGCAAGGACTATCGAACGTGGTGGAATAATTGGTACCACAATGATCTAACTGAAACGGCGAGCTCACAGGCAAGTTTAATCTGCAACAGCAAGAAAGCTCTTTTGCCTCCGAAAGTTGGCTTCAGCCATAGTTTCCATGAAACCTGCTTCAGAAACAGAACTCTTGGAAACTATAAATGTTTTTAATTCCCAAAGGAAGAGAGACAACATTCGATCAGAATAACTTCATGATTGGCTTGGCTAATGGTCCCTGTGTGAATTGGTCATTTTCAGAAGTTTAAAAAATCCTAGACTGGCTTCCTTCTGGTGTCCTGCACATTTCTCTGCTCCCTTTGGGTGGAAATGTCTAATGCATTCTAACTAGTGTTACTAATTTGATAATGACTTCTTAAGTTCATCCCGTGTCACTATGCAAGGTGGGCATCACAGGAGGAGGGGCACAGTGTTTCTGTCCCTTCCAAAATTCATGTTGAAGCCCTAACCCTCAGTGTGACTATATTGGAACCTAGGGTCTTTAGAGAGGTCATTTAGGTGAAATGAGGTCATAGGGTAAGGCCCTCATCCTATAGGATCGGTATTCTTATCAGAAGAGACACCAGAGGCATACAGAGTTCTCTCTTTCTGCCCATACCACTCACTAAGGAAAGGCCATGTGAGGACACAGCAAGAAGGCGGCTGTCTGCAAGCAAGAAAGAGAGCCCTCATTAGAAACTGAATTTGTGGGCACCTTGATCTTGGACTTCCCGATTCCAGAACAGTGAGAAAATAAAGATCTGTTCTTTAAGCCACCCAGAACAGAATTGTGGTATTTTGTTACGGCTGCTGAGCTGACTGATACACACAGTCTATGATGTGACTGTTGCAGCCCAAGCAATGTACAGTGCACAGCATGTGCAACACGACCCTGTCTACCATGTCTTCTCACGTACATTATTTCAGCACGATGTTCCTCATAGCTCTGTGAGCTAGTGCTGTGATGTTGCAGAATGAGTCAGATAAAACCCATCACTTCCTAGCGGCAGGGCCTTGAGCAAGGGCCTCAATTTCTCTGAGCCTCAGTTTCCTCCTATAATAAATGTTTATCAAGTTGGTCAACTCCATTCTCTGCACCAAATCTAACAAGACTCAGTAGTGTTAAGCCTTTTTCATCCACCACGAAGAAACTCATTTCATGGTTTTTTTGCATGTGTTTGCTAATTTCTAAATGTTCAAAAGGAATAATTAAGTGTTGGTTTCTTTAATTGAAGAGTAAAATACTAGAAAAATGTCTGTTATTATTGTGGTAAAGGTTTTCTCTGCCTCCATGCCTGAAAATTTCACTTCCTTAACCCTCAAGTGTTTTGCTCAACTCCATGGTGACACTTCTAGATCTGTCACTGGGCGTGGGGCTAAAGCTGACCTCTGGACAGCAGAAGCTTCCTGGATGTCTCTTTGGGTCATTCTAACTCTGCTTTTGTCAACAGTCCCAGAAAAGTAAACAGAGAGTTCATGGATCAGATTAATATCAAGAATGGAACTCACAAAAATAATAGTCAGTAAGAAATCATGAGGCATCAACCCGTTAATAGTAATAAATAGTAATAATTACAATAATGACAGTAATTCAAATAGATGGAGACTAAGACTTTCAACACATTATCTCAGTAACTCTTTAGGTTAGATCCCACTATCCCCATTTTACAAGTGAAGAAACTGAGGCACAGGAAAGCTAAATATTAATAATTTTCCCAAGGCAAATTATTGGCAAGAAATAGCAGAGTAGGTTTGAAATGCTCCATGGGATTGATAATTATGCGGTGTCGTCTCTGCTGCAGAGTCCCTGATGCTTGTCAGGGACTCTGATGAGCTTTTAGTTCAGGTGGCTCTCTCTCCTATCCTCTTGGGCAAGTAACACCACCAAAGAGACCTGATGTTGGGGAGGTTTCCAGATACTTCTAAGTGATATGCAAGCGTGATTTCCATTAGCAGAAATCCTCCTGAAACCATTCTGTTGGATAAAACCAATCTGCATGGTCTTAATTTAAAAATATAGAAAACACCCTTCCAAACTGTTTGAATTAACACTAGGATTAACGAAGCCAAGTCTGCATAACCAGCCCCCAGAAAGACAGAATGCTGTCTCCTCAAGTCTAAGTGCTATGTAATCAATAATCTGCAAAGCAAACAGAGATATAACCTGTTCTCCAAACAGCAAACAAGCAAAATTCCAAGAGGCTGGGAAGGGGGCAAATCATGTGGAGAAACTGCTCCCTGCTTCTCCCCTTCTGAAAGCACTGGCTGTTCTCAGGGGCCCTTAAACTCATTACCTGCCTGCAAGTGCATAGCAGATGCCAGTAGCATGAAATGAGCTCTGGATGCTTCTACAAAGTGGCAGCCACACATCCGAATGTCCACAAAGTTTGCACATGACAAGGAAGGAAAGGGGGAGGGGGGTAGCTGAGGGAAGCTTTTAGCAGGTTTGTGGATCGAGAGGATCGGCAAAGAGAAGGGAGTAGAAAATATAAGGAGAGAGGAGGGAATCGATAGAAAAAGGTTCAGGACAAGTGAAAGACGTGCTCCAGTGCTTAAGACAAAGAATTTACAAGGGGGGAGATGAGCAGCATTTATTTATTAGAGATTAAGAATGAAGATGAGTGGAAATGTGATTTTTTTTTTTTTTTTAATGTAGAGAGGAAGATATCTGTGTCAGATGGCCTCGATTCTCTCAGAAAAGGAATGAGAGGGTTCAGGTGTGGTTGAAGAAAGATTGAGGAGTGTGGAAAATGTTTAGGACCAAAAGTCAATCAGGAAGGGCTAAAAGGATTGCCAAGCAGAAATGACAGCAGCACTAAGCTAGAAGGGCATGATTTGTGGCAGACTGGCCTCCACAGCAGAGGACACTGCCACTGAGCTGGGTCAGGCCCTCAGACCTGACTTTCAAACTGAAACCTATCCTTCTGTGATCTCTCCAGGCTTCTGTGATTTATCTACCCTTTGCTTGCAAGATAATCCAAGGTCCTCACAGTGACACACAGGCCTTTCCCAATCTGGCCCCCACTTAAGTCTCTAGCATCATTCTTTGCCTCCTGCCATATTGAACTGACTGCAGTTCCCCCAGAGCCCCAGGCCCTTTCAATGCTTCTGGACCTCGGATCACAGGATTCCCCTTTAACATTTTTTCTTTTGAATGTCTGGAGAGCAATATTCATTTTTCAAAAGGTTGCCTCCTCCAGGAAGCCTTCCAGGATCACCTTAAGGCAAAACCGATCACTCAGTCTCTCCTTTTGACAGCCTATCTGTTCTGCCCTGTAGATGCTTACTAACATCACATGGCACTTCATAGCTCATCAATTCTACAATGCACTTTTTTTCACATTTTAAAAATCCCTGAAGTTAGCAAGGCAGGTGCCTGTAGTCCCAGCTACTCTGGAGGCTGAGGGAGGAAGGAGAGCCCAGGAGTTTGAAGTTGCAATGTACTGTGATTACATGTGAGAACAGCCATTGCAATCCAACGTGGGCAACATAGCAAGACCCTGTTTCTTTAAAAAAAAAAAAAATCCCTGAAATTAGGATGTAACGTATAATGAATAGTGTATCATAGTTTAATTCACAGGATTTTAAAAAATTTCTTGGTGGTACCAAAAAAAAAAAAAAATCCCAAAAGGTACATCCTATGAATACATTGGAGAGCAGTTGGTGAAATTGAGCTTCCTTCTGTAACTTTCGTGTAGAAGCGCTTCTCATCCTGGTTCCCCACCTCCATTTGGCAATGTCTGGAGACATTTTTGGTCCTATCAACTTGGGGCAGGGAGCATGCTGCTGGCACCTAGCGGGCAGAGGCTGGGGACATGGTTCCACATCCTATAATACACAGGACACCCCCAACAGCAAAGAATTAGCCAGGCCACGGTGTTGCTAGTGCAGAGCTTGAGAAATCCTGGCGTAGAGAAACAATACTGCTTTGGGTGTATAATATGTATTATCATGTTTGATTTTAAATAACTGTTTTACAGTGTACAGTGCACCTCGACATACAGCAACTTTTTGCAAACCTTGGTTTGTACAGCAGGAATAGCAACTCTTGAGAAGCGCCTTAAGCTTTTCTCATCAGCCCTCCCTAACTCCCTTCTGCTAGACTCCCAAGGGGAATAAAGCAATGCTCCTGGTCAAAATGTGAAAGCCAGAAGGTCGCAAAGAGATTTGTGACCTTAAACCAATTAGGTTGGTTAATGGCAAGGCCAGGACTGAAATCCAGACGCCCAGATTTCCTGGACCCTACTCAGCCTGGGAGGCAGCTGCTCTGTTCCCTGGCTAAACTGGCTAACACACTTTGGTACCTTAAGAGGAAATGCGCCCGCCGCATATGAGCTGGGTGACTTAGCAAGAGTTTAGTATGAGTATTCACGCTTCAACACCCGGGACCCACCCGGTTCTCAACCCACTTTATGAGAATTTAGGTTGACTCTATAAGGCCCCTGAGCTCTAAGGGGAATTGGATTTATGCAAAAAGAATTGTGATTCATGCATGTGAAGGCACTTTAAATAAATGTAGATGATTTCATCATACAAAAGGCAGAGGGGACTCTGGGGGCAGGGTTATTAATTTGGAAGGGCGTGGGGGGAGCTGTCCTCCATCCCTAGAAGCTGCACGTGTGGAAAAGGCCTTCGGCTAGCGCAGGAAGCTGATTTATGTGAGAGGGAAGGGAGTTCCAGAGCAAGGTTTTCGCAAGGCCCCCCTGCGTCTGGGCTCTGCAGTCAGGCAACCCCCCCAGGTGGGTCTGGAAGAGTCCCCAGAGTGTCACCTGGCCCCCTCCTTATCCCCTCAGAGCTAAATCACAGTGGGCAGCTGCTCTCCGATCCTGTGGCCCCACAGATCTCCATCCTGGCCCGGCAGCCCCGCCCTGCGGGGGGACCCCGCGCGCCACAGGGGCTGGCGGGGGGCGGACTCACCTTCAGGTGGATGGGAAAGGAACGCTCCTGCTGGAGGGGCCCCAGCAGCGTCTGCTCCACGCTGACCAGCTCCGAGGTCGAGTCCACCACGCGCGCCAGCGCGCTGCGCATCGCCATCCGGGCCAGGGTGCAGGGCCCGCGGTCCCGGGGAAAGGGCAGCAGCTCCGCGCCCCCCTCGGCGCCCCGCACCACCTCCACTTCAGGGCAGCTGGCCCGCGCCCCGGCACCCCCATTCCTGCCCCCCACACCCCCGCGCCCCTCCTCGCGCCCCGGCCCAGGCCGAGCCCGCAGCGGGCCTGAGCGACGGGCTGGGACGGCCAACACGTGATCCGCGTCCCGCGGGCTCGCAGGGGTGCCCGGACCATCCCCCCAGCCCCACTCCTGCTGCAGTAGCTGCAGGGTCTGCAGAGCTACCATTTGGTGGCTGATGGAGGCCACTAAGGGCGCGGGGCTGGCCATGGCCTCCGCCCGCTGCTCGGCGTGCTCGGAGTGCAGGTGGAGCGGTGCGAGAGAGGCGGGGGCGCCGGGGGTCGCCAGGGTCACATTTTTTAACCCGCGGCTCCGCGGCCACGGAATCTCTCAGCCTGTGCGGCCGGCCCCGCCCCGGCCCTCAATCAGTGGCCTACGATGGCCCCTGCCCTGGCTCGGAAAGTCGGAATCGGCTTGTTCTGACCCGGGGGCTGCCTGAAGCGCTCCTCGGTGTGCACTTGAAAATAAGCCAAATGCTGAGCGCTGCTTCTTCCTCCTCTCTAGGGCTTTGATGGGGAAACGTGCTGCTTTGTGCGGACGCATCAATCAGCAGGGATACCCCGCCCCCATCTACTTCGAGGGATGCCTGCCAATGACCACTTAGGCCCTGGAGCTGGGGATGTGAAAGACCCACCCGGGGGGTGAAAGTGCAAAGAGCCTTAGAAAAACTCACAAAAGGAAGACTGTGCCAGATTCTCCTGTCCCGCCCCCTTCCCAACCCTAGGGGAATTTTCGGAAATTTCCTGGGGCAGCCTTCAAGGCCTTGCATCCCCCAAACAAAACTAGAAGGACTTGTCTCAAAGTTCTGCTCTTCTCCGCTTTGTTCCACGCCCCGTGTGCACCGAGGGCCTAGCCACTGAAGTGGCATCAGCGTGTCGGGCGCGGCCTGCCCCTGATGCCCAGGCCTGGCACTGCCCACGTGAGAAGCCCGAATGGTTTTGTGTGAAACTCCCAAAGGACTTAGGCAGCACGGTTAAAGCTAAATCCTTTCATGAGCCATGAACCCAGGGACAGCTGTACAAATAGTTACTGGTTTTAATTAAACCTAACATGGCTACTTTCCAAACTTAGAAAAAAAAAAACTGGGACTGGCAATATTATGCTTTGATAGATTGGGAACCATTGGGATGGGATCAGACTTAAGAAAACAGACATTTGAGAGGAATAGTATGGAGGTCTGTCCCAGAGTAGTATTATTTCTGCTTTCTGTCTGCAAGGAAAACCCTTAGCTAATCCCATGGCCCAGTAAAGCAGGAGTAATGGTGCAAGCCCATGAGAGACAGGTGAGCCCCGGCAGACCCCGAGGATGGGATTTCATTCTTCCTTTAGAAGCAAGACTCCACCCTTGGTGCTGTGGAGTAAGATCTGGACAGACCTTTGAGTGGAAAAGCCACTCCAGTGAGTCTGTTAGAACAGAAGGATGATCATGAGAGAGATGGAGAGGGATGTAGGGTCCTTTAAGGTTTCTATAACTCCGGGACAGTATGACCCCATATAATCCTCCCAACTCTCCAGCAAAGGTTCCTTCTTGTTCTCTTCTCACTGTTTTCTTCGCCTATGAAAACAAACCTGAAGGCCAAGGTAAAGAAAACCTTTCTTAAACAAAAACGAGCATGTTCACACTAATTATAACTAAGTAAAAATGCATGTCTGTGCATTGACAGAGGGGAAATTACTTTGGAGGGAAGCAAATAGTTTAATGTTGATTAGATTCTCTTGCCATGAACTTACTTGCATTCATAATAAAAAATAGAGAAATTTTTCTCTTGTTTTTTAATCCTCAAATGTTGAAGTGCATTAGGTTCAGCAGAAACTAACCAGAAATAGCAAAAACTAACCCGTGATTTTCACAGAGCATTTCAGATCTCCAGGGCTGCTCCTCTTTCCAGATACACAGGAAACCCAGTTTCATGGGCTAACCCTTCCACTATCAAATGGCTGACTGAAAAACTTTCTTGACAGATGGAATTCCAGCCAACGGCAGAATTGAAATCACTAGACACAGCCTGACCTGAGGCCCCACTGTTCCACAGACCAGGCTGACTCAGAGCTGTGAGACCAACTGAACCTCAGGAGGTACGAGAGAAGGGGCCAGAAAACCTTGAGTCCCGAGGGATGGTATATGCTGCTTTAAATAGCAGCCTACTTTTTCTAGTATCCTTAGGGAGCACTGGATCATCCAGCAACTCGATGCTTTGTCTTGGCCGTGGGTCACACTGTCCTTTGCTATGATCTTGAAATGGCTTATGTTTCAAAGCCATTTTCATAGGCTGTTGAGATGAGTCAATAGCATAGCAGATCCACCTTTGGTCTAAAACACCTCTAAAGTTATGCATGCCGGGCTACCAGAACAAGTGACAAATTGCCTGCTCCTTACCCACTATACTCACAATTTGAGGCCATTTGTATAATAAAAGACACATTCAAAAGGACAAACTACTGGACATTCGGTGTTTTTGTTTCACAGCATCTATTTCACCATTTTATGGAGACCATACCCTCATTTCTCAGGGGATGGTCCTCTTCTTCCACACTCAGTCCCTAAGATCACATAGGATGAACCCATCCCTCTGCAGAAGGGAACTGGATCACCTAGGCTGAGCCCATTCCCACATCGCATTCCCACAGCGAATGGTCAGGAATGGGCGCATGACCCAGCTGGAGCCAGTGCGACGGTATCATTTAGGATACTTTTGGCTGGACGCACTGTAAGAAACAATGGAACCAAAGCATACAGGCCAAACAAACAAACAAACAGAAGCCAAGAGATGAAATAGCAATAAAGATCAAATTCCTTTTTAACAAGAAAGCTCAGCATAAAATAATTTAATCAATGAGTGATTTATTGTGTCATATCACAAAAAGTCCAAAGGCAGGGTGACTCCAGGGTTGGTCAATGCAGCAGGTCAATGGTCTCATCAAAGCCTTTGGTTCCTTCCACCTTTCTGCTGTGTGGTCCCCAGCACATCAGCTTTGTCCGTGGTCTTTGGGCTAGTTCCATGGCCACTAAATAGCTGCAGTAGCTGCTGGCATCACATCTAGACAACATCTGGAAGAAGAGGCCATCTCTTCCTGTGCATTCATTCTCAAGAGCAAAGAGACATTTCCCAAGGGCCTTCACCTGACTTTCTCTCACATATCCTTGGCCAGAATTGTGTCACATGTTCTTGCCTAATCAATCACAGTCGTGGAGTCTTGGGTCAACCAGAATTCACTCCAAGCTAGTCTGGGTCTAGCCTCCCTTGAAGCATTTGGTTGCAGGAAGGATGGAGAATACTTGATACGAATCAAGGTTTTGTTACCAAGTAACAGCAATGCCAGCAGAGCACAAGGAGGCTTTTGCAGGGGCTGCTGGGTAAAGAGCATATGCAATTTCCAGAGCTGCTCCGCTTTCCAGATACACAGGAAATCCAGTTGCATGAGGCTAACCCTTCTACTATCAAATGGCTGACTGCAATGACTCCTGTGCAAGTCAAGCTGAGAAGAGATAAGTTTTGGAGCTTCTGCAGCCATCTTGTGAGTTTGAGGGGAGAGCCTGCCTATGAATGAGCCAACACCCATGACAAGAAAACACCAGTGAGAGAAAAGCCAACAGGTGTATATAGAGAAAGCAGCGGCCTTACAGCACCATGTGGGCCTCCCGTTTAGCAGCACAAGACAACCCACCTCTGTGATTTTTAGTTCTACAAGCCAATAGTCTCTTTCTGTTTGAGCCACTTTAAGTTGGGTTGACTGCCTCTTGCAACAGCAAGAGTCAGAACCGAAGCAAACAGCATGACATATGTTACAGGAAAGACAGCATGTTAATGGAGTGACCCTGTGACCCAGTGCCCCTTAGACAAAGCACTGCTAAAAGGTCCCTCCCACCAGCTACTTCCAGCAATGCTTTTGCCATTCACCTAACCTTTCTACTATTTCAGCAATTGTGGGAAAAGCTCTTTGAGCAACTCTGATCGTTCTGACAATTGATAGGAGCATTTAAAAATGAGCACTGGAAACACTCAGACCCCTGCGTGATGTGGGATGGAGGAGGGAAGGGCACAGAAAGCTCACTGAAGTGAAAAGCATTTTTCCACCTGTTAACAGAGGAGGTAGAGTGTTGTTAGGTAAACAAGTATTCGGGCACTTCTTTTAATCCAAAATTTCCTTTCCCGCGTGAGCAAAAGACGCAAGTTCCTGTGTGGAATCATGGAGAAGCCCTGCACGGTGAGAACAGAAGGGAACTGGCAGAAGGTACAGCTATGGGAAGCCTTCCTCAAAGGACTTGGGCAGAGCCCAGATACCTTGGAGCCCTGCTTATATTCTTTGGCACTTTTCTCTAAAAGGGATCCAAGAGAATTCCAGAAATAGAGATGTTAACCTTCAGCGCACCCTGGTGAAGTTCACAGGTAGGGGCAAAACAGAATATGTCCAGAGACACCAAAGAGTTATTGTTCTTGAATGAAAATTATGACTGAGGAGAAACAGATGCTGAAGAGATATACCAAGATATGAAAACGTACTGTGAAAGGGAAAACAATGGAACTAAGAAAAGGTGTAGACCCAAGAAAGAAAGAGCAAAAAAGCTCAAATTCCCTTTTTTAAACATACAATTGTAATGTTTGAATATGCCAACTCATAAAAATAAACATACATGCCGTTCTAACTTTGGCCTAAACATTTGATTTTCGCGGGGGGGATGATGTAATACTGCCCCCAAATCTCTGAATTGCCAAAAACAATTGTCTACATAGGACAGTGTGTTTTCAGGACATCATATATGTGCTGCCTTCCCACATCCTATGAAGGTGGTGAAGCTAAGTGAAGCTAGTTAGTGAAGAAAAGTAGGGAACAGTGGGTAAAGGGAGGGAAAGGAGAAGTTGAAAATGTTGAATCCCACCTGCTGCTCCAGAGGTAATCTGACGTGCTTTTGCTCCCTTGCAATTTGACTCCTCAATGCAAAATGCAATTCTTTCTGGACATATAAATCATTTTACTTGGTTCTGTCTTAATAATCTGTTGTTTGGTTTCATCTTAATAATCAGTTTATTTTCAAGAGGCATTCCTGATATTGGTGGATAAAGAAATCAAAATTGGATTTTAAAAGAGTTGATACAATTTTTTCTAATTGTTGTAGCTTTGGTAGATGGTTAGTTTTTAAGAGTGACAGAACGCAGTGGATTTTCATGCTGCCTACTCATAATCTCAACAGAACAGCCTTGCTGGATTTACCCTCCATTTCTGATTATAAAGTCTAACCCCTGAAGGATATCCTTTCCCTTGGAGGGAAACATTTAAAAGCTCCTGGATTTCTTCAACTATTTTGATTATCTGTGTAGATATGGCTTATATAGTATTGAAATGTGATGGGAAAGGGGGAAGAGTATTAGTGATAAAAATGGGGGAAGGCAGAAATGCAGGAAGTGTTGTAATTACGTTGCAAACTAAATTCCAGGATCCTGAACCTTAATGAAAAAAATGTGACCACCTTATCACTTTCCGTGATCACCCTGTATTTTCAAGTTCCAGTAAGTATACTTTTAATGTGATGGGAAAAAAAATGCTTGACTTAGGTTGATATACTTAAATTAAAAAAAAAAAATCTTCCCAGTCCCTTTCCCTATATTCATCCTCATTCCCTTACACACACTTTTTTTTCTTCTAAGGAATTTCCTACTCTTGTTCCCCAATTTCTTTTCGGTTCAATGGCTGAATGGACATTGGGGTTTTTATTCGCTCTTTCATTTACTCCTCTCTCTCCCTTCTATTAATATTTTTTCCAGAGCTCCCTTTCCTATGGTAATTATAATGAAAAATGGGGTGAGGAGGAGGGTTTGGGGGCCCACATGGTTCCTCTGTTTAGCTTTTGCTACAAAATCGCTATGGGTATGTTGATGAAGTCAAAACTTCGTACTGGGAGATTCAATAGAATCTCCAACTCTTGAACCCTGAGTGCAGCAAGAGAGAACTCAACCAGTTTTGAAAACTGGCCCAGTGCCTTCCCACACTGGCTCTCTGTGCTAGGAAAACAAGAGAAGCCAACAGATCTGCTTATTTTATTTGTTTGGTCATTTTAATCACTTTTGTTTCAAAATATTATTGAGAATGGTCAGAGGAGTTGAAATAAGGTAAAAGATGTTTTAAAAATAAAGATCGGTAGAACACGATGGAAGTGACTCATTTTTTTTTTCTTCAGAGGAAAAAAATATAAAATATTTTAAAACACGTTTACATAAAACTATGATATTGCATATTTTGGCATAAGGAATATCTCTTTTTTAATTCTCATCATCTGTTTCTCTACTGTTCACTGTTTGTTAATTAGCAAGTGGAGTCTTAGAGATGCTGATCTGACCATAAAACACAAATGGTTTTTAAACATAATCAAATTTCAAGCTTTTGTTCAAAAAATCATATGTAAATTTTATTTGATCTGTACTTTCCATTTGAAAATTGAAACCACATTCAAAATGATCTTTAATGCCTCTGTTCATATATCTAAGCTTTCTCAGAAGCTTAAATCACAGCCTTTGATGGACCATTCCTAGATAATTGTAGATAATGTGTTAAAGAAGCATTAAGAAATTCTTAATGTCCTACTCATTTTAACTAAAAACAAAATCTCATACTTTGTAGCAGAATGTTAATTTTGATGCACAATGCTGTTTAACAGGGGCTTATTTTTTAAAGAGTTTTGAGTAACTATTATTCCAATGCCAGGGTAAAATATATAATATATATGATGGATTGAAAATCTACTTCGAAATCCCTTGTTTACTTAACATAGTTTATACTAATACTATCCTTCAAATTAAAACTTTTCTTTAGCTTCCTTAAATTTCCATGCTAATGTTTTGAATTCTCAAATTTAACACTCATAGGAGGAGCAATATAGTATATAAGCTAACAGATTGGGCTCTTGTGGATGATAAAAACATCTGCCTGGAAAGTCCAAGAGAATCAACTTTAAAACAATTAGAACAAATGAGAGTTTATTTCAGATATATACAGTCAACATACAAAAATGATTAGCTTTCCTATATACCATAAAAACCAATTAGAAATGTCAGAAGGAAAATGGTTCAATTAACTCATATAACAACAAACCTACAAAATAATTAGAAATAAACCAGCAAGACATTTTCAAGACTTATGATGAGAAACTATATATAAAAAAATCACTAAGAGTTACAAAAGAAGACCTAAATATATGGCGGAAAATATTCCCTTTCTGATCGAAGAGCCCATATATTATAAAGCCATTAATGTTCTCTAAATTAATCTAGAAACTAAATGCAATTCCAAATAAAACTCCAATGGGATTTTTTATGAAACTAGGCAAGCTCATTCTCAAGTTCATCAGGAGAGAAAGCATCAAAATAACTAAGAAAATTCTGAGATAAGAACAATTAGGAGAAGGTTTATTATATATCAAAATGTACTATAAACTACTTTTAAAATACAATTTTTTAAATACAGTAATGGTATAAAAATAGACAAATAGATCGATACAGTCAAAAATATATATAATTTATTTATATCAAATCAGTGAAGAAATAATTCATAATTAGTGATATGACAATTGGCTATTTATTTGGATAAAAATAAAATTAGATCTGTTCTGCACTTTATGTGCATGTATAAATAACAAATGGACTAAAGACCTAAATGTCTTGTATTAGGACTATAAAAGTACTCAAAGAAAATACTGTTGGAACCCAGAATAGCCAAAGCAATCCTGAGCAAAAAGAACAAAGCTGGAGGTATCATATTACCTAATTTCAAATTATACTGCAAAGCTATAGTAACAAAATCAGCATGGTACTAGAATAAAATCAAACACATAGACCAATGGATCAGAATAGAGAACCCAGACACAAAGCCATGCATTTACAATCAACTTATTTTCGGCTGGGCGTGGTGGCTCATGCCTGTAATCCTAGCTCTCGGGAAGGTCGAGGCGGGCGGATTGTTTGAGCTCAGGAGTTCGAGACCAGCCTGAGCAAGACGAGACCCCCGTCTCTACTAAAAATAGAAAGAAATTAATCGGCCAACTAAAAATATATAGAAAAAATTAGCCGGGCATGGTGGTGCATGCCTGTAGTCCCAGCTACTCGGGAGGCTGAGGCAGGAGGATCCCTTGAGCCCAGGAGTTTGAGGTTGCTGTGAGCTAGGCTGACGCCACGGCACTCACTGTAGCCAGGGCAACACAATGAGACTCTGTCTCAAAAAAACAAACAAACAAACAAAAAAACTTATTTTCAACAAAGCCGCCAAGAACACGCATTGGGGAAAGGACAGTGTCCTTGATAATGGTCCTGAAAAAACTGGATATACATATGCAGAAGAATGAAACTAGACCCCTATTTCTCACTATATACAAAAATCAAATCAAAACGGATAAAAGACTTAAATATAAGACCTGAAACTATGAAACTACTAGAAGAAAACGTTGGGGAAATGCCTTAAGACATTGGTCTGGGCAAAGATTTCTTGAGTAAGTCCTTAAATGCACAGGCAACCAAAGCAGCAATGGACGATGGGATCACATAGCTAAAAAGCTCCTGCATAGCAAATGAAACAATCAACAAAGCGAAGAGACAACCCACAGAATGAGAGAAAATATTTGCAAACTATTCAACTGACAAGGGATTAATAACCAGAATATACAAGAAACTCAAACTCAAAGGCAAAAAAAACAAAAAAAAAAATTCCAATTAAAAAAAATGGGCAAAAGATCTGAATTGAATTTTCTCAAAAGAAAACATACAGATGATCAACAGGTATATGAAAAAATGCTTAACATCACTGATCATCAGAGAAATGCAAGTCAGAACCACAATGAGGTATCTTCTCACTCCAGTTAAAATGTTTTTATCAAAAAGATGAATAATAACAGATGCTGGTGAAGATCCAGATGTCATAAAGGAAACACTGAATCAATTTTATTATGTAAAATATTAAGAATTTTATTTGAAAAAAGACACCATTATGTCTCTGTTGCAAAGACTGCTGTTACAAAGAATAGGTACAACTATGGCTATTAACATGGACAAAAAGCAAGTTACAAAACAATTCACTCACCTGAAAAATATTAATACTGATCGAGTATCTTGCCTGGACAGGCACAACTCTAGAGGCTGGGACACAGAAATAGGTAAAACAGACCAAATTCCTTCTTCACGAAGCTTACATTCTAATGTGAGTTTGATGACAAGTCAACAAATAAATATAGTTCATAATGTCCCACAATAAGTGTAGTAAAGAAAAATAAAGCATGGTGTATTGTGTGTGTGTGTGTGTGTGTGTGTGTGTATGTATTCGTGTGTATTTCTTCTGCTGAAGAAAACCCAATTAGCTGAGGCTTAAATAAATAAGGAGTTATTTATTGTGCATAACAGAAACTGGTGAGGGGGAAGGAAGCTGGGGTAGATCATCAAAGATTGAAGAAGTTCCTTCTAGCTTCCTGCTCTACCCTCCTCCGCATGTGCCTTTTGTCCCGTTGGTTACAAGATGGCTGCTGCATCTCCATGCAATAGGTCAGCATTACAGAAAGAAGAAGAAAAAACACTGGCAACAGCAGAGTTCTGTTACATGTCATTGGTCAGACTGCTACCATATGGCCATTGTTAGCTGAGTGTTTGGTTTTTGTAGCATCAAGAGTAGAGACACACAAAAACAGACAGGCAGAGTTGGAAATGGATGATGGTTCAGCCAACCTACAGTGTCTTCCACACAGAGTAAGGGGATAGAAAGTGATGGGGACTCTAGATAGGGTGACAAGATGTGACACTTGAGCAGAGACTGGTGGGAAGTGGGGGAGTGAACCATGGAGATGTGTGGGCCCGAGGGAAGGGCTGGGAGCGAGGCCACAGGCAGGCCTGTGCTGGTGGGGCTTGTGTGGCTGTGGCAGGGCGGGTGCTAGGGGCTTGAAGGAACAAGAAAAAGTGCTGGGGCCAGATCACAGAGGGCCTTCTATAGGGACATTAGATTTTTTTCTTACCTTTTTTTTGTTTTGAGAAAAAGCAAACAGAAAAGATGTAAGAATACTACAAAGGATTCCATGTACTTTTTGTCTAAAATCTTGATCAATGATTAGCCTTTTGCCACATTGGCTTTATTTCTCAGTCTCTTCAATAAATGGTTCTGGGAAAGCTGGACAGACATATGCAGAAGAATGGACCAGAAAAAAAATATGAAGTATTGTCTCTAGACTCAAAGCTCTCCCTCAGTCTCTCTTTTTCACCAAACATTTTGAAAATGTTTTTGAGAGTAAGTTACAGACATCATGACCCTTAACTCCTAAATACTTTTCATGAATCTCCTAAATACAAGGGCATGTCCTTATGTAACCATGGTATAATTATTAAATATCAAATCCAGGAAATTAAACATTGATAAAATATTGCTATCTAATATATTCAAATGCCTGCTTAATGCCCTTCATAGACTGCCCCCTACTTTTTTTCTGATCCAGGTTGCATTTAATTGTTGTATGTCTTCAGTTTCCTCGTTAACGTTAAACTGGGACCTTACTTTGGACTTAACTACTTAAAAAATAAATAAATAAATAAACTGGGACCATTCCTCAGCCTTTCTTTGTCTTTCATGGCATTCATTGTTTTTAAGAGTAGAGGGAAGTTGTCTGTGTGTTTTGTAGGCTTTCCCTCAATTTAGGTATACGTAAAAATTCCCTCATGATTAGATTCATTTGCATTTTTGACAGTGATGCTTCGTAAATGCTGCGTCTTCAATGCATGCCATTAGGAGGCCCGCAACGTCAGTCTGTCTCGTTCTTGGTGGTATAAACTTCTGATCACTCATTTAAAATAGTTTCCTCTGCATAGGTACCTTTGTTTCTTTGTAATTAATAAATTGTTCTTGGGGAGATAGTTTGAGATTGTGTAAATACTGAGTTCCCCCAATAAACTTTGACCCAGTGGTTCCAAGAACTTTGGATTTTAAATGACTGGAAGACCCTACAGGGTAATAGTGTGATTCCAATATTTTTAAAAACTACATATGTCAGCCAGGTGCAGTGGCTCACAGTTGTAATCCCAGCCCTTTGGGAGGCCAAGGCGGGAGGATCGCTTAAGGCCAGAAGTTTGAGACCTGCCTGGTCAATAGTGAGACCCCGTCTCTACAAAAAATAAAAAACAGCCAAGTGTGGTGGTGCGTGTCTCTAGTCCCAGCTACTAGGGAGGCTGATGTAGGAGGATCACTTGAGCCCAGGAGTTTGAGGCTGCTGTGAGCTATGATGATGCCACGGCACTCCAACCCCGGGTGACGGAGTGAGACCCTGCCTCAAAAAAAAAAAAAAAATTACATATGTATCTGGGAGGATCTAAACCAGGATGGGGAACCTTTTCATGTTGGAAGGCTGCATTAATTTAGCTATAATCAAATAAGGCCTCAGTCAAGAAACTTTAATTAGCTATACTTAAAAACGTACATTATTTTGTAAAAATCTGACTACTATGTACTTAATAATTTCAAAAAATGAAAACTATTTGTTAATTTTAAAGCTAACTAACCTTTTAATGACTTTGTTGTGTCTGCTTTTTGTTGGAAAGTATTTGAATATTTGCTTGCAGCATGGGGGTCTGCAGTTTCAGTTGTTCCTCTAGATGGGTACCAGCCATTTGTGACCTGAAGGATGTTTTGATTTGGGTTAGGTAAGAGAATGTAGATTCACAGCGATAAGTGGTTGAAAAGCAAGAAAGCATTTTTTGGGCATGTTGCCAAAGGCATGGATATTCTATTGCATTTTTCCATATTTCAATTGGATCTTTCTTAGCATCAAACAATGACTTTAGAATGCCATCTACTGAGAACTCAATCAACTCCATCTGTAGTTCTTTAGGTGCCTTGGTGATATTAACTAGGTGAGGCTGAAATGCTAATTTGAGTGTGATGTCATGATTCTCAAAGTCAGTGAACCTTTCATTGTATTCAGGTATATATATGTATAACAGCTGTGTATTCTTGAAATGATTTGCATGTATCATTCTGTTCATCAATGACCTTTGCTAAATGGAGAAAATGTTCATCCAAAATTTCCTTTTGAAGAAGAAGAGTTTTTAAAAAAAGATAGCTTTTCTCAAAATGCTGGGACTTTTTGTCATATGTCATATATAGACTTAGTTTTACCTTGCGAAGATATATTCAAGTCATTTTGATTTGACATGATATCACACAGAAATTCTGCATTCCTATAGAAATCTTTCAATAATTCACATTGCTGATTCTATTTTTCATAAAATTTAACCATCTGTTCTCCTGGAGATAAAATTTTGGCTAACACCTGTCCCTGCGATAGCCAATGCACATTAGAATGATGTGGCAAATCCACATTCAATAACTCATCATTTAATTTTAGCATGTTATAAAACTGATGATGCCATGTTGCATTTGCATGAATATAGTTAACAATACTTATAACTTGTTGCAAAGTGTCACTTAAAATATTAATAGTAGCTTTAGTGCAGGGATTTTGCTGATGCAAAATACAATGAAAAGAAATGAAGAGCATCTGGATTTGTTAATACTTTTTTTATCTGTGCAATAATAAACCCTTCATGTTTTCCTGTCATGGAAGGTGCACTGTCTGTACATACACTCACTAAATTTACCAAATACAGTCCAACTTTACTACATTTATCTTGAAAGTTGTTGAAGATATCTATTCTCTGTGTTCTGTTTGCAAGAGTGCCCAAAGCAAGGAACTCTTCATAGCAAAGAAAATCTTCTGTTGTCACCCAAAAGAAGTATAAAACCTGTGCCAAGTCAGTAGTATCAGTTGATTCATCCAAAGTGATTGAATAACACATATATATATATATTCTTTTCAAAGTATTGCATGAGGTTGTTCTGTTAAGTGAAGGCTAATTCATGCTGCCA
Source organism: Propithecus coquereli (assembly GCF_000956105.1). Taxonomy (NCBI): domain Eukaryota; kingdom Metazoa; phylum Chordata; class Mammalia; order Primates; family Indriidae; genus Propithecus; species Propithecus coquereli. The sequence goes on along the minus strand of NW_012134969.1, from coordinate 10,046,505 downwards.
ATCAGTTATGGTTCTTCTTGAAAGAGGCAGCTATTTGTACTTTGAAAGGTTATCAGGGACTAAGCATCGTACAACTTTGACAATGCATTCCTTCACAATTTCGATATCACTGAATGGCTTCCCTTTTTTCCCAAGTATATAAGCTTCTTTGTAAGTTGCTTCAGTGGCATTATTTCCACGTCTTATTGCTGCTTGAAAGATTGTCTTTGCTTTTGCTTTTCATCTTTTAATTTCTGCAATACAACCTTTCACACGTCGCCCTCTAATTTAAAATATTTGTGGTCCTTATGAAGTGTTATAATGCCGATGAGCATTGAATTTCTCTAATGTTGATATTGCAGTATCACAAAGCAAGCAAATCGTCTTATCTTCAGCAGAAACAAGACAATATTGCAATTCCCAATCCTCATTAAAAAATCTGTTTTCTTCCTTCACACGTTCTCTTGGTCTTCTTTGCCACGGTGGGCTATTAAGCAGACAGAATTCAAAAATAATGTGCAACTATTCACAAATTCCACTTCAAACAGAAACACAGTGCACTGTTGTCAAAAGCCGATAACAGAATGGCATACTCGACCCCCACAAACTCTCGCCAACCAGCCTCATGCAGTAGTGGTGTCAGTCAGGTGGGGGGGAGTTAGAACTAAATCATGAGCATAGCAGCCGTCAATTTAGTCCTTATGGCTTACTGATGTTCTAATTGTGCTGGTCAATCTGGGAGGATTACTTAATTGAAACTTATTTTATTCTTTGGTATTTTTAATAT
>NW_012134969.1:10035635-10035969 GCF_000956105.1 Propithecus coquereli | reverse complement strand
TTAAAAACTACATGGTGATAGAAATCAGAAAATGTTTGCCTCTGGGCTTTAGGAGTGAGTAATTAATTGGAAAGGAACTTTCTGGGTAATGGACTTATTCTATATTTTGGTCATGGTGGTGAAAAATTATTCAGTGATACTTGTTAAAGCATGGTAAGGAAGAGTTTATTAAGAACCATTGAGATCAGTATTTATAGGAGTAAATAATTATCAAAACTCATTAGACTGAATACTTAAGTCCTGTGTGTTATAGTGTCTGTAAATCATCTCATTAAAAGAAAGTAGGGGCCGGGCGCGGTGGCTCACGCCTGTAATCCTAGCACTCTGGGAGGCC
>NW_012134969.1:10035026-10035585 GCF_000956105.1 Propithecus coquereli | reverse complement strand
GAAACGTTGAAGAACACCAGAGTGGAAACACATGGGTAAATAAAAATTGCTATATAGATTTCAATTTCTTTAAAAGACATAAAGCTGTTTAAAGCAAAAATAGCAATGTGTAAATGAGTTAAGACTTAAAGATGTCATCTTTGTGACTCTAAGAGCCCAAAGTTCAGAGGAATGGTAAATGGAAATCCACTGATGTGAGATTCCTCTATTTTATGTGACGTGAGTCAATATTAACTCTAAGTAGACAGGACTATGTTAAATATTATAATGCACAGATAAATAATTAAAAAAAATCAAAGAGTTATAGCTATAAAGCCAAGAAAAATGAAAATGGAATACTACAAAATATATAATTTAAAAATAAAAAAGAAGAAAGAAATAAGGAAACAAAAGCATAGATGAGACAAAAAAACAAACAGCAAAATGGCAGCCCTAGACACACCTACTACACCACTGCAGATTCCTCAAATATTAAATGACTAATAAGAAATTATTAAGCAATTTCATGTCAATAATTTCAACAATTTAGATAAAAATGGCTAAATCTCTTGAAAAATAC
>NW_012134969.1:10034627-10034976 GCF_000956105.1 Propithecus coquereli | reverse complement strand
AGCTCACATTTATTTCAGTGTTTAATATCACAAGTGTTTTGGTCTTTATTTAGAAGTTTGGTGATGTTTTGTGACCACAAATATGCCATAGGAACTTAATTCTTGTTGATATAAATTCGCACATGGTAAAATTAGTTTCCTTAAACCATTTTACTGAACGTGGCAATTTCCAAGGACCCACTAAAGACGTTAAGTGCGGACTTATTATACTGACATGGGAAAATAGCCAAGGCATACTGCATTTTTTTAAAAAGTCACAGAACTTGTATATAATAATTCTAGTATATTTTCTAAATTATACAAAAAGGTACATACCAATTGCCATTTCTGATAATGGCAGAGAAGTCAA
>NW_012134969.1:10021213-10024053 GCF_000956105.1 Propithecus coquereli | reverse complement strand
GACATCTATATTAAAAAATATACTTCAATCCATATGTCATTCTGTAGAGAAAAAATAATTTGAGCTGTATCATACCCTTAAATGTAAACACTCTATAACCATACAGCTTCTAGAAAGACAGGGAAAAAAATTCCAATTTTTAAAATGGGCAAAAAAACTTGGACAGTTCACAAAAGAAGGCATATAAACAGCCAACAGCTACAAGAAAAGTAGCTGAACCTTTTAGTCATCTGGAAAATGCAAATTAAAACCACAATGTGATATAATTCCACACCCACTAGTATGATTTAAAAAAAGACTGACAATAACAAATGTGGGGAGAATATGGAGTAGTCAAAACTCTTTGACATTGCTGGTGGGAGTGTAAAAAATGGTGCAAGCAATTTGGAGAAATGTTTGGCAGTTTCTTATAAAATTAAACATACATGTCCCCGATGACTCAGCAATTACATTCCTAGGTACTTACCAAGAGAAATGCAAGCACATGTTAACAAAAACTTGTAAAAAAAAATATTCACTCCATTCTTATTCACAATAGCCAAAAACTGGAAAAACATACATGTCAGTCCACTGAGAGAGTGGTTAAACAAACTAGAATATACTCACAGAATGAAATACTTCTCCAAAATTTTTTTAAACTAACTGATAACTGCAAAAATATGTTTGAATCTTACAGTTATTAATCTGATTGCAACAGATGAATAAAAAAAGAATGTTTATTTGTAGGTTTCAAAATTTGGGTTCCTGTGACCTTTGTCATGTTATTAAGCTCATGAACATGTTAATTACACGGCAAAGGGACTTTATAGATTTAATTAAGGTTACCTTAACATACAGAAATTACAGAACACTCTTACACTGCTGGTGGGACTGTAAATTAGTGCAACCTCTGTGGAAAAGAATTTTGAGATATCGCAAAGAGCTAAAAATAGAAATACCATTCGATCCAGCAATAGCACTATTAGGCATCTACCCAAAAGGGCAAAAGACATTCTATAATAAAGACATCTGCACCCAAATGTTTAGGGCAGCACAATTCACTATTGCAAGTGGAAACAACCCAAGTGCCCGTCAATTCATAAGTGGTTTATTAAAATTTGGTATATGTATACAATGGAATATTACTCAATTGTAAGAAACAACAGTGATCTAGCACCTCTTATATTTTCCTGGGTTGAACTTGATCCCATTATCCGAAGTGAGGTATCACAAGATCGGAAGAATGGCCTCCACCTGTACTCGCCATCAAAGTGGTACTAACTGATTAACACTATGGTGCTCAGATGGCAGTAATCTTCTCCAGGGATTAGGGGGATGGGGGGGTAAACTCACAACTAAAGGGCACGGTGAGCATTGTAGAGGGGAAGGGCACACTTCTAACCCTTGCTTGGGTGAGGCAAAGACATAAAATGTAACCAAAATGTTTGTATCCTCATAATACCCTGAAATAAAAAAAAATAAAATAAAAAAAACATACTATGATTATTCAGGATTATCCTGGTAGACTCAATTAATCATAGGAAACCCTTAAAAGCAGAGACTGGAGGGGTAGTTAGAGGGCTGTAAAGTTCGAGAAGAACTCAAATAGCCTGAAGAGGGGGAGTCCAAGTGGAAAGTACGAGAAGAAGGTAGATACTGTCTACAACCAGTACTGGGAAGAGGACCCTTGACTTCGGCCTTGTGAGAGCCTGAGCACAGAATTCAGCCATGCTCTGCTGAATTTCTGACCTACAGAAACTGTAAGGTAATAACTGGCTGTTGTTTTAAGCTACTAAGTTTGAGGCAATTGATTATGCAGAAATAGGTAACTAACACATTGTATGATTCCATTTATCCGAATTACTAGAACAGGCAAAACTCTTATGAGGATAGAAGTCAGGAAGTAGTTGCCTCTCAAAGGATAGAACTAACTAAAAGAAGCATAAGGGAAATTTCTGAGATAATATAAATACTCTGTATATTGTTTTACATGGTAATTAACTGATTTTATAAAATTGTCAAAACTCATTAAACACTATGTCTCCACTAAAGAACACACACACACACACACACACACACACACACACACAACACACAGTGAGACTCACTATATGGCCACTAGAATGGCTAAAATAAAAAAAGACTGACAATAAGTGTTGGCATGGCTGAGGAAAAACCAGAACTTTCATGCATTGCTCATGAGAGCATAAGATGGGAAAAACAAACACACATGTACTCACCATTAAATTGGTACTAATTGATCAACACTTATGTGCACATGTGGAAGTAACATTCATCGGGTGTCGGGCAGGTGGTGGGGAGGAGGGGATGGGTAAATTCACATCTAATGGTTCCTGTGCTCACTGTCTGGGGGATGGGCATGCTTGTAGCTCTCACTTGGGTGGTTTGAAGGCAATTTATGTAACTAAAGTGTTTGTACCCTGTAATATTCTGAAATTAAAAAAAAAAAGAGTATAAAATGTTACAAACAGTTTGGAGAAATGTTTGTCAATTTCTCATAAAGTTCAATATACGTTCCCCCCATAACTCAGCAATTCTACTTGTAGGAATTTATCTAAGAAAAATGAAAAGTTAGGTCCACAAAAAGATTTGTGCAACAATGTTCATAGCAGCCTTGTTCATAATGGCCTCAAAACAGAAATAACCTAATATCCATCAATAGGAGAATGGAAAAGCCAATTGCAGAATATCCATACAATGAAATACAACTTGGGAGTTAAAAGGAATATACTCAAAGCAACAAGGACGAATTGTAAAAATATTATTTTGAGCACCAAACAATGCATACTGTTCATTCAATGTATATAAAGTCAATGAATGGTAAAAATTAAAAACTACAG
>NW_012134969.1:10019572-10021163 GCF_000956105.1 Propithecus coquereli | reverse complement strand
ATAATCCGATCTATAGTTAGAGACTTTCTCATAAAGAAAATGCCCAGATGGATTCACTGGTATATTCTACCAATAATTAAAGAAGATATAATATCAGTTCCATGCTAATTCTTCCAGAAAATCAAACAGGACAGCATGCTTTCCAATACATTCTATGAGACAAGAATTATCCAGCTACCAAAACCTGCCAAAGACACTATAAGAAAATTATAGACCATTGTCCCTCATAAACATAGCCTCCAAAATTATACTAAAACTTTAGCAAACTGAATCCAACAACTCAGTATAAAAAGTATACTACATCATGACCAATGGAGGTTTATTCAGGAATGCAAAGTTGATTTAATATTCAAATATCATTCAATGAAACATACCATTTTAACAATGTAAAAAAGAAAAACTATATATCATCATATCCATAGATACAGAAGAGGCATTTGACAAAATTCACCATCCATTTCTGATAAAAACATGCAGCAAACTAGGGATAGAAAGAAACTCCCTCAGTCTGAAAAAAAATGCCTGTATGAAAAATTGACACAGTACAGTAATGATTGATTGTTTTTCCCTTACGACTGGGGACAAGACAAGGATGTTTACCATCACCATTTCTATTAGACATTGTTCTAGGAGATTCTAGCCAGTGCAATAAGTCAAGAAAAATAAACAAAAGGCATCCAGATTGGAAAGGAAGAAGTAAAATTATCTTTTTTGTTTTTGTTTTTTTGAAAGAGAGTCTTGCTCAGTCACTTGGGCTTGATCATCTATGCAGAAAATCCATGAGAATCTACCAAAAAAATAATCACTAGGACTAATAAATAAGTATAGCATGTCTTCAAGCTAGAGAGAGGTCAATACACAAAATCAATTGTATTTCTGTCATTTACAATACATGAAAAAGTAAGAAATAATTAAGGATAGATTTGACAAAAGATGTGCAATACTGTGTACACTGAAAATGACAAAATATTGCTGAAAGAAATTAAAGAAGACCTAAATAAATGGAGAGGTAAACTGTGTTCGTCGATCAAAAGCATCACATACTGTTAAGATGTGAATTGTTTTTAAATGAATATATGAATTCAATACAATGTCATTCAGAATGTCAGCAGAGCTTTTTGTATACATTGACAAGTTGACAATAAAATTCATATGGAAATGCAAAGGACTTAGAATATCCAAAACAGCTCTGTAGAAGAACAAGGTTGATTTCAAGACTTTTTATAAACTATGGTAAGCAAGACTGGAATAATCTGGGGAAATAAAACATCAATGAAACGGAAGAGAATCCGGAAATGGTCCCACACGTACATGGTCAATTGACCTTTGACAAAGTTACAAGGCAATTAAATAGGCACAAAAAATCTTTTCAACAAATAGTGCTGGAATAACTACAAAAGATTTAGAATGGCAAGAACAATTCTGAAAAAGAAGACGGAAGCTAGAGAATTTACACCACACATTCAAATTCAGATGATTTTTGCCAAATGTACCAAGCCAATTCAAAGGGGAAAAGAGACTTTTTAATAAATGGTGCTAGAAGTGTTCCAGCTCTTTTGGAATTTGCCTAGCCAAATATCAGAAATACCAG
>NW_012134969.1:10017528-10019522 GCF_000956105.1 Propithecus coquereli | reverse complement strand
ATAAATTAAAATAAAAATATTTTAAGACAGTGGATCTGTCTTAAAACTGGGTCTGGGCTGGGCGTGGTGGCTCACGCCTGTAATCTTAGCCCGCTGGGAGGCAAAGGTGCGAGGATCACTTGAAGTTAGGAGTTTGAGACCAGCCTGAGCAAGAGTGAGACTCTGTCTCTATAAAAAAAAAGAAAAATTAACTGGGTGTGGTAGTGTGCACCTGTAGTCCAGCTACTTGGGAGACTGAGGCAGGAAGATCGCTTGAGCCCAGGAGTTTGAGGTTGTGGTGAGCTATGATGACATCACTGCACTCTAGCCCAGCAACAGAGCGAGAACTTGTCTCCGAAAAACATACAAACAAACAAACAAAAAACTGGGTCTGACTGATGCTGCAGGAGAGTTGAAGCTCAAAAAACTGCAATTAGAAGGGATAAAATGAGTTTGTGCTTTTTTGGCCCAAGGGCACTGCCTAATCCCTGTGGCTATGGCTGTAGAACATTGTGGATGAAAACCACATCTTTATTAGTTAAAGGTGCCAGAGATAAGAGTTGAGGGATGGAAAAGCAGCTGGAAATTTAAAGGGGCAATCCTGGCAGTAAAAGAACAAAGGAAAAAGTGAAACACAAATTCTGAACAAAAGCTCTGCCCAAATCCCTGACAAACAGTCAAACTCTGAAGACACAAAGGAGATCCTAGGGCTCTAACACATAAGCATGCAGAGGGAAACCTCCTCTTGAAAGGCGAAGTTACATGAGGCCAGATCTATGACTTTGCTGTCTTTTTCTTTTTTTTCTTTTCTTTCCTCCTCTCCTCCCCTCCCCTCCCCTTCCCTCCCCTTCCCTCCCCTCTCCTCTCCTCTCCTCTCCTCTCTTCTCCTTTTTTAAGGTAGTACATTCCCCAACCATGCAACAATCTGAGATCCAGAAAGGTGAATACTGTGGGCCTGAAATGTGAAGAACAGAGCCTGTAGTCAGCAAAGCAGCTGCAAACTACTACGGGGCATCCCTAGAAACAAAGAAACCACTGAGAGGGTGAGCCCAGCTACGTGCAAGGACTTGGCTGATTGACAAATAATGCAGAAGCCAGGCCAGAAAACAGCAGAGGGAAACCCTGAGAATAGAGCACAATTTCAGCTGCTGCATCTATAGAAGGAAAGTCTGCAGTCTGAATTCACACAAGTTAACTGTGTAATTGAATAAAAACAAATCATGGCAGAAGAACTTCACAGAATCCAGAGTCACTATGATGTATTAAATAAAATATCCAGTCTCTAAACAAAAACTACTAAACATGCCTAGAAACATAAAAGTGTGACCATACTAAAGAAATAAAGGCAGTCCTTAGAATTTGACTACAAGTGGGTCCGGATATTAGTATTTGCAGACAAAGACTACAAACAGCAATTATAAATAGATTTAAAGTTTTAAAGGAAAATATGGTATCAATGAATAATAGAATAAGATATCTCCACATAGAAATGAAAACTCTAAAAAATACAATTTCCAGAATTGAAAAGTACAAAAAACAAAATTAAAATTTACTATATGGGCTCAATGACAGATTGGAAGTTTCAGGAAAAAAAAATAGGTAAGTAGGAATTACCCAAGCCAAAACAAGCAGAAAAAATACTGAAGAAAAATAAATGGAATTTCAGAGAGATATATGACAGTATCAAGCAGTGCAACATATATGTACTTTGAATCTTAGGAGAAAAGGAAAAAGATAAAGAGGCAGCAAGAAATATTTGAGGAAATAATGTCTGAAAAATTCCCAAATTTGGCAAAAAACATGAATTCACAGATCCAAGAAGCTCAACTATTCCTGAACAGGATGAACTCAAGAAAAACCATTCCTAGATACATGAGAGTCAAAAAGCTAAAAGATGAAGAAAAAGCAAATCTTGAGAGCAGCAAAAGAAAAATCACGTTACATAAAGTGAGATAATAAAAATATTACCAGACTTAACCAATAGAAGCCTTTGGAGTGCTGAAGGGGAAAAAAAT
>NW_012134969.1:9978491-10002523 GCF_000956105.1 Propithecus coquereli | reverse complement strand
ATACTCCAAAATCTAAAACTTTTGATACACTAACAATAGGAGGTATACACACACACACACACACACACACACACACACACACACACACACAGATTGAGCATCCCTAATCTGAAAATCCAAAATACTCCAAAATCTAAAACTTTTGATACACTAACAGATAATTAAAGGTCATGCTCAAAGGAAATGCTCATTGGAACATTTTGGATTTCAGATTTTTGGTTTAGGAGTGTTCAACCTGCATATATATATTAAATACACACACACACACACACACATATGACAATTCCAGATAGCACCTATAAGGAGTTGGCTCATGTGACTATGGAGGCCGAGAAGTCTAAGACCTGAAGTTGTCAAGCTGGAGACCCAGGGAACCAATGTTGTAAGATCCAGTCTGAGAGGGCCAATGTCCCAGCTTGGAGACAGGCAGAGAAAGAGAATTCTTTCTTACTCAGCCTTTTATTCTATTCAGATCTCCAGTGAATTGGATGAGGCCCACCCACCTTGGGAAGGGTAGTCTGGTTTACTCAGCCTACAGATTCAAGTGTTAATCTCATCCAGAAACACCTTCATAGACACACTCAAAACAATGGTCTACCAGCTATCTGGGCAACTTATGACCTAGTCAAGTTGATATGTAAAATTAACCATGACAGAGTGGAATGGTTGGGTCGTGTCTGGTAGGTGTATATTTGCCTTTTAAAGAAACGATCAACAAATTGTCCAAAGTGGTTGGAAATTTTACATTCCCACCAGCAGTACATGAGATACTTCCTCCCCATTTTCCCCAACACCTGATATGGTCAGTCTTTCTAATTTTAGCCATTCTAATAGATGCGGTTTTAATTTGCATTTTCCTGATGACTAGTGATGTTGAGCGTCTTTTCATATGTTTATATCTGTATATGTCCTTTGATAAAGTGTCTGTCCAAATATTTCACTCAATTTTTAATTGGGTTGTTTCTTTTCTTATTACTGAGTTTTGAAAATTATTTGTGTATTATGGATACAAGTCCTTTATCAGAATTATGCTTTGAGTGTAGTGTTTTTTGTAGTGTTTTGGGCCTGTTCTTGTGGTTAGAGTAAGAGTGACAGACTCTTGCAACTTCCTGCATCTTATACAGAAGTGAAGTCTTGTCCCCTCATTAGGTTTTCTGCATTGTTCTCGGGTAGAGGCTGTGGACCTGTCACTAAGTTACCTGAAATACGCACACACACACACACACACACACACACACACACAAACACACACTCTTTTTAAAAATGGCTGAGTAATGCTTCAAAACCTCTAAGTTCAACATCCATACTAAATGTGAAGGAGTTTAGACTTTCTTTGGTCTTCCCCCCTTAAAATCCCCCACATTTGTGATGGAATTCACGTGATAAGTTTATGCCGCACACATTTATTACATACCTAGTATGTGCCAAGGACTGTATCAGGACCTGAAGATACCAGATAAGAGTCCCATGGAGCTTACATTCTAGTGGACTTCTGGAAACACTAAAGGTTCATGATTTAGCTGTGAGTGTTCAAACAATGCGCAAGTTCATCACAGTCTAACATTTGAAACGGCCATTTCAGGAGACAAATTACTAAGGAAAATGTATTTCCTATCTCTGCTAAGATAAACAATGCTTCTGAGTTCTAGACAGATGTCTAGCCAGCAGGGAGCTGCCTGACTACATCAGTTTCTAAACTTTCAGCAAAATCAGAGCTCACATGGAAAACTAAGTATTCCGGGGCCGATGCATATTCAGGCATGCCCTGGGGCGACAGGCTAATGAGGAGATTGCACTCTTCTCTGTGTGTAAGATTTTCATCTGTGACAGATTTAATGTGGATAATAAAGCTCACTTAATAAGCAATCCAGTATAATTTAACAGAAGTTACTAATGTAAGGTCCAATGAGTATTCATTTTCGATTTTAAGAACATCACGTGTATGACAGAAGGAAACAGTGAGTAAAGCGCTAAGACACTAACATCCTGAACTACATTATAGCATTCATTTCTTTTGCTTAACCAAGTGAGACTATGAAAAGTGGAAAAAAATACATTTCATGGTAGATATAAGTTGGATTTAATATTATTATAACAGCTTAAATCAAAGGACTGTACTATTCACCTAACATGCCATTAAGACAGGCAATCACGTTTGTCTATGTAGTTTCAGCTTATCAGCTTAAACAGGAGTCAGCAAACTTTCTCTAAAAGACTAGATTGTAGTTTAAGCTTTGAAGACTATGCAGGCAAACTGCTCAACTTTGCTCTTATAGTGTGAGAGTAGCCGTAGACAATAGATAAACAAATAAGCATAACTGTGTTCCAATAAAACTTTATTTTCAAAAACGGGCAGCAGGCTGGATTTGGCCTGTGAGCGATAGTTTATCCACCCTTAAAAAAAAAGAAGAATTTGAAGCATTAGCATTGTAATTAGACTCCCCAAAAGAAATGACAGGTTATGCACAAAATGTGTTGGTCTGGCTACAGGCAGAACTGGTGGCTGCTTGTGTGTTTCATGCTAAATATGACTCTATTATGGAAGTATTTCTAGACCTATATGATGGAATTTAAGAGTGGGCATCATATCAATGCACAATAACCCTGTGTCTAAGGGTACTTAGGGAGATAGATTCTCAGTAGACTCTGGTGTAGTAGGTTTCCTCTGGGTAGGAAAGTATTGATTAGGATAATATCGCTTTAAAGCTATAGATACTTTCAACACCACTCATTCGTTTTTCGCATCATGCTGGGAACTGGGGATACAAAAATAAATAGAAAATACTGTCTTTCCCCAAGGGCTCAGAGCCTAGGGACAGAAAGTGATGAAAACAAATAATTAGAGGAATGTAATGAATCCCATAGCAAAAGTGTGAACAAGGCACTCTGGTGTAGGGAAAGGGAAGCTCTTAACTTTGCACGAAGATAATAAAGAAGACTTTGTGAAGATGTCACTGAATTAGCCTTTACAGACTCAGTGTTTGCCAGGCAGACAAATGGGGAGATAATTCCAGGAAAACAGACAACCTCATTTTATTTTCTTCACTTTTTTCTCCCTGTCATCTGGCTTCTGTCTCCACAACTTTAGTAACTTTTTTTATCCTGAAAGACACCAATGCATTAACTGTTTCTCAGGCTGCATTTTCTCCTTGGCTATTCTACCTGATTGCACATTGTAAAGCACTATCTCTTCCTCTTTTCTTCTCTCTCCCTCCCGCCCCTCCCCCCTTGAACAGATTCATGCTTTTGGACGATCACTCAACTTTGCAGTATGGAACATAGATGGTAAAACGGAGACTGGTTAGGATTTTACTGAGTTGATCAAATTAAGCAATGAAAAGGGCCTGACCTAAGACTTGGAGTACTAATAGAGAGGGGGCACGATTCTGGAGTAATTAGGAAAACTGACTCCAGTGAGCAGGGACCAGTTGGATGTGGCGCTGTGGGGCTTGGTGTCTCAGAGCCTTGACAAAGTAATTGAATCCCCTCTCAGAGGTTCAGAGGTGCTTTTACCCACTAACACATTATAAAACGATCCAAGGATAATTTTTCTCACTTTTTAAAATTATTATTTTTAAAGTTAAAATACACAGAACATAAAATTTAACTTTTTTTTTTTTTGAGACTGGGTCTCACTCTGTCACCCGGGCTAGAGTACCGTGGTGTCAGCCTAGCTCATGACAACCTCAAACTTCTGGGCTCAAGCAATCCTACTGCCTCAGCCTCCCTAGTAGCTGGGACTACAAGCATGCGCCACCATGCCCGGCTAATTTTTTCTATGTATTTTTAGTTATCCAGCTAATTTCTTTCTATTTTCTTTAGTAGAGACGGGGTTTCGCTCTTGCTCAGGCTGGTCTCGAACTCCTGAGCTCAAACGATCCGCCTGCCTCAGCCTCCCAGAGTGCTAGGATTACAGGCATGAGCCACTGCGCCCGGCCTCTTTGCATCACTTTTGTAAGTGCATAAAAGGACTAACATCTTAACTTGATGTGTGAATAGATAAATGAAGTGTGATTTACCATAGAATAGAAAACCTTGTAGCAGTTAGAATAAGTGCTCTGGATACACATCGATATGGATAACTCTTTAGAATATGATGTATGTCAGAAGCAAGCTGTAGAAGTCACTGCTAAGGGTCCCTGGGAAACCACCATGAGATAGCGTATAGACAGTTTATTGGTGAGTAGCATCAGGATCAATACTTGTAAGGAATGAGGGAAGTAAGGGTGGCAGAGGAAGAAATTGAATCCTAATGCAGTTGCAACAGACCCTCAGTTGGTTCCTTGGGGAGCTCTGAAGCTGGGATCTCCCTTTGGAGTCACCTTGAGTTGAGGCAAGAAGGCCAGGTCTTTCTACTGGCCGCCCCCTCTGGCCAACAGTCAGCTAATGCTCGCAGGGAAGGGGTTTGACTTTGGGCAAGGCCTTTGTTCTCAATGAGGGCTTCAACTGTAAGCTATTGTAAGCCAGCACCTCCCTACAGGGGAACAAGTGCCTTGTCCTGAAGATCAGGGGGCCACACCAGTGTCTCTGGAGATCCATGCAGCAATGTAGTTCTAGACGACCATTTAACTGTGTCTAGAAGCACAGCCCTTTAGAGGTAAAAGGAACTTTTGAGGCCGTGTAGGCAAACTCATCGATTCCTGGATGACACACAGAAACCCAGAGATGTTAACCATCTGCCCAATATCACACAGCTCTGTGTTGAATCTCAAACCCGAATCTAGCTCTTCTGACACCCAGTCCAGTGACTTTTCCATTGTACCATGCCCTTTTCAGGACAGACATTAGGGGAGAAATAGATTTTGTTCTTTTTCATAAAGACATTAAGGCAGTTCTTCAGTTTCTTTATAAAGAAAAATGGATCTTGCTTATGCACATGAGCGTCCTGCAGTTTGAGAAGTCACTGTTTGGAAGTACTGCCCAGGGAGGGACCTCAGGGCCGGACACCCAGACCGGCAGACAATAAGGTGTAGGATAGAGCATTCTGGGCCTGGGCTGAAAGGAGTCTGTGAAGGCTCTTGACTTCCCTGACTCTACATTTCCTTATTTAGAAAGAGAGGTTAAAAATAATACTTATTTAAATATTAATATTCTATTAATATTCTACCTATCTCCCATGGTTATAGGAAGGATCAAAAGGAACACCGTATGTAAAAGTACCTGGTAAGAGGGAAACAAATATTCTATAATGGCAAAAAAGACCTCCCGTGTGGGTCATCAGGCAGTCTGTGTGACTGAGAACCTGTTTTGTCTTTTCCAGGAATATGCCATGCCTATTCTAACTGTCAAGCCTTCCCTAGCCTGGAATGCCTTCTCCTCTTGCCCACATCTTGTGAAATTCTCAGCATCCTCTAAGCACTCTTCCTCTGCTAAGATGCCCTTCTTGAGGGCTTTGTTCTGAGTCCCTTCGGTGGAGTTAGCGCATTCCTATTGAGCACTGCTCTCTCTGCTCATTGCTTCGAGACTCTTTCTCCCTGGCTAGCCTGTAAACCCCTTAAGCCAGAACACTATTTTATATACCCTCTCCTCCTACAGTACATATCAAAGGCAGTGGGCTCACAGTAGGTAAATGCTTGTTGAGCAGTTTAATAATCCCTGAGCTGGCTGGTATCTGCACCCAAGAGCCGATTGTGCACATTACTTTCTAACTTTGGGTTCAGCCATGTCAAGTTGGTAGCTTGAAATTGGCGGTGCTGGGAGGATTTACACCTCAGAAATCAGCAAATGCTACAAATGTTTTTCCCCCCGGAGATTCAGCTGTTGATGTTAATCAGCCTCCCATGCGCTAAGGCAGAGATAACATAGGTCTGCAACAGAGAAGTGAATATAGCTCTTAAAACAGGAGTCATAGCTGGAAAAGCTCCACGTGGGAGGGTAGAGCTAGCTTTATGAAGGGTGCCAACAATCGAATTAGATCTTCACAGTCTAAGTAGATGGGAAAAAGCTGCCAGATCTTTTGACCTTAATTTCAGTGATCTCATATTTTTATAAAGAATGTCAAAAAAGTGATAGACATGGAAATAGGGGAGGTGAGGGTGTTTTTATTGTTATTGTTGAGGTATAGAAACAAAAGCTCAGTTTAAAAATTCTTTAAAAATATATTTAAGGGTAAATACAAAGGCTTGAGAAAACTCTAAAACTATATAATTAGTAATGGGGGAGAAACGTGATTGCAGGGCCTTTGTATTTGAGTCTCACTCAGCATTCATGATATTGAATATTTTCTCAGCAAAAAGATTTTGTTTTGAACAAAGAGGACGTGGAAGCTGATATGATCTCATACACGGTACGAATGGCAGCTTAAGGAAGCAAGAGATCGTGGGGACCCCTGCAGTGATCAGAAAGAGAGTGGATTGGGGTGGGATGACTCACAACCTTTTCTATTAGTTTTTTTAAATCCCATTTCTTAACATCAAATACTCATTACATAAAAGGACATAAAATTGGAGATTTCTTTTCTAATTTAAGGAATAGGCTTATATTCAACTTATATAAATAAATAAACTTTACAACAATTATCTTCAAAATATTTGCCTACAATCTTCGAGCGTCTGTGCTGCCATGCGTGGCCCCCACCCTGCAGCCACATGAGAAGCAGGTGGTGCTCCTTGGGCAGTGGAACATGGCACCAGGAAGGTGGTACCCACTTACTTCCTTGATCTTGCCTTTGGAGTTAGAGCCTTAGCTGAAGCCCACAGGACACTTAACATGCTTTCAGAGAAATTGCTCACTCTATACAAGAAACAGTGAAAGAGGAGAAAGGAAGTCAAGGAAGGCAGAAGTCAACATGGAAGAGAAAAGCGAAAAGAGAAAAGAGGAAGTAGAAGGGCCGTGGTTTTGAAACACAAGACCTGGAAAACTGAAAATGAAAACAGAATAAAGAAATAAAATTTAAAGCTATGAAACAAAGTAATGAGAGAAATAAAATCTTAAATCTGAACAAAATGTATGATTTATAACAAATAACAAAAGGGTGATTCAAGAGCATCCTGAAATCTCTCTGATTGTACCAAAGGGAGACCTAGCGCGTAAAGGGTTTCTCATGGTCGTTGATGTCTATAAAATAAGGATGGTGGCTGTAAATTTTGAAACAATGAAAAACAACCTTGTAGGAGAAATCAAGGAGCAAGTTGGATCTAATATTGGTCGGTATGAATTCAGTGTATTCACTTCATTAGAGTGCTCTGCAACGGTCAGGTGACTTTTCAGATTCCGTGAGACCATTAGAATTCCAGCCCTGCTTAGGATTCTCTCACTTTATAGTGTTGGTACCAAAGCCTTACAAAGGGTGTTTGTGTAGAGAAATCAGTGATGTTAAAAAAGCAGTCATCTGTAAGAAAAATTCCAAAGAGAGCAGTAACATAAAATGATGAAAATGCCAAAGATATGAAAAATAAAGACAATCGTTACGAGACGCAATGGCTCTGAATATTTGCTTTTATGTGACAGATGTTTTTAACCAAAGCTCAACACTGGCAGTTTGAGTACACTTCTGATTTTAATTTGGGTTCTATCCCCTTTTCATATCGATGTCTACTCACAACATATGTGAAGGCTCTGTAACCTGAATTTGACAGGGGAAAGTGAACAGACCGCTTTTGGAGGGCTTCCATTAAGTCCACGTAACAGACTGTTAACAAAAATCTTAAATAGCTATTCTAATCATCAACAGCAATCTTACACAAATTAAATTAGACCCAAGGGGCCCGATTAACTTTAAAATGCCTTACAGGCATGTAACATAAATTTAACTTTTTTTTTTTTTCCTTTGGAGTAGAAATGGGATTGTTCGATGTGAGTCAGAGGCACAGTTTAAAAAAAAAACCAGTTAGCATGCACGTTAGACCCATAATGACTTGGAGACAGGGTTTCATTTTCTTTTTCAGGAAACCACACTTACGGGCGTAGAAATTTGGTTAGGCCACAGCCAAGCTCCCTGTCTACATGCAAAGTAGGTGCATTGAGAGGGGTAGGGTTTTTACAGATGGTACAGCTCCTCTAATCAGCTCATTGAAGTCTTATAGCTAAAGAAAGGAGACATATATCAACTGGCATTAACATTAAAATGATGCCATCAGCTGAGGTAAAAGTTGAACTAGAATTTCTGCAGTTCAAACCCATCTATCAAAAAAATAGGTTAGATTCACGATTTCAAGTATAATTATACCATGAATCAAGGAAAAAGCCTTCAAAAAAAAAAAATGTCTGCTGTTCTTAGCCAAATCTCTAGAGATCTGTGCAAATGTATTTCTTGAGTTTTCTCTCATCCCAAATTCTGGCCAGCAGGTTCATCAACTGTACATTTGCTGTAGTCTCCGAGCCTCACATGTGTTTGATAGATTTTCTTACACAACTTCCTTCCAGCTGCGTGGAACATGTGATTACAGCCCAGGTCAACAGCAGTGAGGGGGAAACCCAATTCACACTAAAGAATAGAAGCCAACAGAATTATCAAGCTCCACTTTGGAGGGCATGTTTGTTTGAGGAATACATGTCCTTTTAACTCTTACAGGACTATTGTAGACCCTGTGCTTGTCAACAACCCAGCGCTCTGGGGCCCTCAAGGTAAGTTATTTTCATTCACTAGAAGATTCTCTCTTTTCCCACAAGCTCAGACACTTTTGAAAGTAGTGGAACATGTTCATTGTCTGCAAAATATTTATTAATACCTTAAAGAACCAAAGCAGTTTTCAGAAAACTACCTCTTTTCCACGCATCGCGGAGGAAATTGACCGCTTCGGGATCACCGGGATTAAAACCTGATTGGTTCAAGCCGATGGCCATCGCCCGGCTTGAACTGAGATTAGGCTGGGGACGGCCACACAATCTGAGATGATACAGGCAGAATAAAAAGAAGGATTTATACTTCACGCTTTAATGTATCCCCATTGCCATTGGCAGCCGTATTGCAGCACAAGGAGAACCAGACTTAGAATGAAACTAATGCTGCTCTACCTTTGGAATCCAGTTACACAGATGAATGTTCTTATTGCTACCCAACTAATTTAAGTGGTTTTATGAATAATTTGCACTCCAGTGTCTGAATTTTTCCTAGAATTCAACCACCAGTCCACAGGGGCTGGGCCAGAAGAGGCTCTAAATAGCGGACAATATACTCAATATTGTTTTCTTTCTCCAGTTCTAAAGAACTGTGATTAACCAAAGTGTGTGAGCGCGACTATCTTAGTGGGTTATTTTCTCAAGAGAATTCTATCATCACACAACGAGACTTTTCTACTCACTGCCACATAGGCCCTGTTATGCCCTACAATGTCAGGCTAGGCTCAAGCTGGAACCCCTGCTACATGAATAAATGTACTTTTATATAAAATTTGAGCTGAAAATTTTTTCTTTTAGTTTATCCAGGTTAATCCTCCTCTCTTTAGGTGAAACCTACAGTGGGGAAATGAATTGACCAAGGAAAGCAGTGGCCTGGAGCTAGAGACAGGACAGCCTGAGGCTCTGGCTCTCAGTTCTGTGCTTGGCCTGCTGCCCTGGTGCACTGAGGCTGCAAGCGCAACTCTGACACCCGTTTCTAATGTCACATGAGCATTATGTAAGTGCTATATTGGGGATTTGAAATAAAACTGTTAAGATTTTATACTTAAGAAGTCTGAGTTTTTATATTTGCCATCTTAGCTATCGTTACTGTCGTTGATGTTTTCTGAGAAATAAGTAGCGTATGGTGCTTAGATGCAGTGAAAATATAAAGAACAAACCACTGGGGAAGGGTTCAAAGCTCCAAGTTAAGGTTTAACATAAATAGGCTGATTGACAATGACGTTATCCAATTATACTTAGGCTTCTTTTCTTACGCGTGTTCTAAAATCATCGAGTAATCAATTAACTAAAAGAACTCAATATTTTGATTAAAAAGAAGAAGCAGAAAAAGCATGCTGACCTTTTGTTTTATACTGAATCCATATGGAATACTTAATTATGCAAATTGCTGCCAAAGAAATCTTTGAAACATGATTTTCAATATGTCCCTGACCTGCTCAAGAACACACACTTGCTTCTTTTCCCCTCCATCCTCAAGTCTCGAATCCTCTGGCTAATTTTCAAAGCGTTCTGTGACCACACACCACTGTTTATTCAACCATGTCCCTTCACCACCTCCCGTGCTCTCTAAAACATCTGCAGTATAGCCAGAAGCCTCCATTTAATAACATGCTGTGATATTCATGAATATTCCTCCCTCAACCTTTAGCCACAGTCAGCCTCCATCTGAAATGCCCTCTCAACTCTTCTGTGACTGCTCAAGTTCGAGCCATCCCACAGGGCTCCTCACGCCTGCCTCGTTTTTCGTTCTTCACGAGGGGCCCAGCCCGTACTGAGTTTCCTTACCTTCAATAGCACTACTATGACTGTGCTACCGATTGCTGTGTTATGTTTTTCTTATTATTTCCTTTGTGTGGATCTCTTCAGATTTGATTGTAAGCTTTTTAAGAATAAGCAATGATGTTTTTCTTTCTTATATTTATTCTACAGAGCATCTTGCACAGTATGGAATTCGAAAGCTCCTCTACAAATGCTTATTGATTAGTGGATAGAAATAACTGGAGTATACGTGAAACAGTTCCCTCCCCTGCGTTCCTCCCCTCCCCAGAGCCCATGTCGCCGCTGGGCCTGCTGAGGGATGGTCATTTCTCACGTTAGAACAGGCTCTTGAAGGCCGAGGACCGGGCTTTCTTGTTCTTGTCCACGGCATTCTTTCTGCCTTGCTGTAGATTCCGAGTAGCTCAGTTAAGATCTTCCTACCTAGACTTGGCAGACAGAATCTCAAACTTTAAAAGGACATTTATGACACTGATAATCCTTCTAGTTCTACATAGGATAGGACCCAAGCTGTTACAGCAAAGTTCCTGTTCTCAAAATCCCCATGCAGTCTTGAATGTCTTGCAGAGACATGAAGTTACTTCTAATATCTAATCTAAATCTTTGGCTGCGTCTCAAATCTGTTCCCTTTATCACAACCCTAAGTGAAAACAGGAACTAGGACTTTCTTTGCTGAAAACCGTGTCCACACTATATCACTGTTTTAAACAAAGGCATTTATCAGCTTCTTTTCTTTACAAGTTAAGGACTTGGTGTTGTGTTTTATATCAGGTCTCAGTTTTAAAATAAATGGCTGTCTCCAGTACTGATTATAAAGAGGCAAGCCCTTTAAATCTTCAAACATATAAAAGTACAGAGAAATTTTGTCACATTTGCTTTTAATATTTTATTTAAAAATTAAAATGTTACAGATATAGATGTTGGTACCTTTGTACCATTGCCTCTTCTCCCCACCGAAGGGCAATGGCTATTCAGAAGCTAGGTGCATATTCTTCCCGGCAAGTTTTAAAATTATATATATGTATCGTATACATGTATATGTTATGGGATATATATATATGTATATCATATATAATATGCATCATTTTAAAATGTTCATATTTTTATATAAATAATACCACAGTATATATATCTGAAATTTACTTACATGTAAGAGTATGTTTTTAAGATCTCTCTAAGTTGGCAATATGGATGTACAATCATGTGTCACTTAATGACAGGGATACGTTTTGAGAAATGCATCATTAGGAGATTTTGTCATTATGTGAACATCATAGAGTACACTTACACAAACCTAGATGGTATAGCCTACTACACACCGAGGCTATATGGTGGTATAGCCTATTGCTCCTAGGCTATACACCTACATAGCATATAACTGTACTGAATACTGTGGGCGATTATAATGCAATGGTATTTGTTTATGTAGCTAAACATATCTAAACATAGGAAAAGTACAGTAAAAATACTGTATTAGAATCTTATGGAACTACAGTCATATGGGCAGTCTCTTGTTGACTAAAACATCATTATCTGGTGCACGACTGTATTACAAAACTTGAATTCATCCAATGGTAAATCTAAGAACTTTTTGCAGCAGGAAAAAAGATATCTAAAATTATAATCTGATTGAAAATGAACTTTGAGTTTTGAAAGGGCAAGTGAACAGTTAGGAAAAGTACCAGTGCTTTATATACTTATAACATCATGCTGCTCTTAACATTTTAAGAAACTCTCAAAACATTTTCAGATACAGTTCTAAAATTTGCACTGTTTTCTAAAAACAAATATATCTAAAGATTGGTCTGGAAATAATGAACCAAAAAGTCTATTAGCAAATTTACTAATTAGGGTCATGTCTATACATTTACAAATAAACATTTGTTTATTTGAAGTAAAATCTCTTTAGCCAACTACCATAAATATTGGCTGCCTGTCAGAAATGATGTCCCCGAATTTCACATGCTTTACATCTCCTTGTGGTGACCGAGCCCACACAATATTTTTATATAATGACAGCTGTCGTGAAAGCAGAATATCTTATATATACATTGGATTTTGATTAATGAGCTAATGGTGGTTCCCTGTTTAAAATTACTAGCCCTAATGTGGAGTTTAGCTAAAGTGTGCTCAGAGTTGACAATGATGTGATTACGTTACCCATGTGTTAGGGTGTAGCCAAAGCGATCACATTGCCTATAGCAACGCTTTCTCAACTGCAGATCATAAACCATTGTAAAATCAATTCAATTAATTTTACTAGTGTTGAATAAAGAAAAGAAACCTAATAGATTAGAATGGCACCAAAAACATGAGTGTACATTGAACATAATGTGAATAGGTATTGATTTGTGAAACCTTTGCTTTAATTATATGTGTGTTTTGTGTGGCAGCTAAGTCATGCTATAAAATATATTTCTGACTGTGGATTACAGGGAAAATACTTTGAGAAACACTGTGCTTCTGTCAGGTTTTTCATTGTAACTGAAGTCGTTCTAACTTTTCCCTTTGGCTTTCTTAACACTTCTTGGCCAGCCCTTTGGGGGAATCGCATTTTATCTCCACCAATGGCATGAAAGGAAGGTCCTCATTTCTCCAACCTTACCTCCTCCTGCCTTTCCCTCTTGCTCACTCCACAGCCTCCTTTGCGTCCTTGAACACGCCATGTAAACTGCAGCTGCAGAGCCTTTGTACTGGCTGTTCCCTCTGCCTGGAACACCTTTCCCTTGGGTATTCACATGCCCAACTCCCTTTCTTCCTTCAAGTCTTTGCACAAATATGACCTTCTTCTTTTTATTTTATTTTTTTACACCCCTGTCCAAATGCGACCTTCTTCATGAGGCCCACCCTAACCACTTTACTTAAAATCACAACCATCCTCATACCATGAACCCCCTCTTTCTGCTCTATTTCTTTCCTCTATAGCACTAGCTACCTTCTGTCATGGTCTAGGATTTATTATATGTATTGCTTGTCTGTCTCCCTTCACCAGATGTAAACTCCAGGAAGGCAGGTATTTTTCATGTTTTGTTTACTGATATAACCCCAGAAACCAGAACAGTGTCTCACACAGTAGGTGTCAATAAATACTGTTGAATTAATTCGGATTGACCCCGTCATGAGAGAGAGTGGGGGCGGGGGAGGTGTGGGCCAAGCAGCAAATACAGATTTACAGGAAGTTCATTTGCGTTCTTAGGTTATTTCCTGTCTTTTATCAAAAACTTCTAACTCTTCTTTGAAGCGCTATTCTATTCTACATTTTCTCCTTATAGAGCCCATGTTTATTTAGCTTTACAAGATATTAGAGCAAGAGCTTCTACTAACTTCTAGCAATCCATCCCAGAGGAGTGAAACTGAAAGTTTAAAAACATAAGCCTCTGGTAACAATTTATAGTCTCAACACAGCTAATGTAGGCAAAACCATCAAAACGCATGCTTCTGCTGAACTTATTTATGCAACATGGAAAATGAAATGATAAAAAGGTCAGAAAATAAATCTTGAGGTTGGTTGGTTTACAACATAAAACTAAGGAAGTAAAGTAACAGGATCAATGTAATGACCCCTGATTTTTTCCCCCTGAAGTCACCCAGGTTAGCAAATAAACTAAACTGTGGAGTTGGCTCTGCTGCTGAGGAAGGAGGGTTATGTCCTTAGGATATCTCATTTATTTCCTGCCTGAAAATGTCCAACATATTATAGTCAGAAAGAGAGGTTGTTACTTACACATAATGAAGTCAACAATGCCTTTGTGTATTTACTTCGAAAAAGACAGCTTGATCCAGACATTGTTATAAAGAGCATATATGAAGTATAATAATTTCTACTTTTGAAGAGTTAGATTATTATTAACTAAATCATTTCTGGAAAAAATGGTAGAAAAATCCCCTTTGAGTTGTACATGGTTACCATGGTAATGTCATTTGTGTGCTGGCTTGCAGAAGACACATCTGATGTTAGAAATAAAAGGAG
This sequence comes from Propithecus coquereli, assembly GCF_000956105.1. NCBI lineage: Eukaryota > Metazoa > Chordata > Mammalia > Primates > Indriidae > Propithecus > Propithecus coquereli. The sequence goes on along the minus strand of NW_012134969.1, from coordinate 9,988,215 downwards.
GCAACTTTAAATAGATTAGCATCATATAAAGAGCAAGCAAGCAAGCAAAAAACTCACAAAAGCTCAGCAAATGGTGTCTAAAGATGTTAATCATTGTCTTAACCTATGTTATTTATTTTAAATACTGTTAGAATTATGTGAAAAACTGAAAGCAATATTATTTTGTTCTTTTATCCCCAAATTTATACCTTCTTCATGCCAATCTATACTTACGGTCTAAGCAATTTGAACATAAATTCAATTGTAAAGCTCATTTCTAACTCAGTGTTTAATTCTGAAGCCAAGAAGATTGCACCATTGTTTGCTCATACTTCTTACCCTTTAAAGTCTTAATCTACATTTTAAATAAATGGAAATGTATCTGGACAGTTCCCATCCACAAGGAAGGTGATACAGAGTCTGTTTCATTACAGACTTGTAACTGTTTAATTTAGGCACGATTTAATCAATTATTGCCAGAGCTGTGAAACAAATGTAGTAGTCTTTGAGTATAAGGCAATCCCTTTTGATTTATTGTTTATATCTTTTTTTAAATCTCTTTGGTTTCTTCCCAACTCCAGAATATAGGATGCTTGCCTTTGTTATAAATTCTTCACCTCTGGTATAATCTTAATAAGAAATATTGGCTGGTAGCTCACACCTATAATTCCAGCACTTTGGAAGGCCAAGGCCAGAAGATCACCTGAGGCCGTAAGTTTGATACCATCCTGGACAACATAGTGAGAATCCAATTCTACAAAAAAAAAAAAAAATTAGCTAGGCATGGTGGCCCACGCCTGCAGTCCCAGCTACTCGGGCCACTGAAATGGGAGGATCACTTGAGCCCAGGAGTTCAAGGTTACAGTGAGCTATGATTGTGCCACTGCACTCCAGCATAGGCAACAGAGCAAGACCCTGTCTACAAACAAATAAACAGAAATAGAGGAGACTCATTTATTCTGCCTAGAGGTTTTAATAAAGACATAAAAAATGTGCTTCATGTTTATGCTAAAAATAGAGAAATTATAAGCACTTTTAAAGGATAATCCTTTTATTAATTGAATTACACTCTCAAAGATTAGAGCTATTTAATGAACTAATGAAGACTAAGTTTTCAAGAACGTTGTGCTTGCATGATCAATATAATTGCAAAAGTCAGCATGAAATTGACTATTATTCTGTAGAAGTTGCAACACTTCCTCTTTAAATAATCAATGTTATTTACTTTTGCTTTTGAGCAAAACATTGATTGAAACTCATGTCACCAGAAAAATTTGTTAATCTTTGGCAATCCATAAACCATATTTAGCAATTGCAGTTCCTGTTTTTCAGATGGTTTGTTAGAATGAGTTAATAAAATCTTTTATTACCATTTGAAGAATATTTTACTTATATTGAGAAAGCAGCAGATACAGACTAGTTTGATGTTATAAATATGTATGTATCCTCAAGCCTCTCAGGTAAATGTCATCAGAATTTACCAAAAGAGAATCAGAGTATTATTGTTTAGGCACACAGAAGGAAGCACACAGTAAAACAAAATTATAAATTAATAGTATTTCCATTATCAAATTAAAAATATTAACTGAACGATTTTAGAAAATATTCTAAAGTAGAAAGAAATTATTCCAGGGCAATTATGGTTAGAGTTTAGTCACCAATTTTTATTTTTATTATTCTTTTTAGCTGTGATCCTATTCTTTATATAAGTTTGTATACTAATTTTGAAAATAAATATTTAAATTAAAAATAGCCAACATGTTGATATTTCTCAATTTATTAATTTGTTGGGAAATACATAGCTTGGAAAAAAATCTCAAAAGCACTGCACTGTAGAAAATATTAATAGCATATATAAAAGCAAATTAAGTGAGAATAACTAGGACATCACATTATTAAAACTACATGAAGTGCATGATGATTGCTTAGGCTGCCAAGCAGCAAAATGTGTAATGATCTGATTATCTGATTCACTTGATTATGGTAGTTTATTTTTACATATAGTTCAGGCATAAAAGTGTACTTTGGAGCTTGAATTGCCTGAATTTTCTAGCTACCTTGATTTTATATAAATATACATGTAATGTTTACAACTATATACACACACATATGGAAATGTGTAAACACAGTGTCAAGGAAGCCAAGGCATGGCTTCCTTGGCTTCCTTCAGCCAAGGAAGCCAGAAAGTCACCTGTAGTTTAAAAAGTTTGGTTTGTTACTTGTTGCAGTGAGAGCGAACACACATCATAAGAATCAGGGGTGTCTCAGTAAGAGAAAGACCTTCCAGGATTTGGGCTTTGGTTGGATGATTTGAGGGAGGGTCTCAGGAAGCAGGGATTCACTCTAGATCGGATGCTATTAGAAAGCAGGAGAATTTTGGGATTGGGGATCTCAATGATTCTTATTTACCCAGAGTGGAGACTAGAGAGAGAATAAAGCTGTAATTGATAAAGACATAGCAGTCACTCATTTTGGTTGAGAGATGAAGTGTTTGGTATTTTGTTGGTGGTACAATGATTTTGTTTTTGTCAGTGCTTGGATAAAATTATGAAGTGCCCTTGCATTGTCTTATTTATCACGTTCTCAGAGTTGCCTTGTCCAAGATTGGTATTTTGCAAGATGGTTCATGTCTAATGGGAGAAGTACCAGCCAGCTTCAGGATGTCAAGGGGATGCTCTTTTCTCTTTCTCAATGGCTTCGGTCATTCTTATCCTATAACTAGGATAAGTTATAGGGTAGATCTCACACGTCTATATGTGCCTATGTGTTACACTGCCAAGTACAATTCAATTTTAAGTTGGGTTTGATAAGAACAGAAAGAAAATATTCTCCCCAGAAAGAACTATTCAGTGCTACTCATTGGCCCCCGTTCTAAGCAGTTGACCCTTTTGAGAGAGCTGACCCTTCTCATCTGATGGTTGAGGACCATGTTGCTTTTTCTATTGTCACTAGATGACTATTTGGTAACGGGAACATTTGGTAAAAGATAACAACCTCTTCTCCTGATAAAAATGATTACAAACATGGACTTTCATTTTTCTTTTGTTTTGAAAGAAGCATTCTTACAGGCTTTTAATAATCTGTAAGAGCAAAAAAATTCTTCCACTATCCTTAGGTACAATGTCTCTCTGCTCCGAACATCATTAAGCATTGCTTCAGGTTATTTGACACTGAATTATTCCCCCTGCCCCACCAAGTTCCTTTTTAAATATTTTTTTGGGGGGCTAGAAAATGAACATCTATTGTTTTTGGCATTTAGAAGAGTCTGTATGATTCCTAGAGATTTTAAGGTTGCTGTTTCCTTTCTCTTTGAAGAACAACCTGCTTGTCTCTTCGTATGCTAGTGTTACCAGTATAGGCTAGTATAAACACTAATTCATCGAATATTTGATGATATACTAGATGTAATCAATTTGTTCTTATCTATAAAATTAGGGAATACCACAAGCCACTGACTGTTACCATGACTGTCTCTCTATCCACATATTTATTCAAAAAATATTTGCAGAGCACATGCTATGTTCCCATGCTACTTTGTCCTAGGCATCCAGACCCTAGGAAGGGAGGGAAGGAAAGTGAAGAGCCCAATCTCTGGAGTTCTACAGCCTGGCTTGGAATTCCTACTCCGCCACTTGCTAGCTGTGCCATCACAGGAGTGACTTGATCTCTCTAAACTCTATGTTCTTCCTCTGTAAAATGCGAGTGATCACAATAACACTTACCCTTAGGGTTGTTGGAGGGCTGAAAGAGATCCTCCAAGTTAATTTCCTGGTGCAGTGCTCAGCATAATTAGTACTCAGCGAGAGTATTGTTCATTTTCCAAGGATATAATGGTGAATTACTAGACGCTGTCTTTCCCTCAAGAAGTCGACTGGCTCCACTACCTGCTGAGATACATAGGAACACTGGAGGCATCTCACTTATTTTGGGGGAAGGTTTTAAGAGGCAGGAAAAGGAGTTAGGGAGAAGGGATTGCCCAAGTGAGACCTGATGGGTGAGTAAGAATTGTCCTGGCCCTGGCGGTGGTGGAGGGTGAGGGAGAAGGGAGAGGAATGAGGCTGTGGCGAGCAGGGCAGCCTTAGCATCGAGAACATAGCAGCAAGTGCTGGACGGGACAGAAGGCAGAACCTCAGGCAGTTCCCTGTGCCCATGCTGTGGGTGGGTGGGGAGGGAGGGAGGCGGTGGGAACCGCAGCAGGAGGGTCGAGGACCAGATCTGAAGGGTTGTGTGTTCAAAGCTTAGTACCTTGGACTTTACCTTGAAGACAATAGTGGTCAAGAGTCAGTCCCCACACCATTACGGGCTCCTCTTTTAAGAAGGTATTTATATAATCAAAAAAAAAAAAAAAGGAAATTGTTTAGAGAAGGCGCAGAGAGTTAATTGTACCGTCATTAGCAGGACACAGGACGTAGTATAGGTTACCACGTGAGCCTGGCCCCTCTCTTGTTTGATTTCTCCTGCCTCTCATTCCTTATCCATCCCTTTTCTCAGTGCTCTCCATTTTAAGGACATCCTTTTTTATGTGCTTGATACATGGCCTTAAATATGTATGTGTCCTTGTAAAATATACAGTGTTGTTTTATGTGTGTTTTTAGCTTACCTACATGGTATTTTGCTAAAAATCATTTCCTACTCTAATTTTTTTCTTTCTATACAAAGTATCTATGTTGCTATATGTACATCTAGTTCATTGCTTCAAATTGCTGCATACATTGTCCATACAGAGTATACAATGTAGCATTATTTATAGTAACAGTTTGAAATAGCCTAAATATTGCACACTAGGGAATGGTTAAGAAACCCTCGTACATCAGTAGTGTGAAATAACACCCCTCCATTAACAATGAAAGCTCTGGACATAATGGTAGACATGTTTATGACAATGTTAAATGAGAAAAGCATATAAAAACTACAAAAAATGCATATTTACACAAAGACTGGAAAGGATCAGAGAAAAATAAAAACAGCTATGTATGGCAGAGCAAAGGAACTGTGGGTAACATTTCTCATGTACAATAGTCTTTCCTTATCAGAGGTTTCACTTTCTGAGGTTTCAGTCACCCACGGTCAACCACGGTCCAAAAATATTAAATGTAAAATTCCAGAAATAAACAATTCATGAATTTTAGATTGTGCACTGTTCTGAGGAGTATGATGAAATCTCCTGCGGTCCTGCTCCATCCCACTCGGGACACAAATCATCTCTTTGGCAGATCTACTCTGTCAATTCTACCCACCCTTGAGTACCTAGTAGCCAGCAGTGTTTGCCTTCAAGTCACCCTTATTTTACTTCATAATGGCACAAAGGGCAAGAGTGGTGATGCTGGCATATTGTTATAATTGTTCTATTTTATTGTTAGGTGTTAATCTCTTATTGTGCCTAATTTATAAATTAAACTTTATCATGGGTATGAATGTATAGGAAAAAACATAGTATATATAAGGTTAGGTATATCCGAGGTTTCAGACATCCACTGGGAGTCTTGCAACATATCCCCAGATGACAAAGAGGGACTATGCCATGCATGGGGTATTTGGCCTATACACCATAGCATTCCCTACAGCAGTCCTGGGAATGGGGTGATCAGAGCAGACCAATCTGCTGCTGCCTGCCCCAACATCGGCATGGGTGCCTCTCAGCCAGAAAGGCCTCCTCTACACCAGGTGTGTCCTGCAGTCAACTTCAGTGTGGTTTTCTCACTCCATGGGAAACAGGTTTGAAGTTAAGTCTTTTCAGAAGGCTGAGATGGATTTTGTGCTGCTGAATTTAACTCTATTCAAGAAAAATGGTGAACTAATACCTTTTGTAACGACCTGGATGAAACTGGAGACCATCCTTTTAAGTGAAGTATCACAAGAATGGAAGAACAAAAACCATATGTACTCACTACTAAATTGAAACTTATAGATCAACATTCATGTGTACATATGGTAGTAAAATTGAATGGAAATCAAACAGGTGGGAGGAGGGAGTAGGGGATGGGTAAATTCACACCTAACGGGTACAATGCAAACTATATGGGTGATGGACATATTTATAACTTTGATTTAAATTGTACAAAAACAATTCATATAACCAAAATGTTTGTACCCCCATAATATGCTGAAATTTAAAAAAAAGAAAAACAAGAAAAGCAAAGTGCATAAGAATTATATATATCATTCTTCCATTTGTGCAAAAAATAAGACACATGAACTTGTATTTGCATGGAAAAATCCTGGAAGAATAGACAAGAAAAGTTAACAATAATTGCCCCAGGGGAGGTGGATTGGGGACCTGGGATAGGAGAGAGACATACTTTTCTTTAAAGTATAACAGGAATATTTATTTTCTTCTTCTTTTTAAAAAACATATACCAAGCATTACTTTTTCAATTAAAATGTTATTTTTAAATAAGTTTAAATCCCAAAATTTCATGACCCTAACTTTTTAAACATCATTTTTTAAATGTCTTAATTTTTAATTCATTACAAAGAGTTCTCCAAAATAACAAATTCATATTGCGAGCCCCACATTGTGCACCTCCTTTTAATGAGGGCTAACTCCCATTTGAGGACCGCTGACAGGCGTTACGAGTCACAACACGCACACATTCTGACATGAATTGCAACGCAGAAAGCAACTGATGATCAAGATACTTTCACAAAGAATTAAGCACCACGCCTAAGAGTTACTTTAGGATTCGGATACGACTTGCTGCAGGCGAGTCCCCCAGTCCTTGGAGTGTGGCAGGCATCACCCGTCCTCCGGACCCACATCCCGCAGACCCAGGCCTCGCTGGGTCTCCCACGGGGAGTCCCACGGCCGCGCCACCACCTCGAGGGAGGGTCACCAGGTGCTGTGACCGAGCGCCAGGGCCGCGGCGACCCCGCCCCGCGCGCCGCGTCACTCGGCGCCCTCCGGCGCGCGGTGAGCACCTACCACCGGCCGGGCAGCCAGGGGAGAGGCCGCGGCCCCTTGCCCCTGCCGGCGGGCTGTGAGCCGGTACTCCGGGCGCCTTGGCCTGGCGCTAAATTTAAAAACGTAACACGAGCAGTAGGCTGGTCCCAGAAAGGAAACGAAACTCGTCCTGTGGGCCGCCTCCCGGGCTCTGCCGGTCCCTTAGCGCGCCGCGCCACCCGGAATAGACCCTTCTCCCGCCATTTTCGCGCGGCTCGGAGGCTGAGGCCTGCGGCTGCCCGGCCTGCGGCGCCGCGTGTGCCCCGGAGAGGCGGGCGGTATGGCCGCGGGCGTGGACTGCGGGGACGGGGTTCGTGCCCGGCAGCTCGTGTTCCTGCTTCCAGGTAAACACGCGCGCCCCCGCGGCGCGCCGAGCCCGGCCTCCTGCCCCGCGCGGCCGGCCCGAGAGCGCGCAGAGCGGCCCCGGGCGCCCGCACCCCAGCGGCTCCCACTCCCCGCCCCGGGAGCGAGACTGGATTCTGTCCAGGGCACTGTGCTCCGCATCTTGGGCACACGTCATGGCCAGCCGCGGTTTTCAAACCCGGAAGCGCAGAATAGGACCAAGCGTGTTTCCCCCACCCTGATCCCCTGTGGACCGGGTGGGCGGGCGGCAGCCGACCCTGCCTGCGGAGAGCCACGCTGGTTCCGGGTCTTGGGTGTGCTGCGGGCTCCGGGGGCTTCTGTCTTTGGGCGTAACTTAGCGTCCCCCATTCGGCAGCTTGCTCTGCTTCTGCGAACCTTCTGGGTCGGAACCAGGGATCCTGTAGGCCCGGAGTGGCCTCAGGGACGGTGCGCTGTCCTAACACGGCCGCTGCCTGCACAGGCCAGCGATGGTGAGGCAGGAGGAAAGCTGGGTGGTGGCCCGGTTAGGCCAATGGTGATTCAAAGCCACTGGGGTGGGAGATAATGACCACAGGAGGGAGCCAGGCCTTTCAGCCTCCCTGTGGATGGTGACGGGCTGTTCAGGGCATGCAGGATCTTGGGATAACAACCAGACAGCCGGTGCCATACAAGCAGGGACCCATTAAGTGGCAGAATAAAAGGAATTGGGCTAGGGAGTGCAAGTGGCAGAATAAAAGGAATTGGGCTAGGGAGTGCAAGCCACATGGCCATTTTATGGATGATACATTTGACGGTATACATTGGAAAGAAGAAAAAAAATCCCCTGTTCACTGTGTTTAATTTTGAGATACAGCTCAGCTAATGCTGAGTATTTTTGCATTAAATATACTCTACTACTGATAGTTTCCCAGGAATCTAGATTTTTATGGTGGATATCGAAAATTTTTCATAACAGTCTGTCAACAGTTTTTTGCCTGTATGTTTAACTCCTCCCCTTTAGAAACAGGTAATTCACTGAACTTTTCGTATATATACACACCAGTAACCATCCCTCAAGTCAAGCAGCATCTCCTCGTGCCTGCTCCTAGATATCGTCAGTAACCTTTATGTTGACCTCTGTCACCAGAGATTAGTTCTCCTGTTTGAGTAAGAGTGTACCCCTTTGTGTCTGGTTTCTTTCACTCCATGAAAGATTCATCCATGAAGTCTGTGAGATTCACCCATGTTGTGTGTAGTAGTGGTTTGGTTTGTTGGTTGGTTGGTTTTTTCATTACTGCTTCTATTTCATTGTGTGAATATCCATATTTATCTCTTCTACTGTGGATGGACATTTGGATTGTTTCCAGTTTGCAAATATTATGAATTATACTTCTAAGGACAATCTTTTATGAGGCTTTTGGTAGACACGGGCACTCATTTCTCGAGGGTATATATCCAAGAGTGGAATGCCTGGTCCTAGGTGCTCACTGTGTATGTTTAGTTTTAGTAGACGCTGCTAAATGGTTTTGCACAGTGGTTGTATGGCAGTTTCCGTTGCTGCACATGCTCACTATAGATGTTTGGATGGTAAAACAGCTAATGCAAAATTCAGGGTTTTGGCAGAATCCAGGAAGGGGCTATCTATATACGTGCTTTTCGTTAGATAAATCCTCCTTTCTTCTCACTTTTGTCATTTTAATCAATACAATTCTATTTTCGGAGTAGGACCTCTAATCATTCTTTCGGAATCAAGTGCATTATTGTTACTTAGATATACACACTAGCTGATGATAATTTGAGTTTTATTTATTTTGGTGTTCTGTTTAATCAAATTGACATCCTCATTCTTAAACTGTGTTTTTATCCTCATTGTATTAAACACAAAACCTTCAAAAGAATTAAATATTGATTGCATCCCTGAAAATTGTAGGTTTAATATATCTACTGCTCGGTTGTGAGAAGAATTTCAGTCCAATTCCTGTTTAACACATTGGGGGAGGCAGAGCAACGGTTAAGGAACTGATAGTACTGTGTGGTCAGGCAGGCAAGTTCTGTAACAGTTAACACATGGACTGCCACACTAGAAAAAAAATTTTTTTCCTTGGGCTCACATGGTGTTTTATTATGAAAATAGAATAAAAACTTTAAAAACAAAACCATCCTTTCTCATTTAATGAAAAATTTATTATTTTTTATTGTTTTTCTGTGCGTGAGTTATATGCAACTTGAAAAATAGTTCAAATGGCTCCCTCAAGGTAAAGAGACGTGTGTTACATATGCCTCACGAGGCCCTGGGCTCAAAACTAGCTTGAGTTAAATGCAACTCACATGGCAGTTAATGTGTTAAAACTTGAGCCACTTGTTTCCAGCCGGCCTTTAGTGCCACCTGCAGGCTCTGAGGGTACAAACACGGTTTGATAGCTAGTGCAGTGCAGTAGTGGTTCTCAAACTTGAGGGCATCAGTCACCTGGGGAGCTCCCCCAC
>NW_012134969.1:9972699-9978441 GCF_000956105.1 Propithecus coquereli | reverse complement strand
AACCTTCTGGGTCGGAACCAGGGATCCTGTAGGCCCGGAGTGGCCTCAGGGACGGTGCGCTGTCCTAACACGGCCGCTGCCTGCACAGGCCAGCGATGGTGAGGCAGGAGGAAAGCTGGGTGGTGGCCCGGTTAGGCCAATGGTGATTCAAAGCCACTGGGGTGGGAGATAATGACCACAGGAGGGAGCCAGGCCTTTCAGCCTCCCTGTGGATGGTGACGGGCTATTCAGGGCATGCAGGATCTTGGGATAACAACCAGACAGCCGGTGCCATACAAGCAGGGACCCATTAAGTGGCAGAATAAAAGGAATTGGGCTAGGGAGTGCAAGTGGCAGAATAAAAGGAATTGGGCTAGGGAGTGCAAGCCACATGGCCATTTTATGGATGATACATTTGACGGTATACATTGGAAAGAAGAAAAAAAATCCCCTGTTCACTGTGTTTAATTTTGAGATACAGCTCAGCTAATGCTGAGTATTTTTGCATTAAATATACTCTACTACTGATAGTTTCCCAGGAATCTAGATTTTTATGGTGGATATCGAAAATTTTTCATAACAGTCTGTCAACAGTTTTTTGCCTGTATGTTTAACTCCTCCCCTTTAGAAACAGGTAATTCACTGAACTTTTCGTATATATACACACCAGTAACCATCCCTCAAGTCAAGCAGCATCTCCTCGTGCCTGCTCCTAGATATCGTCAGTAACCTTTATGTTGACCTCTGTCACCAGAGATTAGTTCTCCTGTTTGAGTAAGAGTGTACCCCTTTGTGTCTGGTTTCTTTCACTCCATGAAAGATTCATCCATGAAGTCTGTGAGATTCACCCATGTTGTGTGTAGTAGTGGTTTGGTTTGTTGGTTGGTTGGTTTTTTCATTACTGCTTCTATTTCATTGTGTGAATATCCATATTTATCTCTTCTACTGTGGATGGACATTTGGATTGTTTCCAGTTTGCAAATATTATGAATTATACTTCTAAGGACAATCTTTTATGAGGCTTTTGGTAGACACGGGCACTCATTTCTCGAGGGTATATATCCAAGAGTGGAATGCCTGGTCCTAGGTGCTCACTGTGTATGTTTAGTTTTAGTAGACGCTGCTAAATGGTTTTGCACAGTGGTTGTATGGCAGTTTCCGTTGCTGCACATGCTCACTATAGATGTTTGGATGGTAAAACAGCTAATGCAAAATTCAGGGTTTTGGCAGAATCCAGGAAGGGGCTATCTATATACGTGCTTTTCGTTAGATAAATCCTCCTTTCTTCTCACTTTTGTCATTTTAATCAATACAATTCTATTTTCGGAGTAGGACCTCTAATCATTCTTTCGGAATCAAGTGCATTATTGTTACTTAGATATACACACTAGCTGATGATAATTTGAGTTTTATTTATTTTGGTGTTCTGTTTAATCAAATTGACATCCTCATTCTTAAACTGTGTTTTTATCCTCATTGTATTAAACACAAAACCTTCAAAAGAATTAAATATTGATTGCATCCCTGAAAATTGTAGGTTTAATATATCTACTGCTCGGTTGTGAGAAGAATTTCAGTCCAATTCCTGTTTAACACATTGGGGGAGGCAGAGCAACGGTTAAGGAACTGATAGTACTGTGTGGTCAGGCAGGCAAGTTCTGTAACAGTTAACACATGGACTGCCACACTAGAAAAAAAATTTTTTTCCTTGGGCTCACATGGTGTTTTATTATGAAAATAGAATAAAAACTTTAAAAACAAAACCATCCTTTCTCATTTAATGAAAAATTTATTATTTTTTATTGTTTTTCTGTGCGTGAGTTATATGCAACTTGAAAAATAGTTCAAATGGCTCTCTCAAGGTAAAGAGACGTGTGTTACATATGCCTCACGAGGCCCTGGGCTCAAAACTAGCTTGAGTTAAATGCAACTCACATGGCAGTTAATGTGTTAAAACTTGAGCCACTTGTTTCCAGCCGGCCTTTAGTGCCACCTGCAGGCTCTGAGGGTACAAACACGGTTTGATAGCTAGTGCAGTGCAGTAGTGGTTCTCAAACTTGAGGGCATCAGTCACCTGGGGAGCTCCCCCACTAGGTTCCAATTCTGAAGGTCCTGGGCTGGGGCCTGAGAATGTGCATTTCTAATGAGTTCCCAGGTGATGCTAATGCTGCTGGTCCGGGGACCCCTTCTCTGCCCCCTGAACTGCTACAGTGAGGACCAGCTCTTGGGAACTAGATTGGTCTCCAGGAATGGCCAGCCCTAGGTTCAGTGCTCTATGTGGGGGGCCAGAATTTACATGGTCAGAGGAGTGCATGTAAGTGCAGGGTATGAGGCCCATCTTCACAGATGTTTTTGTTGTTTTTTTCCAGCACATGGGAAATCAGCCCACTTAGTTATGCATTCAAGAGTAGGAAACCATATACCCTTGGCTGAGCGAGCACCGTAGCACCACCTTAAGGGACCAACAGTGAAGTTGGACCCTTAATAAGTAAAGCAAAGATTATTAAACTTTTTAAAAAGTATTTGGTGGAGGCAGTCTGTATTCAGTTTTAGTCAACTTCTGGAATCTGAAGAACTTACTCTGTATACTGAAAAGTGAGCATATTAACCAACAGGCCAACAGAACTTTAAAGGGATTTACCCATGAGATAAGTGTAAAACTACCTAACCTTGTGATATTTTTTTCTAACATTTAATTCATATTATTTATCGAGTTACCTACCACAGCACTGTGTTATATCTTGAAGGATATATTTAAAAGTTCGATTTAGGTCTCTTTGCTTCTAGTTTTCAATTTGTTTGGAGAAACCAAACATCTCAGATAAACCAGAGCTGGAACTCGGAAGGGATACTTGTGAGGTATTCAGACTGAGGACCTTGATTTTCATAGGCAAGTGGAGACAGAACTGCTTCCCCTTTCAGCAAGGTAAGCATTTCTTTTAGTTTGGGACAGTCTTAAATGTCTCTCTAAAATGGCCTGGAAATACTAGGCTGTTTGCAGTTTTAGTTACTACAGGAGGCCATTGACATCTCTAGTTTTTGGAAGATGGTAAAAGTTTCCATCCCTCTTTGCTGCCCTAAAAGTAAACGTTCAAGTCATATTTTTAGTATTTTTCTCTGTTCCAAGTTTTGTACATTGGTCAGTTCTGCTAAGTTGAGATGGAGGCAGGTGTGCAAGGTCTGCTGATTCACTGAGCGGAGGGTAGAAGGCTGCGTTTATTGCTGTTGGGGCTGAACCATTAACAGGGTTCATCTCCAAGGAAATGTTAAAACATTCGGAAATCCTAATGCGTGAGGGAAAAAAAGAACAGAAATGATTCCAGGACCTTTAGAAAAAAAAAAAAAAAGACAACAAAACTCACTTGGGTCCACTTGGGCTGATTAAAATGTTCCTTAATTAGCCCCCTGATTAAAAAGTCCTGAGAGCAATCTGGACTTCAAATTTTCAGTTATGGATAAGTTTTGCAATAAAACGGTTCCCCTTTAGTTCATGCAAATACATGTTAAAAAGTATTTTAGGAAAGATTGTTATTTATTATTTATTTCCCCACAGAGAACATAAGTAATGGCCAGTTTCTTGGAGGTAGAGGATGGATTGCTTTTTGGGAGATAAGAATCCCAGGCCTGCCCACCTTAGACATTTCAAATGCAATAACAGCTTTTTATATGAGGCATCATGATAATCACAAATAATTATATCAGAGCTGTCTCTTCAAATGGAATGTAAAAGTGGATGTGTAAAGATTGTACGAATTCATGCTTTAGATCTGTGTTCTAATTAAAGAATTAAAAAAAGAAATCCAATTTAAAAGGAGAAATTAATTTTCTTATTTAATGATGGGGAAAATTTATATTAATGTTGTATTTTCTGATTGTAGTCTCATAGCTTTTTATAAGCCCAAAAGGAATGCATCTTGTTTGAGGGGGGGAAAAAAAAGTAAAAGTTTAAAGTATATGGCAAAGGAGGAACTACTATAGATGACCCTAAAAAAATAAATAAATAAATAACACCAAAACTTTTTTCCTCCTTTACTTCCTTAGGGTACATGCTTTATCTCAGATGAAAAATTAAAGCTGGTTTTTTGCTCTTTGTCAAAACCGTATGTATGCATGTATGTTTGTGTTTAGAAGTATACCTGTGGGCCGACATCTTCTTTACTCTGTGAAGAGCTTATTCAGATGGGAGGAAGCTGCACTTCACTCGGCAAATGCTAGGGAACCTGGCCAATTCAAGTTTTGATTTTAGACAACATCTGAATAATTAGGCTCAGCTTTTTGGAAGATATGTCATTTACTGAAGTCTCCTGCAGGCAGTCAGCAATCTAGGAGTCTCGGAGTTTTCCAGCATGGAGCCTGTTTAACATTTTCCACACGAATCCTGAGTCTGGCTTTGTCTTTATGAAACGTGTTTTGGTAGGACCCGACTGACCTCTCTCAGATGGCCGCTGGATCTGCTCCCCTCGCTATCCGAGCACGTTCCGAAGTGGATGGACTGAATCACTTGCTAGTTGGTGTAATCAGGCTGTTTCCAGAGCCTGATCTTGTCCTCCTAGTAATTGTTCCAGAAGACCTGAGACGTTTATAAGTAAGAACTCATGACTCCCACATATTTATCCTCCAAGGCAGAAAAAAAAAAAAAAAAAATTCATGAAAAGAAAGTAAGCAGTGTTCATAATTTTTTATTCGAATAGCTGAATAAGGACTGCATGGGTTCTCCCACATCCACTGAGCTTTTAACTGTGGTGTTAAAAAACAAACAGCTCAGTCAGTGCTCTCTAAAGCCTGGTTATCACAGCACACACTTAAAAGCTAGATTTATGCTATTTACTAGCTCTGTGTCCTTGTACATATTGCTTCATCATTATAAAGCCTCAATTTCATCATCTCTAGAGTGGGGAGAACAGTACCGGGCTTGTGGGGTTGTTATCTGAGGTTCAAGTTCCTTGTACACTTTGTTATACCTCAAACTTTTGGCCCTGGGCCTGGGAATAGATATTCAATAGATATTTACTGAAAGGATAAAAGTCTCACATTCCATTTCTTCCTGTAATGTCTTTGCTTACTCTGTCCTTTTCCTCTCCTTCCTCTTCTGTCCAAAATCTACTCTTTCTTCAAGGCTTCATTCAACTTTAATTTTCCACAAAGCTAAGCCATTTCTTGCAGCCCAACTTCTCTGTCTTTGAACGCCCATGACTTTGTGTCTGCCTGGAACCCTGCCTGCTCTTCCCCACTTTTATCTTCCTGGCAAACTCCTGCTTATTCTTTAAACGCAGCTCAAATGTCACCTCCACCAGTAAGCATTCCCACGGGGCCCCTCCTGTTAGCGCCCAGGTCAGTGGTCACTCTTCGGCCACCTGCACATTTCATCATGATTACTCATTTCAGTATCAATTCTGTATTGAATATGGGTCGAACACCTCATGCATGCCGGTGGCTGGGGAGAATCCAGGTGTGTTTTCTCTGAGTAGCCGTTAGCTTCTCAGCTTGGGCACCTCAGCCTTCAGCTGCAGAGCACACCCTCTGAAAGGCAGAGCATGCCACTTAGGACCTCAGAGCTTCCTTTTTAACTTTCTTTTCTAGGGATTACTGGTGAAAAGGGGAATGTGATGGAACCAGACCTGCACGTTCTGGTGCCTGTTTGATTATCTGCCCCCAGACAGCGAGGCTGGAGGCTGGCTGAGGGCTCTGCAGTCAGCACCGACTCCTCCCAGGGTCTAAATCCCAACAACATCTGGTAAGGTTCTCTAGCATGATCTGCTACCT
>NW_012134969.1:9963970-9971909 GCF_000956105.1 Propithecus coquereli | reverse complement strand
ATAAACCTGTTTAATAGTAGCATGTGCCAGAGAAAGGTGTGACTCAAGGGAATGATGATCATCCCGGCTTGGGATAGACAGAAAAAGCTTCATATAAGAGAAAACAAATGTTTTTAGGCCTTGAGGAATGAGCCACAAACTAGGGTGTTTTGAAAGCCATTCAGAACAGGTTGAATTTTTGAGGACTCCTGCAAACACGCTTCAGTGTGTTTGCCATAAACAGGATGCCAATTTAAATGGTCCATGAGTCTGCCTCAGTATGGAAATTAATGTTTTTTAATGTGTGATCAGTGCGTCTGGGTTGTGTGTCACAAAACCTGACTTCAACTTCTTTGGGAGTTCCTTGGCCGGTTCACAGGGGTGGTGGAGTGGTGGGAGCGTAAGGACACCTGGAACTGGGGTACTGCGGCGGCAGGAGGTCCAGCGTCTCTGCCTCTGAGTGTCAACTTCCTCTTTTCAAACCAACTTCCTCCACTTAGTGGAAAACAGGCTGCATGTTCTACCCAAGGCTCAGATTTCCTGACGTCTGCTGGGAGGGACCTCTCTCTAATCTTAGTTCCAATTTGAAACCTTTCAAAGAAGCCTTCGGACTGGCCCCACTGTGGTCGCATGCGGCCCCACCCTCCACTGCCTATTAGCTATGGCGGGGAGGGCAGGCTTCACTGTAAGCACAAGGCGGGAGAGGAGGGGGACAGGGGGGTGCTTGAGGGCTCTGGGCTCTGGCCAAAAGCCATAGCCATGTGCGACCTGGCCTGCTTAAGTCCAACATTAGGAGTTTCTCAGTACCCACCGGTCTTTTTGATTGGCTGGTATATAGGTATGGCAGAGGTTTATTTGTATGGAAAATTGCTTTCTGGCTGTAACTTATACTCACCTTCATATACCCAAGATTTATATAATTTTTAGGAAGCCCATCTCCTAGCCCTTATCATTTTGCAGTATATTTATTGTCGCTCATTGTTATGCTGTTGTATTTGACCCTCTCAGTGACCTTAGGAAGCAGTTAAGCCAAGATTTGTTACTACCATCTTACATATCAGGAAACCAAGACTCAAAAGTCAAATAATCTGTCAACA
Organism: Propithecus coquereli; assembly: GCF_000956105.1. Classification (NCBI taxonomy): domain Eukaryota; kingdom Metazoa; phylum Chordata; class Mammalia; order Primates; family Indriidae; genus Propithecus; species Propithecus coquereli. Next base: position 9,970,833 of record NW_012134969.1, on the reverse strand, counting down.
GGAAATAGGAATTCAGTGGCAAAGTCTGCCGGCTCTCTGGAGTCCTTCTATAGGACCCCTGCTTTGCTCCAAAGGCCATTCTGCTGTCTGAATGGTGGTATCTCCTCACTGTAAGAAAAGCAAGAGGACCAGGAAGGGCTGGGCTTCCCTCCATGCTCAGTTTGATGACCACAGACTGGGCGTACTTCCTCTCCTAGAATCAGCCTGGTTGCTATAATAGACCCCAACCAGTCAGCTTCTACCTCTCCAGAACTTTCCTGTTTCTCAGATAGTTCGTGCTCCGTCTCTATGTGTTGCTGGTCTCTGTGGCTGTGAACCTGCCTTTTTTCACGAGCTGCTTCTCTAGTACACAGGCCATTCCTGGAAACATGGCTGTTGATAGGAACACCTCTGAAAGAATGGAGATTTTGTCTTCCATGGTCTTGGTGAAGACCAATTTTTATTTTTTATTTTTTTTCTCCAAAGCTTAAAAGAAAATACACTTAGAGGGACCATTACTTGGAAATAATTTTCCTAGTATATGCTCTCTCTTGCCTTCTTGGTTTGCTTCCTGTAGTCTTTGAAGAAACAGAGTTTCAAAGCCAGGAAAATGACCCAGATCTCTTTGACAGCAGTACTAACATCTTGGGAAGGGCAGGCAAATAGTTATTACTGAAATTAGTGTTCCTGGAAGCTGCAAATAACTTGAAAATTATGTTGATTTGTCTTGCCTGCATTGTATTTGTATTCTAGCAAAAAAGTGTTTCCGAGGAAGTATCTGGCAGTTAGGCAAGAGGGAACCAGGGAGTCTGAATATATTCTAGTGGCTGAAGTCTAAAGAAAATGAACTGGAACCTATTTAGGGCATAGTATTGCATGAGAATGATAATTTCATGTTGTTTTTTTTCCTATTGGATCTTCTTAAGAAACCTGAATAGCCTTGATATGGTATCTAAAAATAAAGTGAATGGTGCTTTGATGTCTGTCTTTCTCCTCTATGTAATAGTGGGTGTGTTTCTCAGAGCTTATCTCCTATGTGCCAAAAATCAGACAGGGTCATGAACAAATGTTCATTGCTTCCAAGTCTTAAGAACACTTGGCAGAAAGGTGGCTCATTCTCTCTCATGTCTCATGCCTTCGAACTTTAATAATATAAAGAAACTTGTCTTAACCAAGAGAGGGATGAGAAAGAACTGCCAAGTTTTAAAAAAACTGGTTGATAAATAGCTTCATATCAACTGTCCAGCAACCTATACTAGATAGTCTGTGGATGAAAAATAATATACCATTTTTGCTTGCACAATATTTCATGACTTTTTTAAAATTACAGAATAGTTAGGTGTGTGCATCGATACATGCTGTGTAGCCTAATTTTTAACCGTTAAAATGCCACAGATGACTCGGGGGGAGGGTATATGCAGCTATATATAGAATATTGTAATCCTTAATAGGAAGATCAGTTTTCGTTTCTTACCGTTGGTCAAACTTGACTTTATCTATTTTTGTCACTAGATGTTTCTCATAGCCCACAACAAATTTCTCTTTTCCTTCTTTTATGTATTTTTCAATCCTGCCCTTTTCTCTTTTTGGCTTTCCCCAGCTCTCCCTCTTCCCCGTCCTTCTGCTGGCTGGGTTGTGGTGGGAGCAGCTGATTGGTTCTTGAGAGTGAGAAGGACAAGACAGGAGGGAGGGGGACAGATAACTCTGAGATGTTTGTATCATAGGAGAACAGTCATAGCAAGATAATTATTGTGCTTCCAAGTGGCAGTTTGTGTTTTTTGAGTTAAGAAGTGTGGGACTTAAGATTAACAGTTTCTTTTTAGTGTAATATTTTGAAACGTTGGCTCTTGGATAATACTTGCCTGAATTTAAATCCTGGCCCTACAGTTGACTAGCACTGTGACCTTTGGGCAAGTTTTCCATCCAAAAAAGTGGAAATTAATATAATACCTACCTTATAGAAGTGTTAGGAGGATTATGTTATATAACCAATGTAAAGGACTTATGCAATGTCCTAGCTGTTATTTTTTATTTTACATTCTTTGGACACAGTTGTTTCTTTGTCACTGGTATGTTTTTGTTAAAGTTCAAATGTCAGGAAAGTAGCAATCAGTTTCCTTTTTTAATTGAGGTATTTAGAGCGGGATGGTAAACAGGTGGAAGATTTGCTGCCCGAGTTAATGACCAGTGGGACATACGTAACAATTGGATCTTTTCAAGAGCATGTTGAGACCATAAGACAACTGCAGTGGAATCAGTTAAATATAAGGAAGCTTGAGTGGCAGGGCCTGAGATAATTGGCAAGGCTAATATATTATTGAACCCGAAATGACCTACAAGAATTATACCTGCTTCTGATTGGTCTGAATTTTTTCTCTTTTGCAAAAATACTCTTTTAGCCAGCATAGCCTATGTTATCTCTTATGTTAAAGAGTCAAAAAGAGAAAATGTACAGCTATTCTTTTAAAAATAGAGTGTAAAGTCTTGTTTTTCAGCATAGTTTTGGAAGATGTCTCACATGAGTAAATCTTCTAGATAAGGGAAGTTTGGTATCAAAACTTGCTTTTACTATTTCTTACTGATTTTTTTCTTAAATTGAACAACGCATTTATTTCACATTTATTGAGTAGATCTCATGTGCCAGAAACTCTGCTGGGAACTTTACTATATATTATCTTGATTTTTACACATAAAATGCATTGTGCTCTGGCTTTTTAAACAAGATATACTGGTTCTACTTTATTCTTTTCTTGGAAGGCTAATTGTTAAGCCCTTAGGTAACTCTGTGCTTGGAATTTGTGACTTTTATATTTTGATCTTATTATTCCCTACACATTCTTGACTTTTCCCTGTAGTTGAAGGAAGGAAAACTTATTCTTAATTGTTTATTACATGCTCTAGGTACCTTCACATACATTTCATTTCAATCTAGCAGAAAGCTATAAAATAATTATTATTATGCCTATTTTATAGATGAAGCAACTGAGGCACAGAGAAGTTTAGTATCTTGCCCAGGGTCACGTTGCTGAATAAGGAGAGGAGCTGGGATTGGAATATGGACCTCTCTGGCTCCAGGTCCAGTGTTCTTTTTATGCTGACATTGTTGAAGAAATAGACATCAGTTAAAAATAGGCTTATAGATGAGGAGCCTTCTTTACACTTCCCCCTCTTTTCTGATTCTTTCCTACTACTCTAAAAGCAGATTTTTTCTTTCCTAATTAATTTAGCTGTTCTTTAGCTGTACTAGATGCAGGTAAAAGAGAGTGGAAGGTAGAAAAAGATGAAGCTTCCAAGCCTGGTGGGCAAGGAGCTAGCCTATGAGATGACCCAGGGTTTTCCAAATTTAAATGAAAACTCTTTAACTTTGATAGACCTTTAATTTATAGTTACAAGCAATTTTGTGTGCCTAATACCAATATAGACTAAGGAATTTATCAGAGGTATTATAGTAATAGAAGGTCTTTTCTTCATACTGAGCCTTCAAAGTTCAGTGAGGGTAAAGCCACCCCTCTATAAAAGCAATGAAAACACTGGCAAAGGTGGTCAAAATCAGCTTTTTCAGAACCCCTGAAATTAGCCAAAGACTTCCAAGCGTCTGAGGAGTGTTTATTCAAGAAAATCTGCTGAATCTCATTAGGAACAGCAGGGTTTGTGGCATTGTAACTTGAACTACTCCCATTTCCCTCTACTTGGCTCTGCAGTGGCCTTGAAAACCAGCAGTCTTGCAAACATGGTACTTGTAAAAACCAGCAGCCTTGCAAACGTTGGACAGGGCAGGCCTGGTTGGAAGATCCTCAGAAAGTCTCGTTCCCAGAGCATTGTCCCTGTTTGACCTATCTCACGGAGCTTTTTGGAAAAGTCTCATTTGCAGGGCATTGTTGTTCTTTGATCTGATTAGGAGCTCAGCACTTGCTCTGTGGGAAAAGCCCTACCCCCAGGGTGTTTGTCAAAAACAATTCAGTGGCAATTGTTTAGCATTGCAGCTTCTGAGGGGCAATACCAGTTGGGCAAATAAAACCTGGCCAAAAACTTAAAGGGAAGATATGGGAAAAAAGATGTCCATAGGCGGCTTTGAAAAACTCTGACATATTCCTAGGGGATTAGAAGGCTCTGCGCATGTGCAGGGCTATGCGCATGCCCAGGAAAGACCCGAGAGGGCCTCGGTCTCTCACCTCTGATCAACCATTTTTATCTGGAAATAAGTTGTCAAAAGGAAAGTCTTAAAAGATTCTTAACATGGAATCTGTATGGTTCCATTTATATAACACTCTGATCATGACAAAATGACAGAGACAGGGAACAGATGAGTGGTCGCCAGGGGTGAGGGGTCGGGCAGAGGGTTCTATCAGCTTTGCTTTGTGCATTTTGAAGCTCTGTATTTGGTGCTTAAACATTTGAGATTACTCTGTCCTCTTGATTAATTGATCCTTCTATCATTATGAAATGACATTTTTGTCCCTGGTAATATTCTTTGTTATTAACATAGCCACTTCATCTTCCTTTTGATTACTGTTAGCATGGTAAACACAATATATCTTCCTTTCTTTTACTTTTAATCTACTTGTGTCTTTATATTTCAAGTGTGTTTCTAATAGGCAGCATATAGTTTTTAATCTTGTTTTTTTTATCAGTCTGACATTTTCCGCTTTTATTTGGGGTGTTCAGACCATTTATATTAAATGCGATTATGGATAAGGTTAGATTGAAGTCTGTCATCTTACTATTTGTTTCTTGTTTCTTCTTTTCTCGGTGCCCCTTTTGCTCTCTTTTTGTCTTCTTTTGGATTATTTTTTATGATTCAATTTTTTTCTCCTTTGTTGTCTTATTAGTCACAGCATTTTTATTTTATGATTTTAGTGACTACCTTAGAATTTATTGTGTAATATCTGAAGTATCATATCTACCTTCAAGTGACATTATACTACCACTTCACATACAGTGTAAGAACTTTACAGTATTATACTGAAATTTCTCTCCTCACAGCATTTCTATTGTTATATATTTTATTTATACATATGTTATAAACCCCACACTAAATTTCTGTTTTTATTTAAACAGTCAATGGCCTTTAAAAAGACTTAAATAATAAGAGAAACTCTTATTTATTTACCCCTGCAGTTACCATTATCTATGTTCCTGTTCCTTGGTTTCAACTCATATTTTCATATGGTATCATATTCCTTCTACCAGAAGGACTTCCTTTAACATTTCTTGTAGTGTGGGTCGTGGCTGATTATATCTCTCAGCTCTTATATGTCTGAAAAAGTCAGTTTATAAATTTTATTTTTCAAGGGTGGTTTCTCTGGGGTAATAGTTTTTGTTTTCTTTTAGTGCTCTAAAGATGTTTTTTCATTGTCTTCTGTGTTGCATTATTTTCATAAGAAATTTGCTGTTATCCTTAGCTTTGTTCCTCTGTATATGATGCCTTTTTTCTCTGTCTGCTTTTAAGGTTTTCTTTTTATTACTGATTTTGAACTATTCATTGTGATGTATAGTTTTAGTCCTGTTTCTTTTGTTTTGGGTTCATTGAGCTCCTTGGATGTGTGCGGTTTATAGTTTTCATCAAATTTGAAAACATTTCAGACATACTTTCTTCAAATATTTTTCTGTTTTCTCTTCTCCCTTTTGTAAACTCCAGTTACACATATATTAGAATGTTTGAAATTGTCCCATAGTTTACTGATACTCTTTTTTCTTTTTAAGTTTTCTTCCTCTGTGTGTTTTCATATTAGATAGTTTCCATTACTATGTCTTCAAATGCATTAATCTCTTCTTCTGACATTAATTCCATTCTGTGTATTTTTCATCTCTAGAAATTTAATTTGGGTCTTTCAAAAAAATCTTCTATGTTTCTATTTAACTTTTTGTCCATGAGGATTGCTGTTTTTAATTCTAATGTCTATGTATAATATCAATACTCCTCTTTCAATAATTGATTTCTGTTTTCTCACTATGAGCCATATTTTTCTGCTCCTTTGAATGCCTAGTAGTATTTGATTAGATGCCAGATATTATGAAGTTTACCTTTTTAGGTGATGAATATTTTTATATTCTTATACATATTATTGAACTTCATTCTGGTTGAAAGTGGAAATCTCAAAATGAGGTTGTTTTTTTCTTTATATATTTAATGTCACTATTGGTTTGAGAAAAAAGTTGTATTTTAACCATTTATGGGTAGGCTGATTTCTAAACATGCTTGCTGTATTTAAGTTGATGAGGATCTGAAGTGGAGTGAAGGGAGTGGAGGCCATAGAAAATACGAGAGAGGAAAAGCTCCCTTCTTTTCCCACACCTTTTTGTTTTGTTCTTTTGATCAATTGTTGCTGTGCTCCCTGACTACTCAGAGCCCCTTTGTTCCTTTTGGAGAGGGACATTTTAAAAGAGTTCTGTGAGTATGCCACTCAAAATATATGCAGGATGTTATTAATAAAATTGTCATAGTCTTTATGTTTTAATCTACATGATTAAAACTTTGACAGGCAAATATTGTAGAGCAGACATAATGAGGGGACTCACTAGACATTGAAATTAAATCTATAGTAATTAAAATATTGAGGTAGCAATACTAATATAGACAGATTAATGGATCAAAGTAGAATGTCCATAAACTTATAAATATGTTTTAAATATTTAGCATGACGGTGATATTTTCACCATGAGTTATTTAGTAGGTGGTATTGGTACAAGTGGCCAACTCATTAAAAAAAAAAGATTAAAGTTAGATTTCTTCCCTATATCTTATACCCAGTTATATTCCAGATAGGTTAAACGTATAATTTTAAAGTATTAGAAGAGACTATAGGCAATTCATATAATCTTGAGGTAGAGAAGGCCTTTCTAAGTATGACACAAAAGGTACAACCATAATGAAAAAGATTGAT
>NW_012134969.1:9952238-9963536 GCF_000956105.1 Propithecus coquereli | reverse complement strand
CTTGAGCCCAGGAGTTTGAGGTTGCTGTGAGCTAGGCTGACGCCACAGCACTCTAGCCCAGGCAACAGAGCCAGACTCTGTCTCACAAAAAAAAAAAATAAGGAAATGTTCTACTTCATAGTAGTAACAATTAAAAATAATACTAGTAATAATAGCTTTCATTTATTTTACATTTCTGTTCGCCTGATTATGTTAAATGCTTTCAGTAGCTTAGCTAATTTAATCCTTTGCAAAGCAAGTATACTATTATTATCATTTTATAAATGATATTTGAGACAGGAGATTAGGACCCTTGCCCAAAGTGACTAAGCTATCAAGCGGTTGAGCAGAGATTATAACACAGGCCATCTGACTCCGAACCCCTGCTTCTCCTCATTTCTCACAGAAATAAATTAAAACTACCTGACATTCTACTGCAACTTACAGAGAAATGAGCAATTGGCTAAGATCACATAGCTTGTAAGTGATAAATTAAAAATTTTAGAAAGAGAAATCACATGAGTAGAAGAAATGAAAATGTGGTAAACTGAGTAAGGTGAGCAACAAAGTATGTTTTAATTTTACAAATTCACTATTTCTTTTCAGAATATTTAAAAGATGCTTCAAAGAAGATGAAGCGTGGCCTTATGTTTGTGAAATTGGTTAACCCATGTTCGGGTAAGTTTTCTCTTCTCTGGTGATAGCTTGAATATTTTTAAATACTGTGGCTGATGCTGACAAGCATATATGTTTATTTGCCTTTGTATCTTCATTCTTTCTTAATAGCTTTTAAAGTTAAGGTGGCATCATTAGGTAACAAAAGCAAGCCGCTGATGTTACTAGTCTTCCCATATAATTCATTTGACCTAAACATTTTTTTATTTCTTCTTATAATTTTAATCCACAGAATCGTTCAGTCATCAGAAATGCTAGGAAACCAAAAAAAGTAGCATATTTGACTTCTCTCTGAACACAGATTAATTTTCTTTGACTTTATTAAGCCAACTTTTCTTAGAGTGGTTATCCAACATTAGCCTCCATTTATATTCATTTTATGTTATAAAGTAAATTAAACAACTGGAATAAAAAAAAACCCAAAACAGAAGGATTTTACTTGACATGCCAAGATTTTGATTAGTTTCATTTTTAGCTGTACTTTCCTTATTTTGTTCTGATCAAAAAGTAGTACATTTTTTCCCTTTCAAGGGATAATTTCATTTAAAAGCATTGTATATTGAAGAGATTCATATTTTATTGGAAAACAATTTTAACTTTATATTCAGTGCATTTTCAGTCTTCTAACTTTTTAGGTAAAAATATTATATATTCTAAATATGTAGTGATATTGATGATGTTATTTATCTCTGTGTGGAATGGTTTTTTCATCTGTTTGTCAGGTTTGAGTAGACACCTGATACTTACCAAATTAGAACTTTCTCCTGGTGACTGTAATACTGAATAGTAAAAGTCAGGGAGAGCCTGTGGGTAGTGCCTTGTTGGAGAGACACATAAGTAAAAGCAACAAGAGAGGGGAAAAAAATTTCTGTCTTCCTCCAGTGTTCTCTTCCTCAAAATAAAATTGAATGTAATTGATCAGTAGTATTTGGAATTGTTAGTTACACATAAGACTAAGTTGAGGTGAGAAATATTTCTTCAAGAGTTTTAGGTAGCAGTAAAGGTTCTAAAGCATTTAACAAAAATACAGGTACAAAGGAAAGACAGTCTTCTAAAATTTGTCTTCTCTAAATGCCCATAAACAACATGTTTTTATTTGCTACATTGGCAGAGGAAAAATAAAGGCTGACATTTGCTGAGTACTCACTGTGTTCCAAGTACTGTTTTAGGAAATTTATAGGTATTCTTTTTTTATTACTTATAAAAACCCTATGAGATAGTTTTAGTATTGCCCCATTTTACAGATGTGGAAACAAAGACACAGAAGGGTTTATGGAACTTCCCCAAGGGCACATGCCCAGCATGTGGTGGAGATGGTCCTTGATGCCAGAGACTATGCTATACTTTTTTTAGAAAAAAAAAAAAATTTTTCATGAGTTGAAAGGATAAAACATGCAGATGTGCACAGTTTTCACTCCCTTCTACCCACCTACCCCTGGTTTTTTTGTTTTTGTTCTTGTTTTTTTTGGAGAAAGAAAGGGAAGCATTCATCCTGTTGAGTGGGGTGTTACTCACTCCCTATGGCTTGAAGCCTGTCCATGCCTTTCTCACTTAGGGTTGGCCTGTGGGGTCCGTGGGCTTGGTGCCTCTCTTAGTCCCTGTGTGTGGGGAGCCACACACTGCCATGGAGACAGGGACCCATGTGCCAGCTCAGACCATCTGGCTGAACCATTAAGTTTTGGTAGTTTAGGAGTTGATTTTCCTTCCTGATTTGGTGGAGAATTCAATGAGAGGCTTTGTAGTAGTTAAGATAAACGACTTGCACTTTTTAATTTTTTGGTTTCAGTTCAGTGAGGATTATAGAGCTGGAAAACAAGCATCTGTGTATAATAGGTATAAGCTTTCCTTGGAGTCAGTTTGTAATGGAATATATCTATATATGTTTGTGTTCATAATAGGAACATTCCTCAGAACTATTGGATAGTCTTTTGATTTGTGTGTGTGTGTGCGCATGTGTGTTTGTGTGTGTGAAAACTTAACAAATAAAACCCAGATTTGTCTTAACAGGGGAAGGAGCCATTTACTTGTTCGATATGTGTCTACAACAGCTGTTTGAAATAAAAGTTTTCAAGGAAAAACACCATTCTTGGTTCATAAATCAATCGGTTCAATCAGGTAGGTGACTAGTGTCTGTATTTGCATTAACTAGACATCTACTCCAGCTTTTCTCTCCTTCACATATGGGGCCGTTGGGTCTGTTGTCTACCTGGTTTGGAGTATGGTCAGTGGTTCAGCCTTCCTTGGCATCAGAGCAGCTTTAATCCAGGAGAAAGGAAAGATAATTTGAGCACTAAGTTTAGGTCATTCCCTATGTGTCTTAGATGGTAGGAAATTTTAAACTAACAACTCTGATTTGTCTCCTAAAACACTGACACATCCATAGTCAGAAGTTAGATCACCTTTGCAGCAAGGAGTGCACATTATGTTAACCTGGAAACTCTTTGTTTTGAGGGTCTTCAAGTTTTTAACATCTTATTTCCTTGAAACTGGATACTGATACAGCTTCTAAAATAGACTGGAATAAAACAAAGTTTTAAAAAAGCTCTGTCATGTAAATTACTGTGCGCGCGCGCGCACACACACACACACACACACACACACACACACACACACTTTACCACCACCAAAGTTCTGTTTCTTTTAGTGTTCCTTTAATTTGGAGGCAGCGCTGACTCAGAGGAGAAAAGGATGCCTAGAGCCCCTGTTCTGGCTCATGTTCTGGGGCTTATTGGGATGGGGGACAGTCGGTGTATGTTTGGGGCATTCCGCATCCCTCTGCCCACAGACCGAGAAGGAACTGTGTACGGAGAGAGTGATGCCGGCTTCTTCCTCACAAGCATAGGAAGTTATGTTTCTCTGCAGCTTTATAGACAGACCGACTCTCCAAGTTTCCTAATGTTTGCCGGGTCCCCAATCTGTCTGTGCTTTCCCTTAATCCTTGCTTTTTTCAGGGCTGGGGAAGCTTTGTTAACAATGATTTCTAAAAAATAAATGGAAAGCTAAAGATCAATTTCAGCGTCTTGGCTCTCGTCTCCACACAAGAATGTGAAGCTCTTTGGAGTAAAATTTCGTGGAGCACATTCTACCTTTTGAGAGAGTCACGTAGGATCTCAGGCCTGTGTAAGAAGAGCTTCTGAGTTTGGGATTTCACATATATGTTTCAACAAATGGTTTTCATGTTGAGATTAAGATGAAATAACCAAATTGTCTTTCCAAGACACTGAATTCTGTTTGTCCTTTTAATCTGCAGGAGGTCTTCTCCACTTTGCCACACCCATGGACCCTCTGTTTCTGCTTCTCCACTACCTCGTGAAAGCTGATAAGGAGGTGGGTTTCCCAGTTTGGGGCATGTACAGTGAGGAAGCAGAATGAGCTGGTTTTGCTGCTTCTCCTCTCTCTCCTTCTAACGGTCCAAATGTAGAGTCTCCGCACTTCAGATTTAACATGGTGATTGTGAAAATGTGTGTGGCATTTGCCAGTGCGGGCCAGAGCATTGCCACACGGCCTGAGAAGTAGTATCTTAGTCTCCATCCAGTCTGGCTCTAGCTTGCCTGTAACTTCTGGATTGCCTAAGTCACTGTGCCATGTGCCTACTGGTTGACAAAGCCCAACGCTGAAAACTTTTATCATTAAGTACTCGTTAGATTTGAAATCCAAAGCAAATGTTGAAATATTGACCACAGGCCTTAGGAGAGGAAAGATTTATCTTCTCTCTGACAGGCTGTGGAATTGGTAAACTGGGGCATGTCAAGTAGAAAGCTCCTTAATGGGGAAGTGCTAGTGAGACTTAAGGAATCCCAGATGGATAAAATTTACCTTTGTCATATAAATAAAGACAGAGTTTACTAATAGTAATAGTTTCAGCCAGAAGTTCTGAAACATTTTGTTTTCTGCATATATTTACACTTAAAATTATTAAAGGTTCCAAAGAGCTATGTTTCTGTGGGTCCTGTCTATGAATATTTACTGTTAGAAATTAAAACTGAGAAATTTAAAAATAATTTCGTTTAGCTACAATTAAAAATAGTGAGGCCATTACATGTTAACATAAGTAACACATTTTTAATGATACAAACAACAAAATTTAATGAGGCATGTGGCATCATCTTACATTTTTGCAGATCTCTTTAATGTTTGGTTAGAGAACACAACTAGATTCTCATATCTGATTCTGCATTCACTCTAGTTCCATATATTGTTTTGATAGAAGTATATGAAAAATATGTGACCTCATACATATATGTAGTCAGAAAAAAGAACAGTATAATAGCCTCTTCAGATAGTTGTGGATATTCTTCATTGATACTACTTCAAAAGCAACAAGAGGTAGTTCTTAAAGTGATATGGAATCTGAAACTTCGTCAGTGCTCTATTACATTAAAATCCGTTGGTCTATCTTGTACTAAAAATGTATCTTTTTACCCACATACAATTTTGTAACAGCATGCCTTGGTCATTTGGAAAAATTGGTTCACTGAGTTATGCAGATCTTCCAGATGTTGACACATCTCATTTTATACACACATGTACACACACACACACACACACACACACACACACACACTTTTGTTAATATCATCACTGATCCCATAAGAAAGCTCTGCAAGTATCGGGAAGCTGTCATAGTGGCATATACAAATTTTCTACAATTCTAATTTTTGCTTGAAAGCTCAAATTTTGTCATTGGCCACAAATACTGTCAGTCTTTTCCTTGAAATGACAGACTCACTTCATTTACGTTCTGCCCAGTACCCGAGTCTGAATAACCATCATTCATAGTGGGTTTTTCAGGTAAAAATGATATCCACAAAAAGGCGGCTAGTTCTGCTCGCATCTCAGACCACCGCACGAGCGTGTCTTGGTTGCAGGATACAGCAGAAGTGCTTTAGCCGTACCCCACTTTTATCACAGAATGTTCACACAACTTGCACTCAGGGATCACGATTTAGTTAAGTACAGTTAATTGCTTTTATTACTCGTTAAAGGATATTCTTGAATGAAACTGGCATTTTTTTTAACTGCAAGTACATGGCAATCTAAAGACAATAAGACTTGGGCGATCTGTGCATTATTCTTACTATTTGAAAGAAAAAGAGAACATTTAAATAGAGACGTTTCTTGGCACTTGTTAACCTAACAAAGTATGACAAGCTGTTACACATGCTTCCAAACGAATGAGAAGATTTCAGCCTTAAAACCCAAGAAAGCTGCATTTGCAGAAAGACAACTGGCCAGGTGCAGTTTGTTGTCCCTTCAGAAGGAGTTGTCACAGAAACAGAGAAGCAGAGTGAGCTGAGCTACAAGTAGGGCATGGGCAAGGCCCTGCACCCAAACTGGGGGCGTATCTTAATTAATTAATATCTTAATTTAGACAAAATTCACCTCTCCCTGCTACTGGTAAAGCTAAGAAAAAGTAAACCCAATTGTGAAGAATAAACAGTGTTCTGAAGTCTTACAGTCCGCATTTCTGGCCTGCTGGTAACCAGGCCTTATATACTTAGGTCGCTGACCTGATTCAGCCCTGTCTGCAGTTTCTTGGGATTGAGCCCTCTAGCTGTCTACTCTTGTATTCTGGTCTACGCTGGGAAGCACTGTCAGGCAGCTCTGCAGGAGTAGGTTCACTTTGGGTATTTCTCTTTGTGTGGTGGCTGCTTCTTTCTTCAGCCCTGGAGTGAGGACAGGAGGCAGATGTGTGCCTGGGCCTGGTCTGGGCTTCTGTGTGAGGGTCAGGACGCCTGCTCTGTGACCTCAGCTGGTTCTTCTGCAGACTGAATGGGTTGCACCAGCCCTCGGCCATCTCTGTCATCTTTGCAAGTTTCTGTGGCTTCCAGTGCTTTTCTAGTCTTTGTTCCTTGTTTCATCTGGTGACTATGCCTGAGGGAGATGGTGTGCCACTTGGAGCCCCAGCGCTCACAGAGTCTCCCTGGAGGGAGCTGAGGGTCAGTCCTAGAGCCTAGCCCCATGTAGGGTTCTTTAGATGGAACAAGTGGCTCTGAGCTAAGGTTTAAAGGCCCAGCCATGCAGAAATGGAACTTTTTGTCTTCTTTTTCAGATTAAATTTCACCAACTGTGTGAGTTGGTTAACTGGAATGCTTGCTTTTTGAATAACTAAAGTGTTTTCCCCCCCAGGGAAAGTTTCAACCCCTAGATCAAGTTGTGGTAGATGATGTCTTTCCGAATTGCATTTTGCTGCTGAAACTTCCTGAACTTGAGAAGTTACTTCACCACGTGACAGAGGAAAAAGGTATGACCTATGGGCCTTCGAGGTCAGGCTTATGGCTGGTAGAAAGGGTGGGCCTTTGTCTGAGAATGTAGCAGCTTAAAGGCCCACTGAATGTATTGCTTATGCGGTGCTGGTCCTGGGGGAAGCTGTCATTCAGATTCCCTTCCGGTCAGTACCGTTCCTCGCTTGCACTGGATTGTTCAGTCTTTGGAACTGCAGCCAGTGAAATCTGGTGCCTGTCTCCCACAGGGCGGAGATCACAAGGCGTGGCCTTAGTCTCAGTTCTTCTTTGAACTAGTTCTGTGACTTCAGGCAAGTCACTCAACTGCTTTCTGCTTCAGATTTCTCATTTGTAAAATTACGTGAAACCTGTTCCTTGATTCCAGAAGCATTTATTGAGCACCTACCAAGAAGCGTATGTTGCACACTAGTGCTAAGCTCTGGCTACTTATAAACAAGACATTGTCCTTTCCTTCACTTTGCTCTGCGTCTGAAGAGGGCATATGACAAGCTAGGCAGTCATGACAGTGGAAGTGAACCCTGGGTTTCCCGGGGATGCACAGCACAGATGGATATTGTGTTGTCGTCCTGGGGGAAATGACCTCTTAGCGGAGTCCTGAAGGATAAGTCAGAGTAGCAGCATAACAGAGGCTTGGATATGTGGAAAAGTTTGTCATGGTTAGGAAGTTCTGAGGAGTTCAGTGTATAGGATGCTGGGGAAGGCTTTAGGTTGCTAAGGAATGCTGACAAGGGTCCAGACGGTTTGGTCTTTTCCTAATGGTAATGGAGTGTGCGTGGAGTTTTAAGCAGGGTAGTGCTCTAGTGTGGAGAATATATTGGAGGAGCTAAGGCCAGGTCCATGGAGGCTGTTGCCATGATCTACACAAGAGATCATGGTAGCCCGAGTGTGGGAGATGGAACCAGAAGGAAGTAGCCACATCTGCTGGTTGGCTGGTGGTCAAGGAGAAGGAGGAGTCAAGGATGACATCTGAGTTCCTGCCCGACTCACAGGATGTGTAGTGGTGACGTCCTGGAGACAGGGAACATGGGCTGGAGCAGCAGGCTTGGGCGATGAAGAGGTGAGTTTTAGATAGCAGGCATTTGATTTTTGAGAGGAGGAAGTGAGGCAGTGTGTGTGAATGTGTTTTGACAGGTTAGAACTACTATACAAACTTAGCATCATGTCTCCAAGTAGTTTCCAAGTAGTTTTGGGTCATCCAAGTAGTTTCAGGATTAATAAGTGTGGGAACCAGAACAACACGCTGATAAGCTGTGCCTATTTGGGTCACAGATGGTTTAGCCAACTGTGACAGTTCTTCTGGGACCAAGAAAGTGGTGCTTCCAAGAAGTGTAAGTTTATGATGGGAAAGGAGAGAACCTCATTGATTGCCTTTCACGTTTGAGGGGTCTACAAAATCATAGCTGGCCACACTTGGAGCTCCAGCGTGGATCTGAGGGTTGTGTGGTTCCAAGGTTTTATCAAACCAGTCCCATTAAAGACTTTGCCTGATGCTGAGTTTGGCGTGAGACAGCAATCCTTTTGTGGGTGACAAAGTAGGCCATAAACATTTTTCAAAACTAAAATAATAAAGAATAATTACAAGTCATTTTAATTTTTGTCAATACAAGTTGAAAATGCAATTAACTCATTATCTAGAATTCTACCATTAGCTGTATAAGAATAGTCATCTTAAAGCAAAACCCAGAAACCCAGATTCAAAAATAGTGTCAGTGTGTCAGCATTTGTTTGCTTACTGTCTGCAGCTGGGAGCAAGAGCTGCTCTTTCCCATCCCTTCCCCTTTGTGAACCAAACCCCTAACCATTTATTGCATCATTATCTGAGCTTATGACCCAGTCTCCTTTACTTCTCAACATTGCCTAACTTTTGGAAGTTCTGCACTTCCATTTTCAAAGCATCTGTATTATCAGCCTTTACATTTGCCAGATTTCTAAAACCCTAGGCTTCAAAATTTTCCTTCTTTAATTTTAGACGATAGTAAGGCAAAACATAAAGTAATTCAGATTAAATTTCACACAGTAAAAGATGCATGTAATCTCTAGAGGCTTGGCAGTTTCTTTATATCAAATTCTTCTCTTAATGAACTACAGCTTGTAAATCTTGAAATAATGGAAGGTTTAAAAACACAACCAAAAAATTTTGTAAATGGAGGAAAAACAGAAATAATAAGATCTCAGATGCTTCATCCTCAAAAAGGCCTCTTCGTAAAAAAACACATAAACAATTCCACATTACAGGCTTTGCCTCTTGACCCAAAACATAAAAATTTGAAATACTGTTCTTTATGTAAGGTTTGTGTACAAGGATCATGTACTAAGATGGACATCTTTTTCCATGAAGATCCACAGGGGAATGCTTAGCAATTGGAAATTTACAACTAGTTACTAGAGCCTGTCAAACAAGACAGGTATAGGACACGCACTTCCAATACAGCAGAGCTTCCATGCTTATTGTTTTACTTATAATATTTAATCCTTGCAGCAATTCCCTTTCGTTGTTATTTTAACCTGCATTTTCACATATGAGGAAACTGAGGCTCAAAGAGTTTAAGTGACTTGACTAACATCACAGAACTTGAAGTGGTAGGACCAGCATTTAAACTCATGTCTGTCTGACAGCAGCTCTTTTCCTTCCTTCTTACAGCTGTGTAACACTTCCAGTATATTCTGCTAGAGTTTTTAAGTGGTGTCTCATGTAAAAATGGAAACTTGATATATTTTTTTTAACTTTGTATATCCCCTCTTAATAATTTCCCTTTGTGTGGCAAAAAGAGGGAGACAGGAAAGGAGAAAGAGAACTTCTGTAGCTTAAGGAAAAGACAGTTCTCCTCCCTGCAGTGGGCTTCCTCCAGTTCCTAGGACTGTGTGAGCTGCAGGTCATCTTTCAGGGCTTGTCGAGGGTACTGGCTGCTGGTTTGAATTTGGATTATAGTCCATTTATAAATTAGTGTTTGGTTCCATTCTCTGTATTTACATCTAGATTTTTAAATAAGAAACAAAGGAGACTACTAAAGAGTGGTCAGTTAATATCCCTGAGGGGAGCAAAGGGAAAGAAGAAAGCTGATATTTTTTAACTTCCATCCTCTCCACAGGCAGATAGAGTAAAACCTGAAATACTCAAAGTCCCCAGCCAGCTATTTTGATATTAAACTCCAGATGTGGTCTTGAACTTCTATGGCATTAAAGATCTGGTTAAGCCTGCTAGGTTTGTGAGAACCTTCCCCTCCTGCCTTCTCCCTGGTGAATAAACCCAGCCACGGTTGTTTGCACCCTGAATGATGATGGCGGCGACCTTAGCCCTGCCTGCTTTATTAGCAAAGGAAATGATGTGTCTCTATTTGTTAGCTCTGGGGCTCAGAGCACGTTTCTTGCCAAAGAAGCTCACGTTCAGTGGAGAGATGGCATGGGAAAGGACTAATAAAGGGTCATGAACTTTATCTTGAATGTAACACTCTGTTTCATATTGCAAGCGAAAGCTGCGCTGCGCTGTCTGAGGTGATTAACAGGAAGAGCCAGGAAAACTTACCTGATTAAAATACCCCAAGTACAGTTGCCAAGTTTCTTTCCCCAGGAGGCAGGGGGAAAAAAAGACCATATGAGCTTCTCAGTTATGGAAAACATTGAGAAACTTGAAGTGAAAATGTGCTCTAGGCAGTTTGTTCAACAATACATCAGGGAAATTCAAGTTTGTGAACTGATTACCCAATTTCTGAACGTGTTAGTTCATTGTGGACTCACTTTTATTCCATCTTTATTTTGTAAACCCAGTCTTTCCAGATGTTTGAAACCAGTTTTATAGGCACCAGGCACATAAGGAAAAAAACCTTTCCAGCATATGCACGTATTATCTAACTTACTAACTCTTACAAATATTAAATTTAGGACACGAATGAACAACGTGCTACGGTATTTTTCATAATTGTGGGTAATCTATGGCCTTCATGAATATTTTAAACCTCCTTGTTTTTTGGAATTTGTAAATTTCAAAATTAAGAAGTAATTTATATACTGGGCCCTTCTATAGCATTCTGGGATATAGTGATCATTTTGTCCAGGGAGTGTTTAATTTATAAATAAATCTATAATTGTAAAACTTCCTTGACTGGTGAATTCTACTCTAAGGAAGAAATAATACTCAAAGAAATAACACTTGCTCAAATTCTTTCAGAAAATAGATGAGGAAGGAATGTTTCCTGACTAATTTTATGAAACCAGAATTGCCCCAATACCAAAAGCAAAATTATTACAAAAGGAACACTAGACCAATATCCCTTATGATCATAGACTGAAAAATGCTTAACAAAATATAAGAAAATCAAATATATAAAAATCAAATATAAAAACCCAACTGGGATTTGTTGTAGGAATGCAAAGTTGATTGAACATTAGAAAATCAATTAGT
>NW_012134969.1:9933664-9951309 GCF_000956105.1 Propithecus coquereli | reverse complement strand
AAATGCTGATGGAAGAATTAGATAGCCATATGAGAAATAGTGAACATTGACTCTCACCTTATACTCAGAAAAACTAACACAAAGTGGATCACTAACTTAAATTAAAAAATTGAAACTATTGAACTTCTATAAAAAAGTGTAGGACAAAATCTTTGTTGCCTTGGGGAATAGATAAAGAGTTCTTAGGACACAAAACCCATTAACCATAAAAAAATTATAAATTTCATCGAAATTAATATCTTCTGTTTTTGAAAGGGACCATTAAGGGAAAAAAGGAAATTGTGAGTTGTGGGACAATTGGAACTTACCTGCCTGCCTGGTGGAAGCATAAAATGGTATAACCACAATTCCTGATTCTTATGAGTCAGTCAGAAATTCTACTCCTAGTATTTACCCAAGTATTACCCTAGTAATTTACCCTAGTATTTACTCCTAAGTATTTACCCAAGACTTAGGAAAATATAGGTCCATGCAAAGACTTGTGCAAGAGTGTTCAGAGCAGCCTTTTTTTTTTTTTACAGCAATTTTTTCAAAATGGGCCAAAACTGGAAACGACCTAAATGCCCTTCAGTAGGTAAATGGGTAAACAAATGTGGTATATCCATACCCAAGATACTATTTCCCAATAGAAAGGAAGGAACTACTGCTAGCTACAACAAAATGGACGGATCCGACAGAATTATGTTGAGCAAGAGAAGATGGACACAAAAAAATGCATACTGTATCATTTCAATTCTACGAAGTTCTAGAATAAAGCAAGAACTTACCTATAATGATAGATCAGTGGCTACCTGAGGTGTAGGCAGGGCTGAGAGAATTGGGGTTCAAGGGAACATAGGGTTCAGGGGAGCTTTCGAGGGTGATGGTTACATGACTGCCTAGATTTCTCCAAACTCCTCAAATTGTACATTAAAATGGGTGTATTAATTATATGAACATTACACCTAAATAAAGTTGATTTTTAAAAAAACGAAGTAATTATCAATACAGCACTAGAAGCTAAGCCTCCTAATTTCTGACACAGTATTTTTTTCATCTCCCCCATTCCCCGACGATAACGTTGGCTTTTTTTCTCTCTGCACTTCCCATCTCCTGTGGGACCGAGTGCCAGAAAGTGGGAGGCAAGCGGGAGTGAGCACTGGCTCCAGGGTTCGAGCCTGGGTAACCAGGAGTGATGTGGGAGGAGGATGAACAGTTTGGTTTTAGACACACGGAGCCTCAGCTCTGGGCTCTGGGCTGCCCGGTTGGTTTGTTTTGTCTTGTCGAGCCGGGACGAGGTCACTCCAGGAGAAAGGTGCAGTTGGCCTTGGAATAGGATGAAGCAGAGCCGGGAAAGGAATCAGAGAAGAGTCATCGGAGACATAGCAAAACTGAAAGGAAGCAGCTTTTACAGATGCCGTGGAGGAGAGATTTTTCCCATAAATAACAGAGTGGTGAGAAGGACCGAGAAGGGTGTAGACCTGATTGATCTTGGCAAGGCGAACATCAGATCCACAGCTTTGAAGTCAGCGGGGGTGGAAATCCTGGTTGCTCCTGCCACATCCTCGGTGACTTTGGGCAATTTGCTTAATGTCACTCAAACCCAGTCTTCTGAGATGGGGACAAGTAACGGTCTTCATCTGACTGCTTAAAAAGGAAATATATGTAATGAACTTAACACGGGCCTGAATAAGCATTAGTTTCTGGTGCTATTATTAAGAGATTATCATTTTCATCATTTTTTCTTAGCTCATATTAAGTATTTGCAAGTGGCAGGTGTTGTGCTACAGGATCTGTATGGATTATCTCACTTCATGCTGAAATAGCCCAATGAGAAAATCCTCACTTTACATGTGGGAAACGGGTTTCAAGAGTGAAGTGGCTCCCCAAGGTGTCAGCGTGTGCTGGGGTGTGCGTGGGCCCAGGCATTGTGGCTGAGTCTGTGTTCTCCACCCTCTCTGAGAGAGCATTTTCCGGAGGGAGAGCAGAGGCCTGCCCAAGGGACTCGGGGAGTGGGAGACAGGAGGGAAAACTGGCTAACTGTAGATGTTCTTTCAGAAAATATGGGGTAGAGGCAAGAGAGAAGTGAACAGCAGAGTCAAGGTTGGATTTCATAGGAGAAATTTGAGCCTTGAGGTTTTTTTGGAGATTTTTTTACCTCAGGCAATGAAGAGAACTTCTAACAACCGCTTAACAGCATACATTTATTGAGTGATTGCTGTGTGCTCTTAAAATTCCCCTGATTTGTACATAGGCTGGGACATCATGTCCAAGGAGATTGAGTGCAGTCTCATTGGTTTTTGTTCGCCCAGACAGTCTTGGCTCCAGGATAGCAGACATTGCACCTTGGAATTCTCACACTTCTGATAAAATGCCATTTGCAACCGCCCCTCCTTTTTGTTACTGGAGGGACACATGCTGAGGAGACAGGTGCAAAGGTCCATCCTGTCTCATCTTGCCCACAACGCTGACAACCATAGAAGGCCGAAACAGAGAGAAAAGGCACAGGAACTAGGGCTGGGGACGTCCCAGGCCTTCTCCTGTAGCAATGCATTTAACAGGCTGCAGGAAATTACCCCTGAATAAGCAGGTTCCATTCCCCACCGTGATACAGAGAGGAGAAAGGGAAACCCTCATTCTATGTCACTGTCATGTGGTGAGTTTGCATCTGGCCCCAAGGGTTTCCAGTGGTCATGAAGAGAGCTCCTGCCTGGAGGGGGCCAGAGTGGAAGTGCTGCCCCTGCTAACTGCAGAAAGAAGAGATCCATGAGTGGAAAGTGCTGCAGAGGAAGTCATGGTGTAATGGCGTGGTATATGAGGCTGGGTGGATTGCGAGGAGAGGAAGTATAGTTTCTAAGAGGGGAGACTTTTATCCCCATAAAGGGCCAGGTTGAGCCAAGCATAAATCTATATTCTGAAATAGCTATGATTATTTTGGTAATACAGTAAAAGAGAGATATATCTTCTCTTTTATGTTCTACTAATCCCACCAGGGCAATACTTGTAGTTAAGATTTTTTTTCCTGAACGTATGCAGTGAAGTTCATTAGGCACCTACATTTAGTTTTAGTTTTCTTGCTTGGAATTTACATTTTTATATTAGAAAAGAATTCTTTCACTGAAACATTGAGATGAGCTTAAAATTATTCAGAAAAAAGAAGATTGCTTAGCATGCTAGTTTGCTGAGTTTTAAAAATTTCCCTTTCTACAGAGTTATTTGTATGATTTGAGGGTTTTTAGAATTCCCACTCATTTAGGGTTGGTTGACTCTGTTTTGGGAATTTTTTTTTAATATCTGAAGGTTGCTTTCAGGTTTATAAATTAAGTTTTTCAAGAATATAAACAATTATGAAATGTTAACTTATATATGATATAACCTTATGAGGTTTTTCTTTTTGTTTAATTCATTGTGCTGAGTCCTTTTTTTCTTTTAATCTAGAAATAGACAACAAGAAATATTACAAGTACAGCAAAGAGAAGACATTAAAGTGGCTGGAAAAAAAGGTATAGTGTTTCTCTAGTGCCTTGTGGCAAAAGAAAAAATTCAGTGTTCCTTTTTAAAAATCTTTAGATAAGGCAGCAAGTCTGATTCCAAAGACCATCCTGTATAGCTAGTGAAAAGAGGAAAACCCTATAGAGATATCCAAGTATGAGAAGGGGTCTTTGACTTTTTATCTTCCCTAACTTGTGTGGCTCTGGAGTTAGCTCAGTGTTTTCTTGTGACCTGTATTCTCATTTCTCCCTGGTCCTACTACTGAATGAAAGAATTTCTTGCTATCTGTTGGTATAGATTTGAGTCTTCCAAGCCAGATGATACCTGGCTTGGTGCTCTCTGGCTGCCGCTAGTTCTGCAGGTGTGTCCAAGGGTGATGTTGCTCACACACAGCCAGGCAAGGGGCTGAGGGCAGAAGGTGTTCAGGCTTAGAGGAAGTGTGTCCTTAACACTGAAGAAGGGTCGTCTTCCAGGCAAAGTGATCCTAAGAATCTTGACCTAATATAAGGTCTGGGGCAGTGCTTTTCAAATCAATTTAGTATTTCTCTTAGAATAGAATGGGATAGGATAGGATGGAATGTATTAAAAGATAGCACAGAGTAAGGGCAAGTATTAAGTATGGCTCTCTGAAATGTATATTTATACATGTGTTTGAGCATTGGGTTTCTGTATATTTCTTAATGTGGGTTGTGGTTAAAAAAAAAAAAACTTTGAAAGCCACTGGTCTAAGGATAATGTGTACTTTCACATTGATTAAAAAATCTCACTAAAGCAGATCTATTAATGACAAAGTTTTTGCAAGATAGTGGATGCCAGTAGTTACAGTACTGTTTCCTAAGATTCTTGTCTATCTTATATGTCAAAACCATGTTTGTCGTATCACAGTCCCAGGCACCTTGGCAGCCTGTGATGTTGGAAGTGAACCCTGTAAGATTAATCAGGCTCCTAAGGTGCAAAATAGTGAAAAGATTTTAAAAGTGCCATATTTCACTTTTCGTTTGCCACATAATAGTAGTATTCTATGGAGGTGAGGAACGAGTATAAACGCTGGGCAGAATCTTGGTATTTCATTTTTGTCCTTAGCAAATGATAATGACACAAATAGCTAAGTGAAGTTTATGCTTATCATGTTTTCTAGGAAATGGGAAATTTATATTGTTTACTCTGTTTAGAAAATTATTGTATATAAACTTTGTGCTTCTGTTCCGAGGGCCTTATATATATGAGGCCCTCATATATATGAGGCCCTCATATGTTTAATCCTCACAGCAATCCTATAAAGTGGGTACTATTTTTATCCCTATTTCACAGATAGGGGCACAGAGATGTTAAGTAACCAGCCCATGGTTCCAGAGCAAACCCTAGCAGCCTGACTGCAGAGTCAGAGCTCTCAGTTACCACAGTATGCTGCCTCTCATATTGTGCAGGCCTTAGAAAGTCATGTATTGAGATCATCCGGAAATATTGCTGCTGTTTGGCCTTTCTCCAAATGGGCAGTGTCTCTCCTCCTCTGGTATCTGGTGAAGATATTTCTAGGTTCTCAAATACTTCTTCCCAGATCTTAAATGGTTTGAGGGCCATCTGGAAAGTCAGGGATTTCTAAAGTTAAGTTGAAAATACCCTGCTTTTCTCCCCTCTTAGTTGCTTTATAGGTTAAGCAAACTATGGCAGCATTAAAAACCAATCATATAAATGTCGGTGCCCGGGTACAGTCAACTGCATTTTTCTCTGGTGATCAAGTTTCCAGTGACAAGGAAGGTAAGTAAATCGTTTCATCAGAAACGATTTTTGTCCGGAGTAAGTTGCTTATGTGTAAATGCCTATTTTATGATGTAAAAATCTTAATGTCACAGAAGCCTCATACTCTTGCCAATGCCTCATAGATCTTGTGGCAAGTAAGCATCTGATTTCAGAAGCAAGGAATATTCCTACCATGGATTACTTCTGTGATTCAGTAATACTTAAGTTATTCATTCTGCATATATTTCTTTTACACTAATGGTAATAACAACCCTAACAACCCTGGCTATCATTTATTGAGGTGTGTTGTGTGCCAAGCCCTTTGCAAAGTTACCAGTGTACATACAAATGGCTCTCATCCGACTCTCCCAGTAAATCTCATGATGAGAGTCTTGAGGCTCTGTCCAATGTCACTCAACTCGTAAATGGCGAAGCTGAGCTACTGACAGAGCTTGTCTCTCAAGCCCACACTCTTAACCTTTTTCTTATACCGTTCCAGTGGGCTACATCTGTTTGCGTCTTACTCTCAAGAAGTATATTTCCTAATATAGGGCTCAGTATTTTTATTTCAGACGACAAGTGATTTACTTGGAAATTTTTAAATTTTGTTCTTTTATAACCTAAAAAAGGGCACCTTCTTTTTTTTTTTCCAATGTAGTGTCCTCTTATTTTTATATGTATAGTTGAATAAAAGCAGCTACATAATGCAGTTAACGTTCTCAAATGGTGGGACAGAAATTATTCTGACCTTAACCTCCAATTCAGTATTCCCTTGTTCTGGATGTACAACTCTGAAACATCTGGCTTTAGTCATTAAACAAATAAAAACTAAGAATAGCAGCCTATTTGTGATTAATGGTAATTCAGACAATCTTTGAGTTGCAGAAATCTACCTTACAACACCTCGCACATATAGATAGTTGGCTACTGCCATTCTGGGCGTGGTGGACAGCACCCTTGCCATCCTGAGTTTGCCAGATGTCAGTGTTTTTAATTGGCTTTAACAAAAGGAGAGGAGGGATCTAGTTGGATGGATGGATGGGTGGATAAGACCATAGATTTTTTTAAGTAGGAAAAAAGATGTTAGAGGTTAGATAGATCCTCTCATTTTAAAAATGGAAAACTGTCATCTCAGAGAGGTAGATGACTTATCCAAATTAATAAGCAAGGTCTTCTGTTCTGAGTCCAGTGTTTTTACCAGTACTGTACACATAAGAGTCTGAGGGGCTTTGCTATATTGTCATTTAGTGTCCCAGCCATAAAGTACGCTTTACGTGCTACACAATTTCCTTTTTTAGGTCTTTAGCTTGGTATGGTACTAGAAGAAGCAAATGAACTATATGTTGGCTTTCTTTTCTAGTCATGACTCATTGGATAATTACTATCCCAGAACCACGAGCACATTTTAAGAAGAGTCAAATGTTAACTTTCAGTTCTGCATTGACAGTGAAAATCTCTTACTGAAGACTTGTTGAGATCAGGTGGTCACCAGACAGCAGTCATTTTCTCAGTAATACTGAGGCAAATCGTTACCTTAGCTTGAAAGCAGAAGAGAAAGGAAAAAAAGGAAGTGAATGAATATACCAGCAGCAAACCTGGGGTCTGCTTTTGATAGTTTATGTCCCTGTGTGGTTATCCCATCTTATGATTAAGTTTGATTATCCCCTTATATTCTATAATACATAAAATACTGAATTCAGGAACAGAGTTTTGAAACAGATTTGATTGTCTTAGGTAACTGTATTTTTAATTGATGCCAGAGCTGCATTTTAGTATTGAGCATCAGCATGCTTTAGAATTATTGATTATACATTCCGCTGAGTTCATTGGTTTCTTTTTCTTTTTTTAAGGCATTTTATTATTTTGGGAGTAATATTCAGGGTTCTTATACAGCAAATACCTAGTTGTAGACGTATCATATTGTATTTTGTTTGTCTTAAATTAGAGCACTTGTTATTGTTCAATAATTAGATTTATTCTGTATTGAAACAGAGTTAGAAAAGATTAGCCTTAAAAAAAGTTTTATATTGTTATAGATGATTTTTTAACTTTATTAGTATTTAAGTACTTCAACTAAGAAAGCGACCCTGAGTTTTTGTTTTTACTATTATTTAGTGGGTATCTACTGTGTTATACCTGCATTATCATATTTCTGATACTATCCTATAGCATATCTTATCCATCATATTACCCCATGAGTCCGACGGATACTAGTATCCCCACTTTACAAATGAGAAAATAAAGCTATAGCTTAAGTTAAATTCCCTGAAGCCAGATAGAGCCAGAATTTGAACTCAGGTCAATTTGACTGTAAAACCACTATAATTATTACTAATTTTTTTTACTTTCACTCTTCTTTCTAATTCTTTCAGAGGATTATATTCGTTATGCCCATGGTCTGATATCTGATTACATCCCTAAAGAATTAAGTGATGACTTATCTAAATACTTAAAGTAAGTATTGGTCATCTTTAGTCATAATTAAGTACCTTTGTGTTTCTTGGTTTCCCCAGCAATGGGGTTTCTTTACGGCTTATATCACTGACCCTGATAAGAGATTATTCTGTTACGTCATGTACTCTCTGGTATGGATGTGATTTTTAATGGATGATTGGAACGAATTGATTGGGTAGATACTGACTATAGGAACTAATGAATGTTCAGGTTGGAATTATATTATAGCTTGTTCTGATTTTAGAGGATAAACTGTGTTAAAATTGTATTCCCAATTAGACTCAACTAATTTGCTTCTTTGTGATCATTCTAAGAGAAAGAAAAGAGGGATGGAAAGGGTAGACGGCATGCAGAATATTTTTGAAAATTACATTTAAATGTTTTGTACCATTTTCACTATCATCATTAGATGTTCACTAAAGTATCTTTATTATGCCCAGTTCTTGGAAGACGAAGTAATATGAAACACAATTTGTGTCTTTGAGGGGCAGAAAAAGGGTTTTAAGTGACTTAATTTATGTTCCTTTAATAAAGATTTTATATTGAAACTTTAGTTTGAAAAAATATGTTTATTTTCTATATTTTAGCAAAATTATTACTTAATTTTGTTGTTACAATTTTATATGTGTGATGATTTAGTAGCTTTTCCTGATCCTTATAAATTCTTTTTATCCTCTGACCCTTGAAGATACAGTTGCTGTTTTTAGTTAATTCCGTAGGTGCTATAAAGCAATTGGTGGAAACTGGTTTACTTTCTGCAGTGAGGTGTGTTGCAAGCCTGCTTCAGATGGATAATCAGATCCTTCTGCGTAATATTTCCCTGGGTTTCCTAGCTGCTAGTCTTCTTAAAGACCTTATGTCTTTGTACTCCATTATTTGCTTAGATTCTTTTCTTCCCACTGAAATATTTAGTTTTGGTTAAAGATTTTGGTAGAAAGATCTGCCAATTAAATTTCTTTTTAATGGAAGAAAAGGTAAAGTTTATATGGCTTTTTGTCAATAGTTAAAATAATCACCACTTTTAAATATATATTAGTGTCATCATTTATGAGGAAAAAATACTCCAACACCCCACACAAATTTATAGAGGCTAAAGAAGAGCACCTTTATTTCAACAAATGGGTTCTAATTTTTTTTTTAGTTCAGACAATGCCAGTACAAGGAATTAAGTAGAAAAACGAAGCCTCATTAAGTTAGAGAACTTTCCTTCTTTACACTGAGGTGATTGAACAGCAAGATATATGGAGATAAAGCTGTAAGTTGAAAAGTTGGATTTACTAAATCTTAAGTTGGCCCAGTCTTTCTGTTTGTTTGCCTTTGAAAAACCATGACTATGATTCTTATTTTTAACTTCCTTAGGCTTCCAGAGCCTCCAGCGTCATTGCCAAATCCTCCATCAAAGGTAAGAAGCTGTGACTAAGATATCTTTAGGAGACTTGGAAAAATATTACACTTTTACCACATGAGTTTAGTTTGTTCTAGTATATTTTAAAGCATACTAAATCCATCTTGCATGGAATGATGCTATCTGGAATAAAGATTGTACTGGGCTCTCCGTCATTATTTTTTTATTCTGTAGATTTTACCTGAATGGTAAATAAAGTGCTATGAAAACCCAAGAAGAATTGGTTTTAGCAAGATACCCTTGTAAAAATATACATATATAATTAAAATTAAATCTTCCTGAGTGAGCTGAATCACTTAATTAACTTTATTAATCACCAAGAATACTCTCTATATAGCTAAAACTCATTTTGCCAAATCTAATTGTCACTGGCACAAAGGTGCACAGAGCATGGTTTTTGCAACACAAAGAATCCTTTGAGCAAGGATGACCACATTTTTTTTTTTCCTGAATTTGAAATGAGCATCGAAATTGTGTGTAATCTTTATCTGTTAATGGAAAAACTTTTCCTCTTCCAGACATTCCCAAACTGCCACCCACGGCTCCTCTGCAGCTTGTGTTTATCTCCCAGATCAGGAGAATAGAGAAGCCAGTCATAAACCACACCTGATTGCAAATTGTAGTGTCTCTCAGTCCGGGCCAGATCTCAGACGAGTCAGCACTGCTCCAAGACGGGGAAATAAA
This sequence comes from Propithecus coquereli, assembly GCF_000956105.1. Lineage (NCBI taxonomy): Eukaryota > Metazoa > Chordata > Mammalia > Primates > Indriidae > Propithecus > Propithecus coquereli. Next base: position 9,941,555 of record NW_012134969.1, on the reverse strand, counting down.
CACACGCACCAGCTTGTCAGTGAGGTCATTTTGCAGCTAGCAAAGTAACGGCTGCCTCGAGAATGCAAAAGGGACACGTAGCAGACGTTAAACAACTTTCCTTTCCCCCTGCATTCATTCCTTGGCCTTCAAGGTGGCCAGCATGCTCAGATTTTTCTGTATCATGCCCTGTTTGGAGGTGGTAGTACTTCCAAAAACATTCATTTCTTTGATTTTTAGAAAAGGACTGGAAATCAAAAGGGCATCAGTGTTCCTTTGGGGCTGTGTTCAGCAGGTTATCAAAGGAGGTGCATCTTTTACTGTCTGGGAGAACAGCACTAGGCAGAGGTCAGTTGCTGTAAAATCTAAGATAGACCATTCCGGGCCAGCCCCATGCTTATTTCAGGCCGGTAGTTAGTCTCTGACAGTAGCTCTAGGGGACCTAGAGAAACATAATTGTCTTGCTGTAAGTAAGAGGGTAGGCGCTATGAAAGTGTTTGTTTCTTATTTCTCTCCCTCCAAAAATTAAGCATATGTCTTTCTCTCAAATATTTAATATCTATATTCCTTAGTAACTTAGAGATCATTCATGAATTGGTCTAAACCTATTCGTAAAGGCCTTTGATACCTACTGGAGTAATACATTTCGTAAGTTTATTCTTCTATGTTCCTGTTTTCTGCTTTCTTATTTTAATTTCCAAAATTTAAGTCGTTTGTGATTTCATCATTTATGGTTTAGATCAGGGGTCAGCAAACCTTTTCTTCTAAGGCCAGATAGTAAATATTTTAGGCTCCGTGAAGCAGATGGTCTCTGTCACAACTACTCAACTCTGCTCTTGCAGTGTGAAAACAGCCGCAGACAATACATAAACGAATTAGCATGGCCATGTTCCAGTAAAACTTCATTTATAAAAACAGGCGGCCAGCTGGATTTGGCCTCTGGGCTGTCGTTTGCCAAGCCCTGATTTTGATCTTGGCATCTCATTTCTCCTAAACCTCAGCCTTGTCTCCTGGATAATTTCAGTTGCTTTCTGAGTTCTTCTCCTCCTCTCTGTGTCTTCCTGGGGTTTTGGTGTACACATCACAAACTGTACCGGATGGTGTACCATTTTATAAACAAGCATAGGATGTGACTTCTGCTAGCTTTCCTGTTTGTATCCAGGATTTGATTGATTTTTACAGTAATATAGTTGATTGTTTTCAGGAAATACATTCCAGTAGCCATTAGGTATCTTTATATCTGTGTTGTAATCGATAGCATGGAGCCTGTCGTCCTTAATATGTTTTGTATTATTTTCCCTTATGATCATATGTCTGCCTTTGTTGAAGCTCAGCTTCCAACCCTAAGTCTTTTGAATTTGTCACTGTCAGCAAGCAGAGCTGAATGCAACCAGTGGGTTTGGAGATGTTCCCGAGTTCCTTCTTGCACATCATTTGTAAGAACGATAAGACCCGGCCTAACATTAATCCCTGTGGTACTCTGCTGTTTGTTCTTCTCTTTCCAGAGCTGCATCCATCTAGTCATAAGCTTTGTTACTGTCTTTCTGAGCCATTTTTCTATTTCTGCTGAAACAATCCCATAAATCTATAGTGATTTGGTCTTTTAAATAACAAAAATTTCAGTAAATGTTACAGTCTTCTTTTTTCCAATATATTCAACGGTGTGCTGGGAATAACATAAAAATTAGTTACATGCAGAGGCTACCACAATCATTTTCTTTTTTTTATAAACACTTATAACTGGTATCTTATTTGGTTGTGAGCTATTAAAACACCTGAACAAGTCAGCCCACCTGTTAAACATTTTGTTTTCATATGGAAGTACCTTTCATCTTAAGCTTATGCCATGAACACTTTTTATTTGAATTATCAGCGAAAAGTGAATTTTGCAGGGCGTGCTGGTATGCGCCTATAGTCTTAGCTACTCGGGAGGTTAAAACACGAGGATCGCTTGAGCCTAGGAGTTTGAGGCTGCAGTGAGTTATGATCGCATCTGTGAATAGCCACTGCACTCCGGCCTGGGCAACGTAGCAGGACCCCATCTCTTAAAAAAAAAAGTGAATTGTGTCCAAGTGTTTATAATGACATCTATATTAAGACCATTTTGCTGTAGAGAAGGAACACAAACATCCTCTTACCTTCAAGCTTTTTGTGTTTTGAAGATATTATAGCCTTCAGCATTATTAGCTGTGAGTTCTACTCTCCTGGCTGAAAATACCTTTCTAGTAAAAAAAAATGTGCATCTCCTAAACACCCTTTGCTGTCTTAATTTAAATAGAAATATGTATTCTTAAGAAAGTTGCATGTACACATTCACTTTGTGCTGGTATGTGGTTCGTATGTGATAGAATAGTCTTTTTCTTTTGATGATCCATTCACTAGTGGCTGCTGTGTGACCATGAGAAGGTTTTCCCACATTATGTGGTATGTTCCCAAGATGCCCTTCTGGTTTTTACAGGGAAAAATTTCAAGACATGTTGTTTCATCTCCTTGGGTTATGTGGGCTGTGGCATCTTTTAGCACCACCTCTACCCGTTCTTTGTGTAGCAAAAGCAAGGGCATGAACAGTGAAGCTGGGACAAGTCTGTATTTCCTAGGGTAGATGCATGGTGGATCTTGTCAACCTGGTGTCTTCACAACGAGCTTGAAGATCTGTGAAAATCCAAGCTGTGATCATCATGCAGTCAATTCTTCATGTTAAACAGCAAGACTTGTCTGTCCTGCTGTTGAGCCTATTACATAATAAGGATGGCACGATTTCTTCCATGTTGTGAACATTAAGGCCACGGTCTAGCCTTTGACAAGATTCTCACATTCATTGGTGCAAAATGCTCATGCGAAAGGTGAAAATATTAAGTAAAGGTTTGACTTAGTTGCATTGAGCCTAATAGAAAGAACATTATAAAAATTGAGATGTTGGCCCAAGTCCTCTACTAGGTGACCTTCAGCTATTCATTTAGCCTCTTTGATTGGCTGCTTGCTGTGCAAGGTGGTTCTTGTGTAGATAAAACGAGATAGTTGAATTGAAAGGAGGGAAGGACATAAAGCTATGCAGAGATGGTAATAATGGAATAATGTCCCTTTATTCTTAAGTAGATATTAAACCAGCCCAGGAGGTGAATGAAATAGGGGTTCTGGCTGGACACCTGTCCCCCTTAGAGGGAATTTGCATCTTTGACTTCTGTGCCTTGCCTTGACCTTGTAGTCAGCAGTCACCTAGATGCCCATTGTACCTGGCGCAGACAAAGTGTGTGGTTAGTATTGCCAGACTGGCTAAGGGGCTGGGTCATGTACTTGCCCGGTCATGTCCCACCGTCACCAAGGCTGCTTCTCGGAAGTGGTGTGTGACTTAGTTCACTAAATAACTGGCAACATGTGAAAGAGCTTGTACAAAGTTAGCCCTTTGCTGTGTCTGCTGTTCCATTTGGACTTCATGTGGGTCCGAATTACACATGTTGGGATTCTTTTAATGGATTGACGCTCGTGTCAAGATGACGTTTGACATCACTTCACTGCTCTAACGTTGCAGAAAATAAAGTTATCAGATGAACCTGTAGAAGCAAAAGAAGATTACACTAAGTTTAACACTAAAGATTTGAAGACTGAAAAGGTATGTGTGTGCAGGTGCTGTGGCGTGTTAGACAAACCCAGCGGGCAATGCTGCATGAGTACGGGCAGGGACCATTGCAGGCTTGATTGCGATTACAGCTTTGACCAGGGTGAATTATTCACTTGCATTTCTGTGACTTAATAATTAATTCACAATTGTGCGTGACAATGAAAATGTTGAGCAATTAAGACTTTTTACAAGTCAAAGAAAAGCAATATGCTACGTATCAAGAGTGTGCCTAAACTTTGCTGTGTATTCATGGACTGATAGGGTAGGAGGGAGGGCACCTCTACAGGTAATTTTTTATCAGCCCTATTGCCCAGAGCTTCCCAGAAATTCTGATGATGATAAAAATTATTAATAACTCTGCCATTCAGCATTTACCTGGGCAAATGTTGGTAACATTTCTTATGAGTTTTATCTCATGCATGCATTATAAATTCATATGTAGCTTTAAATTGGCATTATATTACTTATATAGTTGTTTTTGCCTTTTCCATTGAGTATTACATTGTGAAAATGTTCACACCCAATATTCTTTGAAAATTGTTCATAGTTTCATGATGTTCAATCATGTGTGTTACTTTATTTCATTATAGAGAATGTAATTTATTTACTCATTCCTGTTTTTGGACATAGAAGTTACTTCTGACTTTTTTCTGTTTTTTGTTTTAATGAAGTGATAGACATTTACAGTCCACATTTGTGTCTATTTCATTAGACACAATCTAGAACTAAGAGTAAGAGCTTAGAGAACATGAACTCTTTCATAATAATTAAGTATAGATAGCTAAAATGCTTTCTAAAAATACAGTAGAAATTTTCACTCTCAAACATTATTGCTGATGGGTATTTATCTTGCATTCTTGCCAGCTCAAGTATTATTTTTATTCTTGGACATTTTTGCCTGTCAAATTAGGCTACGTATTTTTACCTAGAAAGATTAGTTGTCTTTCCAAATGCTTATTGCCCATTTGTTTTTCTCAAATTGTTGGTTCATATCCCTTGCCTGTTTTTATGTTGAGATAGTAGTATTTTTCTGTTTGTTTGAAAGAGTTCATTCTAAATTAAGGCTATTAACACTTTTCATGATATATAGGGTACAAATGTTTTTAGCTTTTTCATTTGATTTTTTAACAGTGTTAGATTGTTCTGACGATTAAGTATAGAAATTATTTTCCTTTATCATTTTTCCATTGTTTTTATGCTTAAAAAGGCCTTGCCTATCCCAAGTTAATTTCTGTTTAGATTTTAACAATACTTAGACTTTATTTTTTTAATAAATTTTATTCTTTAATCTATATGCAATTTATTTGGGCATAAGTGAGGGAATAATCCAATTTAAGATCTGCCTAAATACCTAGTTATGTGCTGTATGTAAACAGGGACATTTTGAGTTTCTCTTAGAGAAATCTTTCTGTCCCACCCTTCTATAGGAACGGTACTTCCCATTGTATCCATTTGGGTGTAGCACTAGTGAGAGAAGAGAGTTGGACTAGGATGTATTAAATGTACAGGATAACTTGTATGAAAGAGACTGTCACTTTCCACCATACAGTCAAAAACACGCCTACTAAATTATAAGGGACAGAATGTGAGAAGCAAGATTGCAGGAATCATGTACCATGCCCCTGCAAGACGCTTTGGCAATGACTTTGCCTTAGTTCCCAGGGAGACAGGTGATTTTTTTCTTTGCTGAATTCCCATCATGTATGCTTCTTCTGAATATTTTGCAATGCATCAAAATAAAATCAGCTGCTATTTACCTTCTTCTAGTGCTTTCTATGGGACATGGGGAAAAAATAACAACGACCAGAAAGAGGCAGAGATGTACAGGGCAGAGTTATTTGGAGTTAGCTTTTTGGAAAATATTTCTTTGTTTTGGAGAAAAATGAGGCAGTTATTCTGCTGGTCTGGGAGGCTTTGCAATACACCTTTTGAATATGATAGGATTGTCCTTGGTTTCCCATAGAGCGAATGAATAAAATCAGATGGTAAATTGGTGTGAATTATTCATCATGTGGCAGTACAAGGCTGTAATTCCTCCCTCTGACAATTGCGGCCTGTGTCAGCTCCATTGTTTGTGTTATTGCACTTAATGTACCCTCCAGAATTATTCCCCTGAAAGTAAACCATTGGTTGTAACATTCCACTCCTTAGAAGGAGGCAGTTTTGTCTTCTGCCCGTTTTAACATATTCCGTCTCTTAGGTCTGAATTCTGAATAGAAATCAGAAGTTTTTTCACTCCTTTATGAAGCATATTACCTCCCTTAATGAACTTTGAGACATGCAGTCTTGTTTGATTTGCATGTATGATGTATAAATGCCATGTCTGTAACAATTTTCTCTCTTATTTTCATTAACAGAAAAATAGCAAAATGACTGCAGCTCAGAAGGCTTTGGCTAAAGTTGACAAGAGAGGAATGAAAAGTATTGATACCTTTTTTGGTGCAAAAAATAAAAAAATTGGAAAGATTTGAAACTTTGAAAATGAAATCCAACAAAAATACTTGCTTTTGTACATGTTTCATTTTCATCCTTCCTGACCATATTTTAGAGAAGGAAAAAAAAAGAGGGCAGTTTTCAGATTCTCATGAACATTTCTTTGTGTTTGGCTTTTGTGTTCTTAAACAAAATATGGGAAAGTAATTTTGTAATTTCATGGCTATGGCCTTTGAAGTCTCATATGACATCATGAAAAGTATTCAAATGAATAGAATTAACATATAGCATCATGATTTCCTCAATAAACTGACCCGTGACAACATTGGCGTGTATGCCTGTTATTTTATACAACTTTACAAACAGTAGCTGTAGCAATATGGTTTTCAATATACTGAGGGAAACTGAATAACAAAACTGTCTGGAAAATTATTATTTTTTAAAAGGCTTTAGTTTTTGATAAGTCTTTTGATCAATGGTGTTTTTCTGTTTTCATCAATCCACATTCTTTGTAGAAAATAAGAGAAAAGAATAACACAAAAATTGTAATCTCCCATTTCTTGGTTAACTAGAGATGATATGGTATATTTTCTTAAAATAACATCTTTAAAGAGTAATTATGATAGTAATCTTATAACCTTTTTTTAAAACATCATTTTGTGAGCATTTTCTCTGGCTACTAAGTGTTTTGCATAAATATGATTTTTTAATGACAACAGTGTAATTTTTGATTATTTGGAAATTTGGTATTTCATGAACCTGTCTGGACATGAAATAGTTTGGATATTTGACCTCTCCAAATCTCATGTTGAAATTTGATCCCTAGAAGGTGGGGGAGAGGAAGGAAAAAAAAAAGAAATTTGATCCCCAATGTTGGGGGTGGGGCCTGGTGGGAGGTGTCTGGGTCATGGGGGCAGATCCTTCATGAATGGCTTGGTGCCCTGCATGTGGGAATGAGTGAGTTCTCACTTTATTGTAGTAGTTCACTCATGCTAGAGCTGGCTGCTTAATGGAGCCCGGCACCTCCTCCTCCCTCTGTCTCTTGTTCCCTCTCTCACCGTGAGACACACCTGCTCCCCCTCCACCTTCCACCTTGATTGGAAGCTCCCTGAAGCCCTTCACCACAAGCAGATGCTGGTGCCACACTGCTTTTACAGTCTGCAGAACCATGAGCCAAATAATCTTTTTTTTCTTTATAAATTATCCAGCCTCAGTTATTTCCTTTATAGTAATGCAGAATGGACTAATATAGGACATTTAGATTATTTACAAATGTTCACTCTTTGAAGAATTGGATTAAAAGTAAATGTCCACATCTTTTATTATTTACTTAGAATGAATTTTTAGGTGTGGGCTCACTGGTTCAAAAATAAGATTTTCAAAGGTATGTTTGTGGGAATATATTTCACAGAAAGATTCATAGAATCTAGCACTCTAACAACTAGTAGGTGTGAGTTCTTATTCAATGCCACCTTGTTAGCACTGAATGTTATCTTTGTTATCTAAGTGCAAAAAAGGCATCTTATTGTGGTTTCAATTCACATTTCCCTGATTAGTAATGATGTTGAACATTTTTTTAATATTTACTGATCAATTGTCATTTTATAGAGACTTATCTATTTATATACTTTGTTAAATTATTGGGGTGTCAGTATTTTTCTTATTGACTAAAAGTATTCTATAACTTGACATTAATTTTTTCTAACATGTTCACTGTAAATTTCTTTTCTTGGTTTATACTTTGCCTTTAATTTTGTTTATAATTTTTTGACATGCAGATGTTTTTAGTTTTTATGTAGGCATATATACATGAACTTTTCCTTTACATAGATGTTGTACTTAGAAAGATGTTTCTCTTTA
>NW_012134969.1:9921738-9932522 GCF_000956105.1 Propithecus coquereli | reverse complement strand
TAGCACTGGAGCCTTTTTGTTGTTACAGTTTTCTTTAATCTGGAAGAATTTCTCATCTGCTCTTTGTCTTACTTAACATTTTGAACAGTACAAGCGAGTTATTTGGTAGAATGTGTCTCACTGTGGGTTTGTCTACCATTTGCTCTTGATTAAATTCAAGCTATACACTTTGGGCACCCACGGAAGTAATGTTGTGTCTTTCTCAGTGCTCTGTATCAGGACTCATGGTTTGTCCCAATATCAGTGATGTTAACTTTGATCACTTGATGAAGGTGGTGTCCCCAAGTTTATCCACTGAAAATTGTCATTGATTATCTTTGTAATTAATAAGCAATTTGTGGGTAAATACTCTGGGACTGTATAAGTATCCTATTCCATGTCAAATGTTTACCCACTAGTTTTAGGATCTACTCATTATTTTTCTAGCTCTATTATTTCTTCTGTATTTATCAGTTGGCATTCTTCTGTAAGAAAGAGTTTTCCCTTCTCTACTCACTTGCTCATTTATGAATTTATATCAGTCTGGATTTATAGATTTTTATTTTATCTGGTGGGTTATATTATCATTATCATTATTAATTTTGATGCTCCTGTTGTCCCAGAAGAGCCAGTAGGAGACCCTTCAAGCTGACTTCTGTATCTTTTTGGTATGTTTTCATTATTCTTTAATACGTCCTTACTTCTGGGACAGGGTGTTTCAGGCTTTCCTTGTACTTTCTTTGCCCAAGCCCTGAATTAGCCTTTTTTTCCAAAGAGCCCTGGTTCCTTTCAGTGGAGAATGGTGTTTAGAAACCAAGATCTAGTTAGTAGATGTGCTGGTTGTTATTGGTATGCCACTGCTTAGCTTAGCAGCCAAAGCTAGGAAATACGTGTTTATGTGTGTGTGTATGATGTATGCATACACATACACATGCTATATACATATCAACATTTCTGAATCTATATATGTATCAATATCTATTTATGTGTGTGATTTTTTTGTAGGTTAACTTTATCAGGTTGAGGAAGTTTTCTTCTATTCCCAGTTCACTGAGAGTTTTTATCATGAATAGATACTGAATTTTGTCAAATAATTTTTTTCATCTATTGAGATGATCATGTAGTTTTCCTGTAATAGACAATTATCTTTTAATATTTGAATTATGATGATTGATTTTTTAATGTCAAACTAACTTTGCATTCTTGGGATAATCCCTACTTGGTCACAATGCATTATTCTTTTCATATACAGTATGAGGTTTTATTTCCTAATATTTTATTAAGGATTTTCATATCTATTCATGAGGGATATTGGTCTGTAGTTTTCTTATAATGATTTTGATGTCAGAGTAAAACTGTCCTTATTACTGAGTTGGAAAATATTCTTTTATACCTATTTTCTGAAAGACTTTGTGTGAGATTGGCATTGTTTCTTCCTTGTATGTTGAACAGAATTCACCAATGAAGCCATTGGGGCCTAGAATTTTCTTTCTGGGAAAATTGTTAATTACTAATTAGATTTCTATAATAAAGAACTATTCTAATTTCCTGCTTTTCCTGTGCCAATTTTGGTAATTTATATCTTTCAACAAATATGTGGGTTTCATCTAGGTTGTCAAATTTATTGGCATAAGTTGTTCATCATGTTTTTATTATCCTTTTAATGTCTGTGGATCTGTAGTGATGTTCCCTCTTTCACACATGATATTGGTCATCTGTGTCTTCTTTTTCGTTTTAGTTTCTAACCAAGAAACTAAAGGTTTATCAATTTCTTTGATCCTTTCAAAGAACCATTGTCTTCAGACTTCCATAATTTCTGATGATACATTCATGGTACTTCTTATATTTCTTCTACGTTATATAATGTGTCCCTTCTCCTCCCTATCTTCTTTTAAGATTTTTTCTTTATTATTAGTTTTCAGCAAGTTGATTATGATGTGTTGATTTGGTTTTCTTTTTGTTTATCTTGTTTGAGAGTCTTTTAAGCTTCTTGAAGCTTTGAATTTATGATTTTCATCAAATTTGGAAAATTTCTGGCCAATATTTCTTTAAATACTTTTCTGGTTTTTTCCCACTTCTTCTCCCTCCTCCCCACCTCAGCTTTTGGGATTCCAATTACATGTATGCTAGACCACTGGATACTGTCCTCCAGGTCCTGTTGCTGAGTTTCTGTTCTTTTTTTTCTGTTCCATTTGTAGACAATTTCTCTTATATTTTCAAGTTTTGGATGAAAGGAAAGGCTCCTTAAACACTTGCGTTATCATCCCTACTGGAGGTCAGCCCCTTAACAACAGAAACTTTGTACTGTTCAAGTTTGTGTCTTGCACAGTGCTGGGCACATTATGTAATTAATTGGTAAATGTTGAGTACATGATAGCCAGACAAATTGAATAATCTAACCAGTATCTTCACTAGCTGAGACTTGACTGTTTTTTTCAAGGGACAAAGTCAAGATCTCTATCCTCCTTGGTCTTTCAAATTGTCTAAGCTGTTTTCTGGCCTTCTTTTTGGTTCTCGAACATGCCAAGTTGTTCCCACACTTCTGCCTTTGTATGACTGGTTTGTCTCTAGACCCCTTCCTCTGGATCTTTTACATGACTGATTCCATTTTTTCATTATCAGTTATCTCAAGAATCACTTCTTCCAGAAACCAATCCCTGACCTTCCTCACCTACCTCCACCCAGCTCCTAAGCAGTCACACTCCATCCCATTTTCCTGCCTTACTCTCTGCATAGGACCTTGCCTGACTGGTTCACAATTACACTCATGCCCTGTAAAAGGACAGTTTGGTCAACGACAGACCGCATATGTTGATGTGGTCCCATAAGATTACAATGGATTTGAAAATTTCCTGTTGCCTAGTGATGTCTAGCTATTGCAATGCCCTAGCACAATGCGTTTTCTGTGTTTATGATATGTTTAGATACACAATACCATAGTGTTAAAGTTGCCTTCAGTATTCAGTACAGTAACATACGGTATACATTTGAAGCCTAGGAGCAAAAAGCTACACTATCTAGCCTAGGTTTGTAGTAAGCTATCTCATCCAGGTTTGTGTAAGCATACTCTATGATGTTTACACAACTACAAAATTGGCTAAGGACACATTTCTCATAACATGTCCGTCATTAAGCAACACATAACTGTAGATGTATACACAGCATTTCACTTGGGGCAGTACACAGTAGGCCTTCAACAAGTATTTGTTGCACAAGACAATTAACCAACCAACCAACCAATTAATCCATATTGGACACCCTGGACAAGCATTCTGCAATACAGTATTGGAATTCTCAACAGCCTGTGGCTAAACCTTGAATTTCAAGATTCCTTCTGAAAATGGGTTTTCTGTGATTCACTAGTATTTGAAGTTGAAGGACATATTCATAAACTCATTCATAAACTTGTATGGGCCTTAAACATGTGTGTTAATGATGCTGGTAGTAAATGAAATGGAAATAGTCTTTAATCTCTAGATAAAGGGTTGTGAATTTTCTTCCGTCAGCCGATTGAACTGCACTTGCTGCAGTCATCTTGTCTACGTGTGTTGCAAGATCCATCTTGTCTATGTGTGTTGCTAGAATTCATCATTTACATCTGTGTGGCTGCGCTCATGTTAATAAATTTACTTTTATGTGGCATTTAGAGATTATTTATATCAAGCCTCCAACCTAAATTATTACTTTTATGTCCTTTTTTAAAAAATTTCAGAATATTATGGGGGTACAAATGCTTTTGTTACATACATTGCTTTTGTCCTGCTTGAGTCAAAGTTATAAGTGTGCCCATCACCCACATAGTGTAGATTGTACCTACTAGGCATGATTTCATTCATCCCCTCCTCCCCCACCCCCACTTGCATGATTTCTGTTGAGTTTTACTTCTGTCTGTGCACATGAGTGCTGTTTGGTTAGTTCCAATTTAATAGCGAGTACACGTGGTGTTTGTTTTTCTTGCAATACTTCACTCAGGAGAATGGTCTCCAGTTCCATCCAGATTGTTGTAAAAGGTATTAATTCATTTTTTTTAATGGTTGAGCAGTATCCCGTGGTATACGTATACCACGTTTTATTAATCCACTCATGAATTGATGGGCACTTGGGTTGATTCTACATCTTTGTGATTGTGAATTGTGCTACAATAAACATTCTAGTGCAAATGTCTTTTTGATAAAATGACTCTTTTTCCTTTGGGTAAATACCCAGTAGTGGGATTGCTGGATCAATTACTGAAGTTTGAGAATATATATGGTCTTTATAAACTCCTCATCTTCCCAGGATCTTTAGTAGATGCTCACATTGTGACTTAGCCATAAATTAAGTGGGAATTTAGGAAATTAGCAGTTTTGTTTTCTTGCATATTTGACTTTACATTCGATGCCAAAGTGAAATCCTAATTTCACTTGAAATGTGCAATATTAACTAAGAGTTGAATAATAATTAAAAAATCAAAAACAAAAAGTATTACACATGCCAAGTGCTGTTTCGGGGAATGATATTAGGAACAAATCAATATGAGCTTATATACACTGTCCATAGACCCACGTAAACACACGTGTATACACATAAGTACACACAAACATATAAACACCCACATATGTGTACAGATGCACACTTACACATACATATCCTATCCTTTCAAATTCTTTAGGGAGTTTCAAACTAGAACCTTTTTAGACTTTGTTATACTAAATGTTAGGATCCGTTAGCCTGCTCAAATCCTTTGGCCCTTTGCTTCTCTTACTGACATAATTTTTCTTTTTGAATAATGTGCTGCTTTGGGGAAAGCTTCGAAACATGTCTGTAAACTACAAAACCACTTGGTACACACATAAGAGCCTCCATCTTTTTTATCAAACCATACATATTTCTGAAACTGATCCCAGATTACCGACATTCTTTCCTTTTTTCTGCCTAATTTATCTTCAGTTCAAATTTCCCTCTCCCTCTTAGCCCTCACACCCTGTCATTTTTCAAGGTACTTCTATGGTTCCACACTCCCAGGGAGATTCTCCTCCATATGGTTTAAGGTGGACGTCAAGTGGAATTGTCTTTTGCTGGGTCAGGTCTGTTTCACGGTGTACTGCAGTTCATTCTGCAGGATCCTATTTCTCTTACTGGGGGTCTTACCAAGACACAAGGGCAAGCTATAGGTGAAAAACTAAAGTGTACCCAGTCACTTACTAAATACACAGTGTTGCTTATATTGTATGCTAACGTGTGACAACCACAGTAGACATATCTCAATCTTTAAAAATGTAAATGCAGTGGAAAAGCGACGCCAGATGCTCAACCATGTTTCAGTACTAAACAGACCAATGAACAGAAAGTGGCTGGATTGTTCCTGGTTGTCCTCTCAGTCCTGCCTTCACCCTGTGAGCCGTGGACAAATCATGGACACTGCTGGCCCACAGCCACTCTCCGTGTGCAGTGGGACTAGACCATCCAGTTTTTTATGTCTTTTCCTGCAGTCGCTGGTGCTTGAGGAGCCTTGTCTCCTTTACAGCTGGGAGGAAAGTGCTTTTGGAGTCGGCAGGCACGGAGTGTTTACCACCCACCGGGCCCTCCTCTAAATTCTTGAGATGGATTATCTCATGTGTTTCACTGGAAGAAACTACACCAAAATGCTCATACTGGCCATTGTGGTATCTGTGGTGTGTGTGTTTATGTGTGTGTATTTCTTTTCTTCATTTTCCAGAGAGGACCTCACTTTGCAATGGAAACAAATATAAAGAGTACAATTATTGGAAAGTAATAACAAAGACAGGCAAAGTGCTTTGCAATTTTTTAAGCATCTCTTACATGAATTTATGTGTTAAACCTTCCATAAACCACATGGCACAAAGGGTATTTTTTTCTCCCATTTTACAGTTGAAAAAGGTAAACTCAGCTCATTTGCCCAAGGTCACACAGCGAATAAATATCTGAGCCAGAACTTGAACTCAGGACCTGTGACTCCCAGACTCTCTACTACACCAAATTCCCTTTCCCCAGAGGCCCTGACCTCGACTCTGTTACATCCCAGAACATCACCTCTTCACCAGATTTGAGAGACAGCTTCTTGACATAGCTGAGGAATTGATGTTCTCTGTTCTTAAAGCTGATCTAACGTGACTAGCCGCTTTCTATCATGTATTTCCTCCCAAACATCCCTTTCTCCAGGATGAATTCAAAGTTTGGTGATCTCGAGTTAGCTGCATCATGCAGTCAAACCTCTTCCCAAAGAGCTCCAGGTCTAGGGAGGCAAGCAGAAGGGTGTTTCCCAAGTGATCCTGGAAGATGTCCACAGGCCTTGACCTCATCTGAATGATGGGAAGAAATGATGAGAATTCTACACTTTTGTATGCACTGAGATTTAGACACCCCTCAGGATTATTTATACACTCCTCAGGGCCATCAGACTGACCAAAAGCTTTCCTACCTGTGTTTAACAGTACTTTACAGTTTCACAGCAATCACCTACCAGTATTTAAATTCACCTTTACAACAGCCCTCCTAGGTAGACCAGAAGGGGGAGGTCTCCCTGTCATACAGAATGTCAAGTAAGGTTGCAAAGACTGTGGGTGGCGGAGTCCAGATGCCCTCCCTCCCTCCTCAAGCCCAGGTCTCTCCTTTTTGCTCATCCCAGGTTCTTGTTCATACCATTGTCCGTGTAGCTGATGCCATTTATCTTTAAGTAATCTTTTTTAATTGCAAATTTTATTTTCATATAGGAAAAACTCAGATTTAGTCTGCTTTGTTCTTGCTTTATTCGTAATAAACTCTGCAGGTCAATTTATCCTCAGCTGTGGCAAACCAGAATTTAAGTAAAGCTTCTACTTAGCTTGTGCATTTGCATGTCAAATCTTTAATTCAGCTATCAGTTTTTTAACATTTACCGTACTTTTGTTAATGTTATTTTGATGGTCTCACACCAATCAAGCCTATTCGAGAGGGGGAAAAGCACCAAATGAGATTTACGGAGGAATCAGAGCTTCACAGACGTTAAGAGAATTGTTACCTTACACATGCGTTTTAATCAGAATATGTGTAAAATTTGTCATGTTGTTAGTTCTTGCAAAAAAAAAAAAAAAAGAAACCAAGGAATAAACTTAGATTCATGGATTCCTTTAAGAACATCTGCTGAGCACCTGTTGTGTGCTAAAGATGTTCCAGGCACTGGAAATGAAGCTGTCAACATGGCAGACAAAAATACTTGCCCTCGAGAAGTTTCCATTCCATGGTGGGCCTGGTGGCATGTCAGTGCCAGGGGCTGCAGGAAAAGCTGAGAAGGGAGAGGGCAGAGTTCTGGGGAGCGGGATGGTCAGGGAAGGCCTCACCTCCTTGTTTTCTACATTATGGCATAGAAATCTGATTTCCATCCACATTTTTTTGGTAACTTATAGCTCCAGAATCAATTACTTTTAACTTTGTACTCAATAAAAAACCAACTTGTAGTAATTAAACTTGTTCAGTTTCATTCTTCAGAGGAATATTAGGTACTACTTCTATGAGCAAGTCCATACTTATCTATTTTTTTATACATTGGCATCTACATAAGGCTTCCTAATTGTTATAAAAGGATCTGCCTTTAAAAAAAACAAACAAACAAAAAAAAAACAAAAAAAGAAAATAAGAAACCAAAAGGAGGGAGAACGAGGAGAAAATGGTTTAAGAATTATTCATCTCAGAACCTTATTTTTGTGCGTTTCTTATATTTTCATGGTTTTTTCCCTAAAATCACAGCATCTGTTCCATAAGTGTGGGCAACCCTCATATTATATTGTATTTCACTCCCTTTAAACATTGAAAGAAAAAGAACACTTTTTGGCCCACTCCCCAGGAGCCCCACGTGAACCTAGCAGGAGACCTCAGGCTGGCCGCGACGGGAAGTTCTTCCTTCCTTCATCTGAGGTCGTCTCTTAGAAGGGAAAGTGCACAGCTGCCAACTGAGGCCGAAAGCGCCAGCTTTGCTTTTCTGTTCTAGAAGCTGCAGATGGTGCTGGGGTTTCAGGTGACTGTTTCTCCTCACCAGGACACAACACATGTTTTCCTTTCCTCCCTAGATGGCAGCACAAAGACGGAAAAGGGACAAGTGACGGTGGCTCCTTCCAAGCCCTGGCTGCGTCCCCTGCAACTTCAGATGTGCCCAAAGGGCTCTGACTTTTTCTTCTACGCTTTCCAGAAAAATCACCAAGTGCCAAAAGGTTTACTTTAAAGCGCTAACCGTGAACGCTCTATTGCTTTGATCAATACCACCAGTCTATGTGGGCAGCAACATTTCTCCCTGGAGCCCTTGGCAAGGCGGTACTGTCCGGAGCTGGAAAGCACCACAGAGAGTGCCTCTGCCCACAGTCGGAGGAGCTCCAGCCACATCTCCTTCTGCCCCAGCCTCTGCCCCCATAAACATGGGTGTCTTCCCAGTACAGTGCTTCAGATTCCAAATGTACAGAGGACAAGGCTCACTGTGAAATTTGGGTGGTTCATTAAGCCTGACCATGCTTGGGTCAGGCCAGCATGTTTTAGGTATGACTATGGGTGACTTAAGCACTTGATTCCACCCTGAAAGCTTTGATGAACCAAGTTTCAACCCTTACTTTAAATACTTACTGAGCTTTCTTTACTCCATATCAATTCGGCAGCTTCTAATTCATAGCAATACCCAAACATGTGCATTTTATGATCTCCTGGAGTTATAAACACTGCTTCATTTTAAATAGATTTGTCAAGTCTGTCTATTATTATTATTTACAGTGAGGGCACAGGATATGAGGGAAAGTTGGAGGTAGATGCCAAAAAGTAATTTAGTGGGGAATTCGGTGCATAGTAAATATGTTTTAGCAGGCAGTGGGAGCTTTTGTGCAATAATGTCCCAGGGTTTGAGCTGGCTCATCCACCAGACATGCAAAAGGAACGGGGTGGGTGCTGCTCAGTTGATCTTCTGCATTCTAACGGGACCACAAACCTCCTCTTCAGGAAATAATTTTGTTTCCGGATCTCTGACTCCAGGTAAGTAGAACATAGTTCTGGGAAGTAGTCTATAATTTTTCCACATGTCCTTTCACATGTAGAAATTTTTGTTAACCTCAAGGGATTTTTAACATTCCTGCACTTCTGTAGTTGATAGGTGAGTGAATCTTCCTCTCCAACAACCCAACTCAGGCCCGGTGTGGTGGCTCACGCCTGTAATCCTAGCTCTCTGGGAGGCCGAGGCGGGTGGATCGTTTGAGCTCAGGAGTTCAAGACCAGCCTGAGCAAGAGCGAGACCCCGTCTCTACTAAAAACAGAAAGAAATTAATCAGACAACTAAAAATATATAGAAAAAATTAGCCGGGCATGGTGGCGCATGCCTGTAGTCCCAGCTACTCGGGAGGCTGAGGCAGGATTGCTTGAGCCCAGGAATTTGAGGTTGCTGTGAGCTATGCTGACGCCAAGGCACCCAGCCCAAGAGTGACTGACTCCAGCCCAAGGGTGACTGAGCGAGACTCTGTCTCAAAACAAACAAACAAACAAAAAAACCCAACTGTAGGAAGTCAGTTGTGGACTTCTGGATATATCACAGGCTTCCAGGAGGCGGAGCACTACAGAAACGACCTGTTCGAAATCCGCGCCACCGTGGTAAGATCAAGAGCTTGACTCCTAGTTCAATACACAGTTGTGGAGTTCAAAACTATCTGGCTTGTCCCGTCCTCTGCTTGCACAATCCCAAGCACCATCCTTGGAGGTCAGCGTATAGTTTGGCTGCAGCAATTGCCAGCGCTTGGAGTGTCACTGCTAAGTAGGTTCTGTGTCCCTGAGCAAGCCGTTTAGCCTCTCAGGACCATGTCTCAGGGCAGGAGCACCCACCAGTGTGGTGGCTGTCAGGACGCAGGTGGAGCACTACCCTCTCTCTCCCTCCTCCAGAGAGACTTGGGGCTGGGAGATCTCTGTGGGGACCACCCTGTGCCAGAAGTGGGGGGCCCTCCCAGTTTGTGAAGGGCTTGTTGGCACAGTTCTGTTTCTTCCACTCCCCCTCATATCAGCCATGTCCTTGCCTTCTCTGCCCTCCCACTCTACAGACACACACACACACACACACACACACACACACACACACACACACCTAAGCCACTGGATGCTGGTGATGTTGTCCAAGTCGTCACTAAAAACCCTGCTCTCTTCCCTGTGCCCCAAGTTCATGTTCCATTGGCTTCTGGACATAGAAGAACTACTCATACTTCAAATTCAACACACCGAAAATTATAAAAATTCATTTGATTACTTTTTTTCTTTACATAAGTAATTTGTGACACATTTCCATGAAAAGACAGCAAAAGCAATCCCCACCTCTCACAGCACCAGTGCTACCCAGGGTCCCCTAGGCAACTGCATCCCTGGTCCTGAACCAGGTATCTTTCTTACTTATCCAATTTCCAACATCCAATTTCTATCTTTTTTTCTAGCGAGCAACCCTATAGTTGCTGTTCATGCAATCCGCTTCATCGTTTTATCTAGGAATCCGATCCCGTTGAGTCTTCCTTCAGAAGAACCTCATGGGAAAATTAAAATGAAAACAGATCAACAAATAGAAAACACCGGGATTCAAATAAAAACCCTTTCCTCTTGACACCCACTGCCACCAAGTGTAAGGCTGGTTCCCAGCTGGATTGTCAGCTCTCTTAAGGGCAGAGAGCACAGGACTTGTAGAAAACAGTCCTGCTCAGAGCTGGAGAGGAGGTGGGAAATGGGCCGTGCTGGGAAGAACATAAAGACATGCAACTTCTAGAGGCCGACTTGGAAGTAAATATCGAAATCCTGAATATGTGGCATTCCCTTTGCCTCAGCAA
>NW_012134969.1:9917356-9920093 GCF_000956105.1 Propithecus coquereli | reverse complement strand
GTTAGATATTGATAGGTATTATGTTGGGGAAAAAAGGGCTTTGTGGCAAAATAAGTGGGTTATACCAAATTTGACAGATTTCTTTCCTGATCAATTTTGGAGCACATGTCTTAATGTACATTGTAAAACTCCTAGAAATGCATTTAGTTTTATATAGTTTTCAGTGTTCCCAGTTATCTTTTCCCATATGGCATCTTAATGAACAGACGTTCCATAAAACACCTTTGGAACTCTGCCTTGCATCTTCCTTAGACACATTATAGCAGGAGTGATATCCAAAATATTTCATTTAGATAGTTAATAACAGAACAGTACAGCACAGACTGCAGCCCAGTCTAACCAGACTGCCAGTCTAGCAGAACTGATGCCCTCCTGCTGCATAGATCCCCTCAGTGTTAACCTAAAAGTAAAGGCAGAAAAGCCTTCCACATGAAACCTGTTCCAGAATTCTATCCACTTAGGAACCTTTGGATGTTTGTTTATGGGTTGTTCTGGATTTTGTTGTTGTTTTACTTTTGTTTGTTCACCATGCACATGTTCACAGCATTCGATCCATCATTATATAGCTATTAAGAACTTTGAAATCACCAGCCTTCAAAAAACCCAGTTGTATTCTATGAAACGTTATATATAAAGGTGTTAGCTATGTTTTCTAGGTGAGTCAGGCTGAATACCACCTTTCTGTTATTCCAGAGTCTCAAGGCTCTACTACTCCACCAATGTATACCTCCACCCGGACTTCTCGTCTGAGCTCCACACCTGAATGTCTAGCTATCTTTTGACATCACGTCTGAGGGTCTTCAGGACTGTCACAACTCATGATCTCCTTGACCGAAGAAGAAGAAGAAGAAGAAGAAGAAGAAGAAGGGAGAGAAGGAGGGGAGGAGGGAGGAAAATGAAAGAGAAAGAGGGAGGGAGAGAGGAAGGAAGGAAGAAAAAGGAAAGAAAGGGAAGTAAGTAGAGAAGGGAAAGTGAAGGACCTTAAAAATAAACATGGCAGACGTCAGTTTTCCCTGGCTTTACCCACTTATACAAGCAACAGAACTCAGAGTCATCCTTGACCATCTCTTTATTTCAACCCTGCCACTCCAGGTGGAGTCTTTCAGCTTATTTACCCTGTAGAAATCTCACAAAGCCATTTGCTCCATCCCTATCCCCGTCTTGTTAGTCCAAACCACCATCATCTCCCAAGCGCAGCTGTGTCCTCCCTACGTGGAGTGCTGGCATTCACTCTAGAACCCTCCTGTCTACTCTTCATGCCTTTCAAACTCAAAGTTCATTATCTGGCATCCCCTCTGCCGACCCCCTCACACACACCCCAGCCCCACTCTGCATCTTTCAGTGGTGTCGCATTGCTCTTTCAGTGAAGCCCCAGATCCTCACTGTGACCTGCAGGGCCTTGCATGCCCGAGCTCCAGCCCTCCTTCTGCAGCCACACTGCTTTCTTAGACCCTCAGGTGCACCATGCTTACTCTGGCTACATGGTTTTTAGATATGCTGTCTCCTCCCCTGGAATGTTCTGCCAGCCCTCTCAAATTACCTAAGTCCTGATCTTCCATCACAGCTGATCTTCCCTGGGCTGCCACAGGGAGGCCCCAGGAAGGCTCCCCTGACCTCCAGGCCAGGCTGGATTTTCCACTGCTGCTGTCACGGTGCCCTTGACCTCTCCTTCACAGAGCTGTCATGGGACTATTTTGTATTTGTAGATCTAATAATTAGATTGATGTTTATCTCTCCAATTACACAGAGCTCCATGGAGACAGAGACCATTTTAGCTAACCATTTGTGCAGAAAAGGGTTAACGTAGCAGGCCTGAGTCTGCTATCCTTAGAAAGTCCTGCTTGCAAGGCTGGCCTTTGGCCGGGGTCTGGGAACTCCAGTAGTAAACAGTTCCTTATGCTGATAGGAAACACTGATAAGATCAGAGTGCTGCCATGCCTACACAGTTGGGATAAGCAGTTTGGTTTATGCTGAATACCCACTCTTCTTCTGGTGGTCTGGAATTTTGGTATGTGCCAAGCAGGCGGTGCCTACGTTACCAGCCCCCAAGAACAGCCTTAGGCATGAAGTCTCTTAATGGGCTTCCCTGGGCAGAAATATTGCAGGCACAGTGCTGCATTTTCGTTGCTGGGGTGCACTCTGAGTGACCCCTCACGGCAGGGAAAAGCATAAGGAAGCCCACACATGGATTTCTCTACACTCTGCCTGTGTCTTCTCCTGATTCAGCCATGTGTCCTCACCGCACCACTGTAATAAATCTTAGCTGTGAATGCAACGCTGTGCCGACTCTTGTGAGTCCTTATAGCAAATATTCAAACAGGGGAGTGTCTTTGGGACCCTTAATACACCATTGTATCTCCAGAACTTTGCACAATATTTGACATTTAAGAAGTGGCTTACTACATACTTTTTAAAGTGAAAATGAAAATGACCTCAGAGGGCTAGGGCTAAGTCTATTCTGTGGAAATTCTCAAAAGAACTAAGAAATATTATCATTTATCAACTACATCCTAATGACCCAAATAGAGAATGTACATTCTTCTGACAAAAAGCAGAATAAAAAATGATTCAGGAAATTTAGCACGGTAAAAGTCCATCAGAATTTTTTCCTCACAAGGATGAATTTTCTGTATCTGAAGTGGCAGCAGGTAAGAGATGGGCCCAGATGCTGTTCCACTGGCTGCCCTGTCTCTTCCCTCCCCAGCCTGTGTTTCCATTGGTGGCCAACTCCTCATGC
>NW_012134969.1:9911832-9913641 GCF_000956105.1 Propithecus coquereli | reverse complement strand
GAGACTCAATCAGTATGATGAGTATTAAAAGCCCAAGTTTTCAAACATTTGCCATGGAGATGAGGTGAAAGGCAGAGGGGTGGAGGGCAGTGGTGACTGGAACATTAGCACAGCCCATGGACTTCAGGCAGGGCAGGTCCATACACCTCTGCATATTTCTCTGGAGAAGAACACTGGTCTCCAAAGCCAGAAAGGCCAGGCTTTCTGCCATCTTGAATAAGTCCTTTAACCTCTTAGAAACTCAGACTCTATGACTTTAAAATGGAGTTGATAATAATACCTGTCTCCCCAGAATATTAACATTTTTAAAGCTCCTAGCGCAGAGCCAGGCACTGAATAATTTCTCAATATGAGTTAGTTCTCCTGTTTGTACTCCAAAGCCCCAAACTTCTCCCCCATCCAAGTATCTCTGAGCCTAAATTTCACCACCAGTGGTTCATTTCTTGTACTTAAATGTTGGGTTTTATCTACTCTATCTTAAGGCTTTAGGGATCTTCTTGTTAAGCCCCTTCCTTAGAAAAATGAGGTCCAGAGAGATTAGATGACTTGCCCAAGTGATAAGCTAAGAAAATACTCTGAATGCTTTAAATCTACCTGGAGGCTTCAAATTATCTATATGCTCTGTAAAGTGAATCCCATATTGTTTTTCTTTAAAAGATTTTCAAAATTAGCTGCCTTCAACCCTTTATTCACACTGAACCCTTGAAATATTAATGTCCACGTTTCTGGTTCGAAGATAGAGGTGAGAAGTCTGTGCCCTCCTCTCCAACCCACCCCCGACCTGTCTCTTCTTTGAAATTATCCAAAGCAAAAGGAAAACAAGAAATGGAAACAAAAGTTCCATTTTCAGCAAAACTAGGAGACAGTTAAAACCATGAGCAACAAACAGATGCAGGGGCTGCCAAAAGCAGGGGAGGGTCCAGGAGAAAGAGGAAAGAAGAGTACGTGGCTGTGGAAATCAGACCCAGTCAGCAAAAATGCATTGTAAATGGGAAGAGGTGAGGTGAAGAATAATCTAAGTTGCATGTTTACAACCGAGGGAACAGTGTACATACCAGGGCAGCAAGAACTCTTTCCAGGACCCAGTTTAGTTTAGAAATGAAGAGGTGATGGAGTTAAAAAAAAAAAAAAAATTACACATACACACCACATTGGCAGGGAATATCTAGGAAAGAAGAAAAATGTAGGTTTTTGAAAAACCCCATAGCTGCCTGTCTTTATTGAATTGGGAGAAATAGATCTAAAACTCATATTTAAAAAAAACCCAAAAACCTGGTTTATAAAGAAAATTCCTACTAGGCTGGGACATGGCCCTGCAAATATTTGGTGAAAGAAAAACTCATATGCCTCAAAGATGAGAAATCAACAGAACCAACCCAAGTTATTTCAAAGATCCAAGACATAAAACAAGAAAATCTCAGGAAAGGAAAATGAGAGATAAAATGTTACCAAAGAGCAGAAGAAAATAGT
Organism: Propithecus coquereli; assembly: GCF_000956105.1. Lineage (NCBI taxonomy): Eukaryota > Metazoa > Chordata > Mammalia > Primates > Indriidae > Propithecus > Propithecus coquereli. The sequence goes on along the minus strand of NW_012134969.1, from coordinate 9,912,171 downwards.
AAAAAGTATTTTATTACAAACATAAACTATTTAATGTAGCAATTACCTGTATGAAGCTTGGGCACAAAGCAGAGACATAGGAATCCACAGGTGTTATAGAAAGAAAAGGAGGTATGGTGTTTGAGCTGGCAAGGTACAGGGAGAAAAAATAAACCATCAAAGAAATGGAGATGTATTCAAAGGGAAGATAGGCAGCAATGAAAGCACAAGAGCTTAGAGGATAAAAATGGGAAAACCAAACAAAAAGAAATGGACACGGGTATAGGAAAGGTTTATTAAACAGGACACAAAAGTGAGCATAATATTGATACAAAAACCTGGTAATTGTACAATTAAAAA
>NW_012134969.1:9909107-9911782 GCF_000956105.1 Propithecus coquereli | reverse complement strand
TTTTTTTTTTTGAGACAGAGTCTCACTCTGTTGTCCCAGCTAGAGTGCCATGGTGTCAGCTCACAGCAACCTCAAACTCTTGGGCTAAAGCCATCCTACTGCCTCAGCCTCCCGAATAGCTAGGACTACAGGCATGTGCCACCATGCCTGGCTAATTTTTCTGTATATTTTTAGCTGTCCAGCTAATTTCTTTCTGTTTTTTTTAGTAGAGACAGGTTCTCACTTTTTCTCAGGTTGGTCTCAAACTCCTGAGCACAAATGCTCTGCCCTTCTCAGCCTTCCAGAGTGCTAGTATTACAGGCATGAGCCACCATGCCTGGCCTAGTCTATTCTTAAATATTTCCACTGTGTTTTGTTTTTCCTTAAATGAAATTTTCATTTCTAGAAGTTCTATTTGGGTTTTTAAAATAAGTTGATCCTTTAATGAATTTTTCATTCATTTCCTGAATTGTTTTTCTGGTTTCTTTGAGTGGTTTTCCATTCTCTCTTGGATTTTATTGAATTTCCTTACAGTCCATATTTGCTATTCTTTATCTGTCATTTCAGTATTTTCACTGGTTGGTATACATTGCTAAAGAGCTGATGTTCTCTTAGGAGGATGTCCTTTCACTCTTATTTTCCATACTTCCAGAGTTCTTTTGTTGATTCCTTCTTATTTGGGCAGCTGCCACATCTTATTTTTGGATTTTCTTTTGTTTAGATGGGGCTTCCTCCCACCCCCACTTGAAAAGGAGTGTCTGTAGTATATGTTGGGTAAGAACCTTTGGCTTTGCCTGTGGGTGCTTTGATGGTGATCTAGGTTCTGGATGGATGCCTTGCTTATAGATATCCTTAGTGTGGTGTTCTCTGTTGCTAGTTGTTTGTAGGCTATAGTAGTGTTGAGCTATGTGTGTGGGAAGATTCCCTGTCTCTCTTTGATGAGGAAGGATGAAGGTCTTTGAAACCCTTTCTCTTTCCCTAGCCCTGTGGTCTTCTTAACAGTGTGAATTGTATTGGAATTTTAATATCTGAGACAGTAGGTGGTGCTTGTGAGTAAGAATCAACCACAGCCTGTATGATTGAGTCAGTAAATGCTGTGAAGGGCTGTGCAAATTGATCTCCCTATCAGTAGGTGGCGCTTGCCAGAAGGAACAAGCTGCAATGTTGTTTTGGGGACCTGTTACCAGCACTAGCCCCTCAGGAGTAGCACTTAAATGCCCCAGGTGGTGGGTGGGGCCCTGGAACTTCCAAGTGCCTTCTTATTCTCCACGACCACAGAGGCAGCTGGAAGGATGAGGCTGGGTGCGGCTGGGTTGGGTGAGCTTGCCATCATGCTCCACAAATGCTAGCAAGGTAGCTGTTTTGGCAGGGGTCAAAGGTCTGCTCCCAGATTCTGGGGAAAGCTACCAGGGAGGTGCTAAAGTGGCCCTGCCCAGCCACAAAGTCTGCTTGTGGAGACGGGGCCACCTGAGATTCCCAATCTGGCTGTCAGGAGTAGGTTTCACTCTTCTCCCCCCTCCCCTGCTCTGTGGTCTCCCTCTGGTGTCTGCCAGTAGGGAGGACCTCAAACTAGCTGAACTTCCCCAGGATGGTGCTGCAGACTGGGAACCTCCCTGTCCAGGATCCCACTCTGGGCTGAGAGCATGGCCTTCCTGTACAGGGAAGAGTGCTCCTCAAGTGCACTGGGGCTGGGACTCACACTGTGCTCTCCTTTTAGTTCTGCCCATATGGGCTCCTGATGCTATTAATAATTAATTTTATTTTGAGTATTTGGTAATAGCTCATTATTAGTGATGTGGATGCATGTTATTTACTGCATTGGGAAGCTCCCTCTTCCAGTAAATGTAAATCCATCCCTTTGCTGTGTTTCAAGTTTTCTCTAGGCAAGGGAGCAGGCTTTGAGATATGTGAGCTGTTAATTGGCAGAGCTTTGATCATCTTTCCTTCATAGCACCCAGGGAGGTTGCTCAGGGAATGGATTATGTGTGTGGGAGGATGGGTAATAAATTGGGTGAGGTAATGCTATTGAGGTCTTTAAGTCAGGCAGAGGAGTTTGGCTGTGAAGTGGATGGAAAGGTACATTCTCAAACAGACTAGAAGGGCCATAAGAAGGGAGTTACAGGGTCACCAGGTATACATACTGGAGGCTCCATGGAGAAGGTGGGCCTAAGCTAGGATGAACGGGAGTCAAGTGGGTATGGCTTGAGGCATGGCCCCAGGGAGAGAGGGGAATTAACAGCCCTTGCTCCTACTGTGTGCCCCTCCCCCACCCCCTTTTTCAGAATCAGATGCTGTAAGAATGCAGAAAGGAGGCAGTCTCAGCTCTTTGGGTTCAAAGAATCTCTTTGGGACATAGTTTCACTTTTTCTGTGCCTGCTGCTGCAGTTTAAAGGTGGCAGTGGAAATTCTAAGATAAGTTGTGGTTAGAACCTCAAGGACTGGCTAACAGGCCAGCCGGGACACAGCCTAGAGGGTGGAGACCCAGCCTAGAGGGGCAGCAGCTGTCTGGGGGCCCTGGGGTTGGACAGGCCCAGGCAGGGCACGAGCAAAGTCAGGAGACTTCATTTACCCAGGTGCGAAGAAAGGCGTCAGCTTTCAAAGCCAATCAAGTTAGCTTTCCATTGTTAACAAGGCTACCAGAGGCAACTAATCACTAAATGGAAACTAATCATTTTGCTGCTCATTTATTTTCCTAG
>NW_012134969.1:9849588-9905742 GCF_000956105.1 Propithecus coquereli | reverse complement strand
TATTTCAATAAAAGACTTTGGAACAATTAAGTAATCATTAAAAAAATAAAATTAGATTCCTACCTCATATCAGGTTGAATTACAAATGGATGAAAGAGTAAATGTTAAAACAAAAGTAATAGAAGAAATATGGGAGACTTAAAAATAAGCTGATGGCAAAAATCAACATAAGCAAAGTCCAAAGACAAGATAGCTAGAAAATAATATTTGTACTTCATAACACAAAGAACTAGTTTTCTTGAATTGAAACGTAAAAGAACAAGGACAAGGAGAAGGACAATTTGAATGGAAGGAAATAGATTCAATTGCAAATGCATTTGTCCTTGACTCACTAATTTCAGTTCTTGGAATTTATATACCATAAAGTATACAAAACAATATATAGGCAAGATTATTCATTATATCACCGGTTGAAATAATAAAACATTCTAAACAACTGGAATGCTCATCTGTAAGTGGCTAATTAAATAAATCATGATATATCTGAATAATATGTTCAGGTTGTCTATTGCTATGTAACAAACTACCTCAAAATATAGTGGTTAGAACAACAATTTATTATTGTCTCATTGCTGTATGGGTTGACCAGGCTCAGCTGGGTGGTTCTCACTCAGGGATTCTCATGTTGTTGCAGTCAGATTGTCTGGACTGGAATCATCTGAAGGCTCCACTGTCTTCATTCCTGTCTCTGGTGTGTCGGCTGGCGTGGCTGAGGGGCTTAGGGACTGGCCCAGCATCTCTCTCCATGTGGTCTATCCACATGGCTAGCTTAGGCTTCCTCACAGCCCAGTGGTGTCAGGGTGGGCAGATTTCTTTCCAAAAATTCAAGAGTGATTTTTCCAAGTGTGGAAGGAGAAAGCAGCCACTCCTCAATGCCTGGCCTACAACTTGGCACAGCCACACTGGCGCTGTATTCTGTTGGTCAAACAAGTCACTAAGCCAGTCCGTATTCAAGGGCAGGGGAACTGGAATCTAGCACTGTGGGAAGAGGAGCCCAGAATTGGGGCCATCTTTAATTTGCCATGAAAACATGCATGATTGTGAAAAAGAACAGGACACTCTCTATGTACTAACATGGAAAAATGTCAGGTTATATTGTTAAGTGAAAAATGCTAAATACAGAACAGTGTGAAGAACATAGTATCTTTTGTGTAAGAAAGGTAGCAGTAGGGAATAAAACATCTATGTGTGTTTCCTTCTATTTTCATAAGGAAAATATAAACAAATCAATAAAAATGATTCTTAATAGTGAGAACAATAGGAGTGAGACCTCTTAATGTATGCCTTTTTATATTATTTTGATTTTTAAAATAAATTGGAAAAATACACTGTAATTGGATATTAAAGAACCCAAGGATGCTCAAACTTGTTTATTTCCTCAGGGAATGGAGCTATTTGGGGAAGTAATGATGGGTTCTATTTTTATAATTCCATTGGTTTCCAAGGAATCTTACATTTTACCACCACAATAATAAAAGTCAACCTAGAAAATAGTCCATTTGGTCATGTGTTTAGCTGTCCCCATGCCCTCCCCCCATAATATTTCCTACAAATTACTTGCCATATTTGTGCTTGCCTTGAGGGTATGGAAAGGAGTATATTTTCCTTCATTGTCAAACCTAAACCACACTTAATGTGCAGTTTAAAATGTTGAAATTGTCAACATAGAAGCTCGGCCAGTGATATGTGTTGGCTCATGACAGCCACTGGTTAAATATTCAGGAGTTTTGTAAGCCATTTGTTAAACCATTGGTAGGTTAAAATCAGCCATGGTGGCTGACACAAGCACATAAATAAAATATTTTCAGGTTGCAATGAGTGCTATGAATGAAAAACACAAGGGAGTGTGGCAGAGAAGGAATTAGAGGAGGTGCTCACTTATACCAGGCAATGTGGCAATGGAAAGTTATATTGACTTCGTAATAAGATTTAGGATTTCCACTTTTTCTATTTCTGTAAGAGATCTTACAGACTTGAACTGTATAGGGATTTTTTCTTAAATAGTTGACATTTATTACACAGTTTGCTATGCAAGACACTATGCACTTTGCTAGCATTATCTCATTAATCATCATAACAACTTTTTAAAGTAGGCTCTATGATGGTTTCCCTTCCACAGAGAGAATGTCGAGGGTCCAAAGGTGGGAAAGGGTTTGCACAAACCAATGAGCTGCAGAGCCCAACTCCAAACCCGAGGGCTTGGCTCTAGTGGTCACTCATTTCTGCATCAGCCTGAAAACCCATCACACTATTATTTGGGAAAACTCAGAAAAATATGAAGAAGAAAAATAAAATCACCCATAATTCTAGTTCCTAAATATGACCACTCTTAACGTTTTAATCTAAATCAGTGGCTTTCTGCTATTTCCCCAACGCGATCCATCTGAGCTCTGTGACTCACTTCCATGAATCACTGTGGTTCAATCTGAAATGATTTTTCTCAGGCGTGTGAAGGGTGTAATCGGAAAAGTTCCACATGTGTTTTTTCGATACACGGTCTGTCTACTGTGTTGTTTTATTCTCCTCCTAATAAATGGCATGCATTTTCAAAGTTGACGTTGTTCATGATCAGGTGTGAAGAGGTTAGACATGTCTTTATTGGAGTGACCAAGTGCCTTCCTTCACTGTTGCAACCCTGTTGAGATACCTGTCCCCTGTCTCGTCAGCCTCTTGCTTTACTTTTCTTAAAATGCTTAGGTATTGTGGTGATATCCATACATAGTTGCCTATACAGTTTCAATGCATATGTTACCTGAGAGGCTGGCTAATATCAAAGTACACACACGTGAACACTCTCACCCTTTTTTTTTTCTTTTTTTGAAGAGCTGGGTGAAAATCAATTTTGATCTTGCCAATCACAATCACTTTGGAAAATGTCACAGGTTATTATAATATTTTCAAATAAATGTTTTCTAAAAGAGAAAAAAGCAAAATAAACTCCTCTTTAATTAGATATTTCTAAAAGATTATATCATAAGTTAAGTTGATGGCCAAAAATCTTGTGAATGGTTTTGTAAATTATTTTCTAGATTTGGGAAATTAAAACGACTAATGATCGTATGTGTGTATGTGCGTGCAGTTCTGATGCTCATTGATCACAGGCAAATTAGTAGACACTTCGGGTTTTGTTTAGTTAATAAATCATCTCTCTGCAATTGCACATCTTGAACTTCAAAATGGCATTTGTTTGATCTGGGAAAATATTGGCAATTCCTCTGTAAAATAATTTTAATTTTTTGTCAAATGCTTAATTAAAATACTTTTTGCTGTGTAAAGAACTTACAACCAAGAGGTTAAACAAATTAATTTTTGGAAAGGCATTATATGCTAATAACTGACTATGGACCAATTGAATGACATTAGCTATGACATAAATTTTGAGGGCTGTTAACCTCAATTTTAGTACTTGATTTTTTAAATGTTGGCTTTTAATTGGTTTTCTCATTTTTTTCTGAGTTTTTTTCCCTCTTCATTCTTCATTGTTTGGTCTCGTGGAACAGGAGTTGTCCAGCCACGCTGGCCCTGGGACCTTGCATAACCCCACCCACTGCCTGATGTTCCTACTGCTTTCTCCGCTCCTAAGAATAGTGACCCATTCTTAAGCGAGCTGTGGCTTTGATATCTTTTGTGCTTGTCACTAGTGTTTTTAATCCTTTTAAATTCAGGTGTTTATTGGAAAGGATACTTTAATAATATTTTTTATTTTTGTAATGCAAGCTTATCATACTAGTATTTTCAAACCAATGGGTTTAATAGAGATGAAAAAAGAAAACTAATTCCTCCATAAGCAGAAATTTATTTTTTTCCTAACATAGGCTAATGGTCTAAAAGGTTTTGAATCTCCTTAAATCTTTTTTTACGCCTGCTTAAAGTAAAACAAGTCATGATGGGAGGGTGTTGTACGTTTGACTGGGGTGTATTAGTCACTAGCAAATGAGTAGATGTTTTATCTACTGACATCTCTGGTTTTGTTTGATTATGTATTCTTTTTCAAGGGGACTCATGGCCTTTCAAAATGGCACTTGTCAATCTGAGAGAGCATTAGAGATTCCTGTGTATTTATTTATTTTATTATATGCCTAGATTAAAAAATACTTTTTCTGAGAGAGAAAACGTCCTCCCTTTTTTCTGAGTTCTAAATGGCATCAGCTGCAGTGTAGTTCAAGGCATCTGGTTGGTGGGGAAATTCGGGGGCTGCTGAAATCCAAACAGACCCAAGCCTGCTCCTGTGTATGTCCTCGATGACAGAAGACAGCAGTGACCAGCAGCTAGGGGCACTTCGCTTTTTCACAAAACAAGCTCATTTAAACTCAGGTTTGGATCCACTGAGTGATGAATCTTACCGGTTCCATTTGGAATTTGAAATCTTTCAGGTTCCAAATTAGCCATCTGTTTAAACAGCCGCATATTTTAGGGAAAAAAATTAAGTTTTAACTTTTATTAGGTCTCTCCCGTTTAGTTCACTCCAACTGTATGTGTCAAACACGAGAGTGCTTCATAAGGGGTTCCTGAGCGAGTAGGTATTTTTCTTCCTACTAGATGTTGAAACATTAGAAAGGGCTGAACCCAGAGTTTGGCAGGTAAGATCAGAATTGGGCCAGGTGAGGTCTGAAGGCCAGTTCTTCCACTGAGCCCTGTGCCTCTGTTTCCTCTCTGTGAAGTGTGGATCATAACAGTACCTACTCCACACTCACAGGACTCTGTGTATGGAGAGCACTTAGCTGAGTGCTTGACACAAAGCCAGTATCAACCAATAGCAGCCACGAGATTACGGCCACCATATTTTTCAGCATGAGTTCCTAGGTGGATACCACTGAGATGAGACACCACTAGTATCTACTGATACCACGGAGGTTAGATAACAGTGAAGGAGGCCACGCCATCAGGTAGACATGCTGTGACCCTCCCTCCTTCTCCTCCAACCCCCTGGAGCCCCTTGTGAGGGGGAAATGAAACAAGTTAAAATACTCTGAAGCTCTGCATTTAGAAACCGATAAACAGATGCACAGAGCAGCTTCTGCCTCTGTTCCAACCCACGTTGTGATCGGTTTTCTAACGCTGCCTTTGCAAGGATGAGTTAAGTGGTTCGTTGACATATCGTTATCACATTTTGAAGTTAAACAGCCACAAGATCTATGAACTCTCATGGCGCAGTTAATTATTCTTGAATTTTTCTGCACTCTTGAAACATATTCTATTTATTTCACGGGCCCCTGGGAGCACAGGCTGCCTTTGTCCCCGTGACACGGCCAGTGGTGTAAAACCTCCGCATCTGTCAAATTTCTCCGTGCAGAGCATAATTGCCTGATTTCCATTTGAAAGTACAGCCCTGACATTAAAACTACACGGCCCCACCAATGATAACAATGGCGTCCTGACACCTACAAGAGGAGACAGGGCGAGGGGGGCTCAACGCGGGAATAAATGAGTACGCCAAATGAGCACTTGCCTTCGCGCGGCCCAGGTCTGAATTTACAGCTGCAGATGAAGTGTTCCTTGGGAACAAAAAGAAAAAAAAAAGAAAAGAAAAGAAAAAGAAAGAGAAAGAAACCAATAGATTAGCGTCAGCGCGAGTCTGTCGGAGCAGATGGCTCTCTGTGGAGAGTGCGCTTTCCCGCTTCCTTGCTTAACCCCGAGGAGCGACAGCAAGCCCGCCGAAGAAATGATCTCATGCCTCAGCCAGGCACGTGATTCGCCGTCTTTCTCTCACACAGGATTGCAGCTGAAGGAAAGTTGGGAAAGAGAGAGAAAGGGGGAAACACAAGGGGCCGGGGAGGTGGGATGGCTGTGAAGAATGAGCAAGTTGCAGCCCAGGGATGGATTGAGATGCAGGGCCCTGGCCAGGCCCCAGCCTTCCAGCGCTGGCCGTGCAGCGGGAGGGAGGGGGACAGAGGGGCACCCAGTGCATTGTTACCTCCTCCACTCACGACCGTGGACTTTACATCCACGAGCCAACGTTCCCCAGGAGGCTTGGTGTGGAAGGAGGCTGGGATCAGGGGCCTTGGGATTGAGCTCTGTGCCCCACTGGAGAAGGACAGTGGACAGTGTTTCCAAGTTCTTACTGATGACAATGTCTGCCTGTCTCCATGGGCTGGAGGCCAGTGAGTTTGTCAGTCCTCGGCCTGCTGGCCTAGCCACCTGCTTAGATCCTGGTCTGCTGTGCCCCCACCCCTCCCTGACAGGTGACCCCAGGTGGAGGGGGGTTGGGGGTACTGGAGCGAGCAGCGTTGCAGGGTAAAATGAACCTAACAGGTTGTAGGAGCGGGAGGGCTCTTCTTCTAAAGATTCTAAGGCTGGAAGGGGCTCCGCGGGAGTCCTTCTGCCTGCCCTGCTGAGCGAAGCATTCGCTGCTCATAAACAAGTCTGTTGTCTGGAGTTCTGGAGTGACAGCCAGACATTTGGCTGGTGGGCATCAGGAGGACCCCCAGATGCACTTGCAGATGTGAGCAGAGGTGCAGGCACCCTATGGGCTACTCTGCCTTCTCGGAGGGTGTTCACATACCCAGCTTGGCACCAGGGCTCCTGAGGTCTCCAGCCCAGAGAAGCAGAGCCAAGAGAGACTGCAGGTGCCCTTGGCGGTGCTGGGGGCTCATGGACAACGTCGTCAGCCTGGCCAGGTTTCCCGGGCACCTGAACCTTGTCTCCAGCAGTGTTTACTCAAATGAATAAATAGTAGACTCCAGGGTGACACCAAATGCAGGGAGATGTAGTCATTCATTTACAGCTGGAAACGATTCTCTCACTCACGATAAACATGGAGCAAAATCCTCTCCATTTCAGCCAGGATTAGGGCACCTGCTTCACGATGTCTGGGCGGTTTCAGGTGTGACTGAGCACTAAACTGGCATATTCTACTGGGGCCAAGGAGGCGGAGCAGGCTGTCAGCCGGGGGGCTGAGACCACAGGCTCTGGCTTTTCTCCTTCCAAAAATAAAATGGAAGGCCACCACCCACCAAATAACTGCTCTGCCCTTTCTCTCCCAGGCGATGCTACCACCTAACAGTGTTCGTCATTCCAGGTGGAGTTCCCGCTCACAACTGAGCTAAGGATTTTGAAGGAAACCATAGAGTGAAAGTAATAAGAGTTGTGAGCGCCATCATCTTTCCTTGCCCGCACTTAAACGGGGACATCAATCACTTAATAGGACCATTTTAAAAAATTTAAAATACTAACATTTAAAGAGGGCTTACTAAGTGTCAGGCCTGGCTCTGAGTGCTTTGGTATATGCTATATAATCCTCTCGACAACTCTATGAGGCAGGTCCTCTGATTATCCAAATCTTACAAACAAGATGCTGAGGCACAGAGATGTTAAGCAACTTTCCCAAAGTCACAAAACTGGGAAGTGGGAGAGCCAGGATTCAAACCTGGCTCTACTTGGCTCCTAGGTCCATACCTCCAGCCTCTTCTGCCTCTCTAGATGGCGTAATAACTCTGCCTCAGGTGTCCTGCTTGGGCTATTCACCAGCAGTGCGGTCTGGGGCTACTGAATCTCCCTGAGTTCCCCCTTCCCTTATCTGTAGAAGAGCTGTCTCCCAGTGCTGCTACCAGGAGCAGAAGTAAGGTGTGACATACATGCATGCCGGGCCAGTACCTGGCACATGGTTGATGCTTAATACAAGTACAGATGGTCCCCAACTCACTGTGATTCGACTTAATAATTTTTGACTTTATCATGAGTTTATCGGAATATAACCTGATACATTTGGACTTAAGATATTTTCACCTTTCGATGGGTTTGTCTAGATGTAACCCCATCCTAAGTCTGTTGTTCGTACTGTTGTGAGTATTGCTGTTATCTTTGTACTCTTATATCTCACTGAATCCTCACGAAAAAACCTGGGAGGTAGAAAGAGCAGCTGTCACTCACCGGTTTTATAGCTGGTGACAAGTGAATCTGCACTTTGTACTCTGTCTGATCTGAGCTCGCTGTGCCCTGCTCAACTGCGGGCCACGCCCATCCGTTTCTAGACACAGGACCCAGTGACCGTCTAGAAAGATTGGGGCAAAGAGTTCAGTTCTTGTTGTGGTTTCCTCCCCTCCCACCCATGGGACTGGGGACTGACTGGGGACAGAGTCAGATTCTGCTCATGCCCCTCTGGGAATTGCTGAAAGACAGTTAATGCCTCTTGGGCTGAGTAAGGTGCTAGCAAGGATGAGTCACAGGCTCACGTGTGCCTTTAATATTTTCTTTATTAACTAGATGAAAAAAACGAACGCTGATCTTCTCACCATCACCAAAGGCAGATGCGGAGCCCATAGACAACTTCTGTCCCCTCCCCGCGCTCTGAGAACATTCCCCACACTCTCTCTGCGGAAGGCGTTTCTGTGCCTACCGCTGGAAGCAGGCGAGGAACCAGCCAAGGGCGCTGGGTGTCTGGCTACACACCGCCTTGTTTCTGTATCCTTCCTAGCTCTGCCCTTCCAGGGATTTTCACATTTTCCCTTCCATTTTACTTTCAGAAAATCTCTGGGGAATGCAGCTTTTGTTCTGTTGCTTCATGTAATTCCCAGGGCTGGGAATGAAAATGATTTCCTTTCACAACCCTGGCTGAGTGCCTTTCACATCCCGGCTGTGTTATGGGGTGATTTATAAACTGCGGGGTCTGGGTCTCTTTCTCCTCCTCCTTCCTCACTCCCACCACCATTTAAAACAAGGCAGCCTCCAAGGTCAGGGTGTCCTCTGAAGTCGGCCACGAGGGCTCTTACTCAGAGGCAAAGATTCGGTGGAACCACAGCGATGAGAGCATGAAGCTATTCATCCCTGTTAGAAGGAAATAGAAATCGGCCCCAAGGCCGAACTTATCATCTATGAGAACAAATAGGACCCAAAGTCCCCGAGCTGAGGGTTGGCTTTGAACTAAGAACGTAAAAGCACATTTTCCAAACTTGTCAGGATTGCATTTCATTTCTAGACTTTTATTCTCAAAGGGACGATGAGGAACAGACATGGCTTAAGAAGTTTTGAGGTGAGAAATGAAAAGAAGTTACTTTTCTTTGCTGCCATAAACCTAAGTAGGGGAAAAATTAAGCCCCAGGGGTTCATTTTCCTCTTGTTACAGCAAAACACAGAAACCAGACGGCACAGTGTCATTCGGAAAGTGTCGTGTCTTTGTCTGAACTAAAGACTGTCGTTGGTCAGCTGCCTCCGGGGACTTCTGTCCTGCCCCTGGACTCCCAGCAGGGGTGGGTTCCTTGGATGCTGAAACAACACAGAGGGGTGAGCAAGTTAGTCAAGCCTTAGGCCAGTCGCTCTGTTCAGGGGCTTCCATCCGAGCTAGGACTCAGCACGGCCTGGGCAGGAGGGTGTCTTTACAGTCAAGGCCAAACAGCCCACACAGACCACTGCCTTGTAGCTGAGTGATTTCTTTTGCCCTGCACCGCGCCATCTTCTTGGTCACAACCCAGATCTTTACTTCTGCAAAACTCACATGATAGCACCGAGTCTCCCTGTCTGCTGGCCCTGTGACTGTCTGTGAGTTCTGAGCACCAATGTCACAGAGCCTGAGGGTCAGACCCAGGGCGGCCACGCCAGTGCTCACCATGTGACCACGGACGAGTTACTCATCTGAAGAGTAGAGGAATAATAATTATACCTACCTCCCAGGGTTGTCATGATCATTAAATTAGATGACTTACAAGTGATGAACACAATGCCCCACACGGAGCACAAACACATGGGTACCAATTAGTATTTCTAAGTATGGGAGGGAGTCTGGGGAGAAGGCACTGGAAAAGAACTGCCTCCAGGACTGTGGGCCAAGGCAGGGGCAGGGAGCAAGGTCAGAGAAGGAATGGAGGAAGAGGCTGGGTGGGGGATGCTGTCTCTATCTCCTCCTGCTCTCCCTGCGGTGTCATTTGGAAAGGTCAGCGTCTGAGATTTTAAAGTCATATATCATTCCCATTTCCTTTTCTAAAAATACTAATCCTTGTTCCAGAGACATTCAAGTTCAGAGACGCTCATGTGTTAGATTTGAGGTTCATGTACGTCTAGTGTTCTAGAAAGCAGGAAATCAGGACAGGCTCCTGTCTTTAGACTTCTCTTCCCAAATTAATGAATGGTTTCTGTCACCAGTAGGGTCTGTGAGCAGCTCAGACTTCTTCCTGAATCTGAATCAGGGATCAGTTTTGTTTTAAGATCCTAAGAGCAATGTGTAGTGTTCAGCAAAAGCTATTAGACTGAGACGTGCTCAATTTGCTGATGTTCTAGTTATTGATGAACTCAAAGGATGATGTATGTGTGAAAGATTGTGGGCTATGGGACCTGTCTCCCAGCTCACCTCAGTCTCAGGCCCACGATGAGGTGAGAACTGGGGATAGGGCCCTGGAGCAGAGAAAGGGGGCAGGGGGTCCTGGGACACCTAGAACCATGTTGCTGAGGCAACTTCCTGTGATGATTCATATGGAGGGTTTGGCTCATGCATAAATTGGGGCCAATCTGATGAGGAATCAAGGTTCACAACACTCTCAAATGTGGCATTTCTATAGGGTGTGGCCAAACCAGACCAGAGTTGGCCAAGTACAGATGTCATTAGCTATAGGTTCATTTGTTTACCATAGCACATTTTCTCTCTCTCTCTCTCTCCACACGCACACACACACACAGACACATACAGGTAAAAGATTGAATCATATTCAGTCATATTTTATGCTCTTTGGAAATTGTTACTTCTTCGGATTTAGGGTTTTGGGTTTTGCTTTTTGCTAATTCTCTACTAATTTTATTATTCCCACTACCCCCTATCTCTTTCATTTTGAATTATGGAGGTTACTACGGTATTATATTTTTTTGAGATATAAGCACATTATAATTTTAAAAGGAACTAATTTTTTCAACAATGGAAACATACAAGTTAAATGGTAAGGGCAGTGTGTTTGAGAGGTCTGGGTTCAGTTCTGTTTTGGTATCATAGCAAAGAGAGGAAAAAGGAGCTGATTCCAGAGAGAAGTATAAGTTTGCATCACTACCCATCAGCACTAAAAGGGCAGCTGAACTCTCTCCAGCTAGCATTCTCCTGTGCCTCAGTTTCTCCAGATGTAAAAGGATACTAAACAACACATCTGTCTCCCCCTCAAGCCATAGAAATGATACATGAACCTTTGAGAGAAAAATCTCCACAAATTAATACTGTGATCACAGAACTTACTTGTTTTGTAACTTTGTAATTGTATCAAAAGTGAGGTTTTCGCTAGTAAAATAGAGAACTGAGCTAGAAAGGGCTGGAATTGCTAAAATGAGAGGGACTCGAGTAAAGGAAACTGTTCCCTTGACCTACCAGCTGTCAGGCTCTGTTCGTGGTCTGCTCCTGCTTCAAAAGAGCGCCACGATTTCTTCGTAACCAAGATGAATAATCTATTTTCTGGCTTAACCTGTCATAAGGTATTTTGGAAGTAAACTCAATATTAGGAAATAATATTTCACAGATCTCCTGGTCTTCCCTTTATTCAAACTTTTTCATAGTTTTTTTTTCCCTTCTCATTTCTCTTCTCGAAAAATTTTAAACAGCTTTTCATCGTTGATTCATCTCTTCCGGCCCCACAACACATTTTTCTCTCTTTTAACCTGGTCATGTTCACTTTCTCACCTGTATCTTAACTGTATTTTCCATCACCTCCATTTCTACTCCTAGTTTCCTTAAACTCATTTTCCTTTTCTCTCCTTAAAGAAAAATCCCCTGATCAACAGGGAGAAAAAGACGACCAGCTAGGACTATGTTGGGAAAATGAATGGAGACAGCACATTGAAAGCTGGACAGGCTAAATGTGACTCCATCAATTTGAGCCGATGCCGCCTGACAATTCAAATGAGATTTGCTCAGCATAGAACTGCAAGACTTTCTTGGAATTTTCACACGCAAATGAAAATTTGACATTTTGCCCCAGTCCAATTCTACAATCCAGATGGTGGAAGAATTTTCTTGTTTCCTTGAGATGAATTCTCACCTATCATTTTTCCCTCCTGCAAGACCATTGCTCACAACTCCCGAGGACTGCCTATTAGTACCACCGTTTTGTTAGAGTTAATGCTCATTATTGTGCATGGTTAGGAATGTAGCATTCTGGTTTATTACCTTTTCTGATTCATTGAAGATTACAAGGTACCTCTTCCTTGGATTACTAACATCTAGACACCTGGGATAATCTAAACACCAAAGCGAAATTGAACATGTTTGGTCTTTCTTGGAAAATTTAGAGGAAACTTCAGGACTCATGAAATATCAGGATCATCACAGATGTGTTGTACATGTGGGAAGTGCAAGGTAACTGGGCTTTCCATTTGACACAATGCAAAGGTGGTTTTTGGTATGTAACAGCACAAGTCACATGTGAAACAAGGGTACCATGTAAAGCATATTATATCTTTTTAAAATTTCCCTCCTCTGTTTTAAAATATTTTTAAATGATCAGGGAAAGAAATTTATGACTGGAAAATTACAAAACAGTATGTGCATGGCCATCTCATTTTTGTTAGAAAAAGCACATAAGTATATACATACTCCCACACACAAGTCAGGGAAGATGTGACCCACATTTTAATAGTGGTCTTTCTGGGTCATGGAATTATAGGTGCTTTTGTTTTCTTCTTTTGGTTTATCCACATTTTCCTAGTTTTTTTAAAAAATAAAAATTAAATATTTTTTTCTATAATATAAATAAATAAAAAAATAACAAATAAACAAATAAATAGAGCACACAGCCCAATATTAAAATCAGCATAGAAACTCATCTCAATATAGATTAAGAACAGATTAAATGAATGGATGCAGAAGTAATCTTCCTGTTTGGAAAACACCCATCACATGAGTTACATTGTCAAATACAAACTCGGGGGACGGGGGCTGTGACTCCGCAGTAACAGCAGCGCGGAGTGTGAGGAAATGCTGGTGCCCCGGGGAGTAGAGGTGGGATTTGGACCGTTGCCTGGTGATTACAGGCAGGGCTCTGGAAGTCATGCAGGATATGATATGGGGTTATGAGAAGGGATTCTTACATTTGCCATTAAAATAATCCTTTTTTTTTTTTTTTTTTTTGCATTTCTGCATCTGTTTCTAACCTAGACAGAATGAGGCACGGAAGACCACATGCTGGTTTCAGAGCTGATTCTCCACAACTGAGGTGAAGGGTTTGGCCTCAGCCTGAATTCAGACTCTCAGGTGGGCCTTCTCAGTTGTCCTCAAGGCCCTGCACCACCATGGCATCACCCCACCCACGGTGTCACCCCATCCTGGTCCGTGGCAGCACAGGGCCTGTTGCTGCATCCCCCAGACCTCTCTCCCTGCCCCGTCCTGGCCTTCGCTCTGTGTGGTCTCCACGCACTCTACCTCCTTCTGCTTGCTTCCACCCCAGTCATGATCAATACCATTTCCTGGTATTCCTCTGTCCTGGGGGAGGAGGAGGGGAGGTATGAACACAGAAAGGAGCCACAAACTCCAGAAATGAAACCATGAGTGAGAGTGGACACCCATCCTAGTGACACGGAGGGCACAGTGGACTTTCCAGGATGAGGGAACAGCTGCTATGCTAGGATCACCCAGCCCAGTAGCCTCCTCTTTCTGTCCCTGGGCAAAAGAGGCCTTGCCCTGGAGAAAATAAGTCCCCAGCTTCCAGAAGTCCCCACACTTTCCAGAGGCCAGAGCAGATCCCTGCCTGTTCCCACTTCTGCCGTCACCTGCGCGTCCTCTAAGGTTTCCTGGGTGCCGGGGCGTGTTCAGGCATCACTTGCGCACACTGTGGCTCTGGAGCGCCCTGAGCGAGGCTGGGGTCCTGACTCCCGTGTGGGTCCCTCTGTCCCAGCTAAAGCTCCTTGCCTGCAGCAGACCATTCTTTCTTTAAAGCCTCTGTAGTAGCTCTTACGGTTGTGCTTCACACTCACGATGTGTTAAGTGAGTGAACTCCCAAGTGACCCGTCGCACGCCTGACACGTCTTCAGCACCGCACTTTTCAGACACTACGTGCTATCTCACAGCCCTCACAGCAGCCCTGTGAAGCAGGCCCTGTTTCACCCCTGCCTTCAGGATGAGGAAAACAAGCAAAGAGGACTTGCCCGAAGTGACACACTGGTCACCGAGTGCCAGGACTGGGCTCAGCCCCAGGAATTCTGCTTTCAATCTAATGCTCGTTCCATCACGACGGCGACCCCCAAACCCCTTGGTCATCAGAATCCGCCATGAAGCTGCTTTACGAACCGGAGTGTCGGCCCCAAGGACTGTGGAATCCTTCTCAGGTGCAGCCCAGCCGTCCACACTGTCACCAGGCTGTTCCACAATGATTCAGCTGTCCTCCCACCCGCGCCAGCCAGCTCTGATGTGACAGCTGGTCTGTGATATCAGGGAAGACAGTATGACACTTTAGACGCTAGCCCTACACTGAAAATCTTGTTTCTCAGCAGTAACCTCCTGATTTGGGAAGAGTTCATGTACACCTCCCAGGATCCTCCTTCTACAGAACACTGCTGGCTTAACAGCTCAACTTCTAGAAAGCCCGAGGTTAAAAACAGCTTTGCCATTCATCAGCCCCAAATGGGAGAGGTCAGGAGAGTCTGACAGCCACGCTTAGGAAGGCCCCGGAGAGGCTGCCGAAGGCCTTGGAGCTGAGAACAGGGACCCAGCCTGGCTCCAAACCAGCTGGACCCCAGCTAATTGGACACGTCTGGGAAAGGTGCCTGTGTCCTCAGGACTCTGTAAAGCAACGGGCGAGGACCCCGGCGATTCAGTGACCACAAATCCATCCAAGAATAACCCATCGGGGGAATTGCAAGTGGAGGGAAAGTTCTTCCTACTTGAAGAGTGAGTCAAGTTTGGCGGGAATTAGCAACCTCTCCCCTCGGCAGGCAGACCACCAAACCCTAAACTCCACCAGGAGCGAGACCCTCACCACTCGAGTTCTCCGGAGGAACAATTAGGAGTTGGTTAAGAAGTCCCCCAAGCTGACTGAACCTGCCACAAACCCAGCAAGTGGACAGCCTCTGGCTATGATCTGTGAGGAGGGGTCACCTCCAGAGAGGGCCCTGGGCCGTTTGCCTAAGTGCGGCGTGCAGGTCAGCCTGGAAACCATTATTCTAATCGTCGGGAGAGTCAGTTAGGAGACAAGTCGAAGCAAGTTGGAATTTGAAAAACACATTAACAGGGGCCTGACGAGATGCCAGAAGAGCCTGCCAGCAGGGACAGCTGGAAGGCCAATTTTTGAGTCAATACTGAAAGGTGGTTGCTTAAATATCTGCGTCAACACACACTGATTTCTCTCCGGCTCAATACTCCCGTTTAATTGCACTGGAGAGTCTCCCCACAGACACATCTAACACCCAAATACATAGTTGAGTGAAAGAAAAGCGCGTTATTGAAGTGCAAATGAGGTTCTGTGCAGCCTGCAGGCCTGGGGCCCACTGAGAGCTCCCTCTTGCCCTGGCAGAAGGTGGCCCGGCCCTGCAGGGACTCCATGAGGCCCCATTTTTAGAGAGGGCTGAGGGAAGGGCTGAGCATGGGCCTCAGCTGGCCCCAGAGAGGGGTCTATGCGGTCTCCTCCTCGCCGCTGCAGCTTCATGTGCTGCCAAGGCTCCCAGATACTGTGTCAGGGTCCACGGGGCTCACAGGGGATGGGGAGGCAGGAATGTCTGCTTCCCACACCCGGGAGCCAAGGCAGATGGAAAGGCATGCAGCTGGAGAGCCATCGTGTTTGGCAACCAGGTGACAACCTGGCGAGGTTGGTGGCAGATATGATCAATGATCTCTGCAGAGTCCTAACAGGCTTTGGCCACTGCTACAAATCCTTTCCCACAATGACGCCCACACAGGGGCCAGGTGGAATGGCCCCGGGGTGGTGCTGAGGGTGGGGGCTCCCGCAGTGACCCTCTGGCAGCCTTCACCTGCCTCAGAGGTACAGGCCTAGCTGGGCCTGAAACCCTGTGAGAACTGGGACCTGAACCATGATGAAAAGGCATGTCCTGTGAGCAGGTGACAAGAATCACACAAGGCTAAATCCCATGTCTGCTGCCAACCATCCAAGATAAGGATGAAGGCTGCATTGGTGGTAAACTCAAGCTCAAATTCCTTGGGGAGTTATGAAAAGGCAATTTGTGGCTCAGTGGGTCTGGGTTTGGGAGCTCTGTGGCCAATGACCCAGACCGCTGGTGCACACCAGTTTGCCCTGCACCCACAGTGTGCGAGCTGTTCCTCATCCATACACCTGCCGATCACACTGACCGGTCAGAAATCTGTTCTGATGGGGCCCAGAGGATCTGAGAGACACATGGCTGAACCACTGTGAACCCAGCAGATCCAACTAAGGCAGCTACCACTTGGGGAAACTATGGAACCACCTGGGTTTGATACTCAAAGCAGACTCATAGGGACATGGTCTGCCCAAGAAAAATGAGCCTCAAATGAAGATCAAATCCTATTTTTCCCCTTTGTTGGTTTTGGGCCTTTTTTTAATTGGCTTACCTTTTTCTTCTTCAGTTTTTTTCCTTTTTTGGGGGAGTGGCAACGTGACTGTTGCATCAGATAAGATAATGCGGGTAAATGCTTGACACAAAGTAGTAGCCCAGCAAATGCCAGGTCTGCACCCCTCCAGTGTCCCCCTAAAACTGAGGTGTCCTCAGTTTCTCTTCCTCTAGTTGTTGATGTCGGTTTCTGTCCAGGAAAGCAACAATTTAGGAGAGGCGAATTGGGGCCCGAATGCTGAATTGGGGCCCAGCTGAGAAATTTCTGTCTCCCACCCTCTACGCAAGATGCCCAGCCCTGCGCAGCCCTGCTGGTCCCTGTGGAGGGACCCTTCATGCAGCAGAAGTTTGAAAAATGAATTTGTGCATCTTCCAGAGCATAAGGTGTTTTTAGACCTTCCCTTTAGAGCTGTTTATGGAGCAGCCATTTAGGAATTCAAATGGCAGGTGCCCTCCTCCCCCTGAAGGTGCCCCAGGAGCCCCAACTCCTCCTCACCTAACCTTTCTTTCACGCTCATGCTTTCTGTGTAAGATAAGTAGGCGCAAGGCCAGGACTGCCCAAGGTCCCGTCCATCTCCCACCCTCTCAAGACACACTGGCCTTCTCATCTCCTTTGAATATGCTAAGCTTGTGTCTGCCTCAGGCATGCGCTGCCCAGAAGCTCCTACACAGGTGGTCCCTTGGGGGCTCTTTCCCTTCATCTAAGTCTCAGCTGGAATACTGAATCCCTCAAAAGGCTTCGTCCGCCCTCTTCCCCACTACTCAGTTTTATTTTCTTCTTAACACTCATCACTACCCGGATGGTCTTATTTAGTTGGTTGCATGTTAATGGTCTCCATCTACGCCGTGCAAGCTGTTGGAAGGCAGGCACCCCCTGCGTTTGGTCCATCGAGCATCTTGGATTCCAGGACAGTATCTGGCCTGGACACTGTATCCCTGGAGCAGGAACAGTTTTTCCAGGAATATTGTTGAATGGATCTTTGACTGTTATAATTCTATCCTGTGATAGGTCGGATGATTATTCAGGGTTTGGACACTGCCAGAAACATGCAAATCCAGGGAGGAGGGGAGTAGGGAGGGGAGAGAAATGCCTCTAGGTAATGGCAGAAACTTTGCTTTGAGCTTCTCCTGTCCCGGGATCCCAACCTCCATCCGACCCCAGGATCAGAGTGAGGGGAGTTTTGCTCTGTCTCCTCTCACCTGATATGAACAGAAGGCTGCTGGTCTTCCCTGGACTTTGGATTCTAGGACCAAGCTAGAGGGAAGTCTTCAGGCACTGGGACAGTGCCGAATGCCAACGGCTCAAGCAACATCAACTTAGAGACATTATCTAATAACTACAACAATAGCTGAACTCTTTATGTGGATTATTAAGCTGTTCTAACTCATCACATGGATTATCTCATTTGTTTTAAGAAATTGTCTCAATGACCAGGGATGGGTTTTGCAAAATGCACGGGCCTGATCCCTTCTACAAACATGCACTGCTGCCTTGCCTGGCCCGGCTCCACATGGAGTGCCTGGTGTGGGGTCCAGAAGGCGACAGGTGGCTGTGGTGGCCCATCCCTGGCTCTTCATCTCCCCTTTGTGACCCCACACTCCAAACCCAGCTGTGTCAGTCCCGACAATAGATCTCGAGGGAGCCGAATGACTCCCCAAGGCAGTGGAGGGTAAGTATACGGTTAAGAAAATCCTCCCATCCCACCATCCCAGGGCAAAGTGGGAAGAGGGGAACTGGCTTTGTGGCAGTGTCAATGCCCTGGGGTCTCTGAAGCACCAGATGATGAGGTCTTGAGCACCCCTTCATAAGAGGAGCACACTACTGAGGGCCACAGTGTCCAGGGAAATTTGGTTTTGTGGGTGTGTGGAGATTAATAAATTCTTTTGAGTATTAGAGCTTATTTTGGATGGGGCCAAAGTGGAGAATGAGGGACCCCAGGGTGGCTGGGGTGCAGAGAGCTCAAAACCAAAGCTATTGAAAATACAGCTGGCAGTAAGTCAGAGGCGTCCTGCCCCAGGACCCCAAACCCCACCTGAACTGTCCCTTTCTGGCTCTTTCCCACCCCCACGAGGCACCTCTGTGTACTCACCATCCGCCACGTTCCTGTCAGGGAGCAGCTGCCAACTGTCGGCGTACCTCATGATGACAACGGCTTTCCTGTCTTCCTTTCCCAGGTCACGTGCTTCTGCAAAAGAGTGTGACAGGAAGGAACTGTGGGAACGGACGCACCGGCAGGCGCCACAGGGCTGGGGGACTGTCTCTGATGCCTCGGAACATCGGCAGCGCCTTGCATGTTTCCTTCAGGTGCCCGTCATGTGGAGGACTGGATGGAAGTTCTGGCTGTTCAGTGTCACGCTAGGGAGGCTGAAAGACATTTAATACGTTTCACGTTCTCATCTCCTAGAAGAATGAGCAAATGCACCTGCTTTCGAGATGTCGGTGGGTGAGGTGTCCAGAGCCTAGAAATTTGGGGGCCAAAACACTCATGAGGGCTCCTGGTCTTTATTAGCCAAAGTCATTTCTCGTTTTTTATTTAGATCTTTTCAGATAAGTGTCATCAGTAAAATGTGGCCAAAACCATATCCGTGACATGTGAAAGAGCTGTGACAGCTCACAGGGATAATTAGGTGAGCCAATACTAGAATGAAAGCATTATGAAAACAATTGTAAAAGTTCTTCAAATATCTGTCTCTTTGTTGGGTTAGTCCCACTTTTCAAAATAGTAACCCATGTGTCCCAAAGCGATAGCCTGCAGACATTAGACGTGCACATGAGGAACCTCTGGCTTTGGAGATTCTCCTGGTGGATTTCTGCAGCGGCGGAAGATCAGCTTCTCTCCAGGTCACTTCAGAGGTTCAGAAAGGCCTGCCTCCTGCTGCCGGGTTCCCTTTCAGCTCAGCACTTCCCTCTTAGCCAGGCTGGGCTAAGGGGCTCTCTGTGAGTGGGACAGGTTGGCCTTGCAGCTGATGGAGACCTTGTTGTTGGGTTCCAGCTTCTTTTTTGGGGAGACATGAGCCAAACAGTGATCCCTTGTCCCATTTAGTACTGGGTTGTTTTACCCTAAACTCCCACCCTCTTGTCATTCCTGGAACTCAATGAGTCACAAATTTTGTTCTTCTTCCCAGTTTTGGAAGCTAGAGGAAAATGAGGAAGGCAGACGGTCCCAGTGTGTGAGGAAGGCCTGTTCTGGAGCCTCCTCTGAGGCCGAGGGGCAGAGGGAGTGCTCTGAAATCATTCCCCAGCTACAGGACAGCTTGATGGAAAACTCCCTTCTGGGAAAGAGAAGAACCCCAAAAACCCTTTAGGTTGGATCCATCAGCCCAGGTCAAGAAATGTGAGAATACCCCGGATGCAAGAGATGTGTGTTCAGGGCAAAACGGTTGAACTGATCCTTGGAGCCTGGTGGTGGGCAGGGATGTACCCATGCTAGCCCTGAGGACCTAAGGACCACACTCGCTATATCTCAGGTTGTTAGAAGAAAAAGCATTCGACATTAATGACAAGACTTCTCTTTTCTGCTTACCTTTGTGATCAAGTGGAGTTGTCGGTCTCCCCATGATCTCGTCCTTGGTGGCATTCAAGTTCTGGATCAGAAAGTATGTGGTCATTTTCCCTTTCCCTTTCACTTCAATTTCACCTCTCTCGATGATTTCAAATCCTTGGTTTTCCAGGGCTCTGCACAAAGAAAAAAAATGCACCCGATATGAAAGATCTGTAACTCAAGAACTGGTTACAATGCAAAGGGTGATGCAAGAACAGAAGTTGGGGAGCCAGGACACATGACAGAGCAGGAGAAGGATCCAAGGCATCATCCAGGCTTGCTGAGGGGGGCAAAGGCAGTGGGGAGAGTGAAGGTTAGACATTCTTAACAGGGTGCCAGAGGCCAAGAGAGAGCACAGGGGACCCATCAAAACCCTCTGAGCCTACAGCCGACCTTCCCCCCTCCAGCACACCTGCCACATGCATGTCTCACGTTTCTGCACACGTGCCATCGGTGCCCGTGTGCACACCATCGCCTCATGGCTCTGTAGCATCGGGTTCCCTGGGCACCAGCACTCTCCTTTCCCTCTTCCCCACGCACCTGATACACCCCATGCTTGTCATCCTGCTCACCCTAACCACCACGCTTGTCTGCCACGCTTTCTGTCTGCCAAGGAACTGAAGAGTCTAAGGAAGGGACCATGAAAAGGGATGGAGCTACAGGGTATTTACAAATGTTTCCTTGTTTATTTATTTCCTGGAAGCTGAGGGATGTTGGGAAAAAACCAAAGAGCCACTCAGCCCGGTGATGACTCAAATTCACGGCTACCTGCCTCGGCACTCCTGCAAGTCCTCCCCTGTCGTCGGCCGCTTGCGTTGAGAGTGTAGACCTTCACCACACCCCTCGTTTCCCCCATGTGGCACCTGCCCCCTCACTCGCAAGCTGCTAACCGTGCCTCCTACTTTGTGACCTGACTCATCTCCCAATTGCAGTCATCATAGGTGAGAGCCTGCGACTTCTCACCCCATGGCCACAACACCCTGTCCCCCAACCCCGTCTCAGAGGTCCGGCTTGTTCATGGGCACCGCATCCGAGCCCCCTTCCCACCTCCTTTGGGCCTGGGCCCATCAGCCCCCCTGCCCTTGTCTTTGGCTCCCCCTCCGCTTGCATCCTGGCATCATGCTTGGGGCTCATCCCTCCTACACAGAGGCAAAGAAACCACTTCTCACCTGCTTTGATCCACACAAATTCTCTCTTCCTTTTATCCTTCAACCCAGCACCTATCCCCACCATTCCACACAACACTTTTGATAACGTCCCCAAAGCCTCTAATGAATATTTTCATTTCTTGTTTCTATATTTGACATTTTTGTTCAATTCTTCCTCCTTAAAATCATCCACGAGAGAGCTTCTCACCCTGAACTCTGCTGGTCCTTTTCTGACTCTTTCTTCTTCTGCCTCTTCCACGGGCTCCTCTTCCTTTCCTGCCTCTTCAGTGATTCTCTGCCCAGGACTCGTTTCTCTCCCCACTGTTCTTACCTTGCACCTTCCCGAGGGGGTCCCATCAGCTCTCATGGCTTTAATTACCGCCTACTCCAAGTCTGCATCTCTGGCCACCAGCTCGACTCCAGACTTCACCCATCCACCTTGTGGCGCCTCTGCCTGGATGCCCCATGGTTCCTTTGACCCCAGCATGTCCAACCTGACCTCAGCATCTGCCCTGAGAATCAGGATCCCTCTTATTTGTCCTATCTCAGTGGTGACACCATCATTCAAACCCTTGTCACCTGGAATGCAGACCTGGGCTCCTCCCTCTTCCTTATCCGCCATTTCTAGGAATCACCTTCACTGGCTTCACTGCCCCTGCGTTGCTGCCGCCAACACTCTGGTCCAGATCACACTCCCAACAGGTCTCCCTTTCCCATTTCCTTCTTCTCAAATCTGCCCTACAGGTCTCTAGGGTGCTCAGTGACACCAAGCAGGACCCTGACCATGCCATTGTCTCCAACCTCACACTCTGGGGGGCTTTTCCTCACCTACAGGGCAGAGTGCTCGTCCTTCAGGAGGTGCACATATAACTCTCACCACTTTCTGCCTCGAATTTTCCCATCCAGGAAAGCCAAACTGTTTGTGGTTCTCTGCACCTACTCTACATGTGAGCCTGTGCTGCTTGGTGTTTACTCCCAAGACCCCGATGTTGGCTAAATCCTACGCTGGAACTCTTTGTTCAAGAGGCAGCTCAGGAGTCCCCTCCACAAAGCCTTTCTTCACTGGGTCAGGGCCCCATGCCCTGGTCCCATAGCACACCCTGTGGTCCCCTTAGACATGACAGCACAGTAGTTACAGAGCAGGACTCTGCGACCTGCCCCCAGCCTGCATCTAGGTCTTCTGTTTCTAGTCTACTTGGACCTGAGACAAGGTATTAACATTTTGTGCCTTTTTTTAATCTGTAAATAAAAATAAAAATATCTTCACAGAGTTGTTCTAACAATAAATTAATTAACAGATGTAAAAGAATTTGGAGCAGAATATGGCCTATTGTAAGTGCTCGAGAAACTGTAAGTATTATTTTATGCATCTCTTTACCATCGTACTCATCCCACTTTAAAAATAATTAACTGTGACTGTCTTTTCTTCTGCTGCTGAACCCAAGGTCAGCAAACTGTTTCTATGAGAGCCCATGTGGGAAATATTTTAGACTTTGTGGGCCATACGATCTGTGTCCCAGTCACTTGACTCTGCCTCTGTAGCCCAACATCAGCCCTAGACAATATGCAAATAAACGAGTATGGCCATGTTCCAATAAAACTTTATTTACAAAAAGAAGCAGCAGACTGGGTTTGGCCTGTGGGTTATAACTGGCTGTTGTCTGCACTACCCTCATCCTGTGGCTGCTAGGCACTCTGTAAGTTCTGGAAGGAGGGAAGGACAAAGGCAGGCATGAATAAAATGAAAGGTTACCTGTAGGCTGTGGGGCTGAGGTGCACTTTGTCGGGAAGCCCATGACTTTCCATCCTAGAGGCTGTGTTCACAGTGTCACCGAACAAGCAGTACCGTGGCATCTTGTCTCCCACGACCCCTGCTAAGACGGGTCCGGTGTGTATCCCCACTCTGATCTGTGCAGAGAGAACCTCGCTCAACAGACATCATCTAATATTCCTGCTTTTACTTTTACATTGAGGTATAACTTACATAAAATAAAAAATACAGATATTAAAGTATTTAGCTCCGTGAATTTTGACAAGTGCATATATCTCCATACTTTTATCCAAAATAAAACATAGAATAGTTCCATCACCTTGCAAAAATTATCTTGTGTCCTTTCCAGTTAAGCTCTCTGCCCACCTCCTCCAACAGAGATAACCACTTTCTTATTTCTTTTACCAAAGGATAATTTGCCTGTTCTAGAATTTCACATAAATGAAATAATATAGTATATGCTGTTTTATATCTGGCTTCATTTATTCAACATGTTTTTGAGATTCATCTATATGGTTGTATGGATTAGTATCTCATTATTTTTGTTGCTTAATAGTATTTGATTGTAAGAATATACCACAATATTTTTATCCATTTTCTTTTCATGTGCATTTAGATGATTTTCAATTTGAAGCTGTTATAATTAAGGCTGCTCTGAACATTTCTGTATAGGTATTTCTGTGGACATATGTTTTCATTTCTCTTAGATAAATACCTAGAAGTGGAATTTCTGGATCACAAGGTAGATGCATACTTAATTTTATAAAAAAACAAAAAAAACTGCCTGACACTTCTGCAAAGCTGTTTTACCATTTTACATTCCTATCAGCAACGTGACACTTCCAGTTGCTCGACATTCCTGCCACCATTTGGTCTTCTAGTGGGTGTGAAACGATACTTCCTTGTGGTTTTAATTTGCATTAACTTGGTGACTAATGATGTTAAACACATTTGCATGCACACGTTGTCCATTCATACATTTTCTTTTGTGAAAAGTCTGTTCAAATTTTTTGCCTGTTTCAAAAATTGGGTTGTTTATTTTTTGTTGTTAATGTGCATCAGTTCTAGACGTATTTTGATACGTAATATATATGTGTGTGTTACAAATATTTTTCTCGGTCTGTGGGTTTGTGTATTCGTTTCCTTTAATAAGCAGAAATTTTAAATTTTTATGAATATATTAGTTTGCTAGGGCTGCCATAACAAAATACTTTAGACTGGGGAGCTTAACACGTTGACTGCCACGCTAGAAAAAAATTTGTTTTCCTTTGGGGCCACAGTGATTTATTATGAAAATAGAATAAAAGCTTTGAAAACAAAATTATCTTTTCTAATGTAATGAAAAACTTAGTGAAAAATGAAATTTATTGACTTCTATTCATTTAATCCATGTTTTTAGAATGAATTTGTCAACATTAATTGTAAAAATAAGAACATCGACAAGTAAGATTTTCACAAACCAACTGCAGGGTTCCACTTTAGATTTTGCTTCACGAGGCCCTGGGCTCAAAACTAGTTAAATACAATTACAATTAAATACAATTCGCAAGGCAGTTAATGTTTTAAACAATAGAGATTTATTTTCTCACAGTGGTGGAGGTTGGAAATTCCAGATAAAGATGTCGGCAGATTGGGTTTCTCCTGAGGCCTCCCTCCCTGGCTTGCAGATGGCCACCTCCTTGCTGTGTCCTCACACAGCCTTTCCTCTGTGCACATGCATTCCTGGTGTCCCTGTGTGTCCAAATGTCCTCTTCTTATAAGGACATCAGTCAGACTGGATCAGCGCTCACCCTTAAGGCCTCATCTTATTCTGTAAACGCCCTATCTCCAAATACTTTTTTATTTTTTTATTTTTTTTTTTTTGAGACAGAGTCTCACTCTGTTACCCAGGCTAGAGTGCCGTGGCATCAGCCTCGCTCACAGTAACTTCAAACTGCTGGGCTCAAGCGATCCTCCCACCTCAGCCTCCCAAGTAGCTGGGACTACAGGTGCAAACCATGACACCCGGCTAATTTTTCTATTTTTAGTAGAGATGGGATCTCACTCATGCTCAGGTTGGCCTTGAACTCCTGAGCTTGAGCAATCCTCCCGCCTTGGTGTCCCAGAGTGCTAGGATTATAGGCGCGAGCCACTGCTCCTGGCCCCATCTCCAAATATTGTCACACTCGGAGGTACTGAGGGCTAGAGTTTCAACATATGAATTTTGGTGGGACATAATTCAGCTCATAGCGATGAAGTTTATCATTTTTTTTCCTTTCTTGGTTAGTGCTTCTTGTGTCCTATCTAGAAAATCATTGTTTACCCCCAAAGTCATGAAGCTATTGTCCCACAGTTCCATCAAGAAGCTTAATGATTCTAGCTTTTACGTTTGGGTTCATGATATATATCAAATCAATTTTTGCATATGGGGTGAGGTAGGGTTGAGGTACATTTTTTCTTTCCATATTCAATTGTAACAGAACTATTTCTTAAAAAGAGGCTGCCTTACCCTCTCAATTTTTGATGCCTTGATCAAAAATCAATTGGCCTTAAATGTATAGTCTGTATCTGGACACTCTACACTGTTCTTATCTGATCTTCTTATATCTATTCCTTCATTACTTCCCATCCTCATTTTTTATTTGTTATATTGGGGTTTTATTCCACTGATGCAGACGGTGTGTTTACAATGAGTGTGTACTGTGGCTGTTTTGTTCCTGTGACTATAGTCTAGCTTCTGCTTAGAAGACGGCAGTGGATGCTGAACCAGGATCTGTGAAGCTCAGCTTCCAAATCACTACAGTGAGCATGAATAGAGCACATTTTCAGAATCTCCTGCAAAAACATTATAATTTGGAAAAATCATATTCCATCTTATCGTTGGTTTTATTTATTTTAGTCAGTTATTTAGTTTATTTTGAATTTCTGATGGACATGAGCAAGAAAGGGATCTAGATATGAAGGCAGAGAGATGCCTCTCTCAGCCATCTCAGGGGGGTTAGGGTCTGCTGGGCTGGCAGAAGATGGCATTTACTTTTCATCTCCCAAACTGTCCAACTTTTATAGTGTGAACCAACTTCCCTACTTGGAAGAGTAGCGTCTTGTGAGAAAGGCGAGCAGATGTCTCGCTTGTGGCTGCGTGGTGACAGGAAAGCCACTCTGAATATCTTACGGCACCGTGGCGCCTGGTGGCTGACCACAGGCAGCGTCACACCTCCGCCTGAGTTCCAAACCTGTCAGATGGCATGTTGGAGGCAGAAGTTCTCTAAGCAGGAAAAGTTGGAGGTCCACTAAACATAAATGACTTGTTCAAATGCCTTAACAAAAGAGTAGGAATTATAAACGAGCTGCCTTCCAAGATGGATTGTGCCTTGCTAGGTAAATAGGGAGACATGGCCAGGACTGTCCTAAATTAGGGACAAAGGAACTTGTGGTCAATCACGGGGAAGTCCTGAGCACCACAGCCTCTTCTGAAACTGGAGAGAAGTCGAGACTATAATAGCCTTCTAATACCTTTATTGGGACCACATGCAAGAGAAGAAAAGAGTTGGAAGAAATATGCCTATTTTAATTACCGTAGCATACCCAGGAACCACCTAAGCAGATAAGTAGAATTCTACTTTTGTGTGTGAGATGTTTGGTGTTAAGCAAAGTACTCCGTTGCTCTCTACCTGGATGGGTTCTCCAGTAACAGGATTCATCACTTCTTTTGCAGAAATCCTCATCCCCAAGGCAAAATTAGCCACCCTTTGAGCGTGGCTTCCAATGGGCACTGGTACACCCCCTACGACCATGTAAGCATCTCCTATTGTTTCCACCTGTCAGGAGAGAAAATAGGTATAGGGTTTCCTTATGCACTAGATATGCCTTAAGTATTTTTGCCATTTTCCACATTTTGACAAAGGACTGTATTAAAGCTGGTGGCTCCTTGCTAGGGGGTGAGGAGCGTGCAGGAGGAGGTAAGAGGGATATTAACACAAGACACAGCCGGGAGAGAGACAAAAGTCCTTCTGCTTTTAGTGGAAACAAATCCCAGAGGGCTGAAGGCCCTGGGGTAGTTGTATGATGCTATGTATTATTAATAGATTATACGTTATTTGGAGTAGACTTTCTGCTGAATTTAGGAGTAGAACTATTCTCTAGGAAAACAGTGCTTGCCCTTCAAGGGCACTGGGGCACCATCTTAGCACTGAGTATGGTAAAAAGATACCTACGAAACTAAAATTCCTTAAAAGCTTCCAATTTCCTTTTAGCTCTTCATCTTCACCCCACTCTCATTCACACTGGACCCCTGACTCGTGCAGACAGAGGCAAAGGAAGACTCAGAAGGAAGCACCTGCCCTGAATGAGCATATGCCGAAATACCCCATGCGGCGTGGACACGTACTTTGTAGACCTCGTGGACACTGGTTAATCTGTCAAACTTGGAGTACATTGAATTCAGCATATTCACTATTTGGATAGGTTCGCAGGCAGCACAGATGTTAGTAAACGTTACCACGTCGCTGAAAAGGATTGTGCAGGTTTTAAATTCTCCTGCAACAGAAACCAGGTATCAGTGATAGCTGAGGATATAGAATTCCATAACTCTATGAATTCTGGATTCAAAGGCCCTGTGAGAATCAAACCTGCCTGTGCCTTGGGGAAAAGGGTCTGCCTGCCATCTGCCATTAGGCAGTCACCCAGCAGACATTTACGGAGGGCCTCCAGGGAGCACAGTTATTGGGTGCCTGCTACGAGCTCGTCCTCACGCTAGGAGAATTGCATCACAGGAAGCAAGCAGACAGCACCCGCCCCTTAAGGAGCCCCCAGTCTGGTGAAGGGGACATAAGAATGCACAAAGACTTCCAATGCGATGGGACAAGTGCTGTGGGAGGACAGAAATGGCCTCTAGGAAGTGGGCCAGGGCAGAGCCTGAGCGACAGGAGACTCAGGGAAGGACCGACAGAGACTAGTCGCTGTGAAGCGGTGGGTTTCCCCGTCTTTGTATGGCAGAAGCCACCCATCGTCACCATGCGCCCCTACCACATGCTGCTGCTTCTGTCTCTCCCCCACACAGCCAGGTGTTCTGGTTAGGTCAGACCCCCCACTCCTGAGCCTCAATCTTCGTGACTTCCATCACACTTAGAAAGAAACCCCAAATCTTTACCATGTCTACAAAGGGAACCCCCAGCTCTGTCCCTGCCATCCCTCTGACCTCATGTCCCTCCTGCTCGCTCCATTCCAGCCACACCAGCATTTCTGGGGTTTCTCCAGCACATGCAGTGTCCCGTGCCATAGGGCCTTGCCACCTGCAGCTTCCTCTGCTTGACACACTCTTTTCTCGGGTACCTACAGGGTCCTGTACCTCACATCTCAGATGTTACCAACGTAGTGAGAACTTTCCTGAACACCGTGCCTGAAACCACAATTTAGGTACTCTCTACCGTCTGAGCCTGATCACCTGCCCCCCCATCCATGAGACTTACGTGGTATGACACTTTGTACAGAATCGTGTTTTTGGTTATTGTCTAACTCCTCCACTGGAATACAAAGCTCCCTGAAATGGGAGACTGTCTGTTTTGACCTCTGCTGTATCCCCAGCTCTATCCAAGCAGGGCCTGGCACATAGTAGATGCTCAATAAATATTTGTTGAGTGAGTGAATTGGTGACTCCTTGAACACAGCTGGGGGCCTTTGATATTACTTAAACCTCTGGTGGTAACTTCCCCTTCATGGAACTTTCTCTTCCTTTTGGCTTCTAGCCTACCATTTTCTCTTCATATTCCTTCTACCTTTCTGATCTCCTTATTTTATATCTTTCACAGGCCTCTCACCCTTCTTAAATATTTGATGTTGCCTACGGTGCAACACCCCACCATGTTCTCTTCTCACCCCATGCCCTCCAGATGACCTTACTCATCATTCACAGAGCCTGTGATCGACCCCACCCACACTGTTCCCACGTCTAGGACTCCATGCCAGAATGTTCCCTTGAGCTCTCCCCACGATTCCTAATGACCTCTGGTCATGTTCTGTGCAGGATCTCATAGACACTTCAAGCTTCATGGTTCTAAAACTGACTTTCTCATCCTCCCTGAACCCTGCTCTTACTTCTGGTTCTGTGCTAAGAGAAAGCACCACATTTTCTATGCTAGCAGCCGCAGACTCATCCCTGCCTCCTCTCTCTTACCTTCCCCCTCGGGTCAGTGAGGAAATCCTGCTCCCCCCACGCCCCAGGCTGCCTTAGCTCCCGCAGGCTTTCAGCCTCCCTCTAACGCATTCACCACACTGCAGCCAAAATCGTGTTTATCAGTCTAGTCATGTCGCTTCCATAATGAGAAAAAAACTTCAATGAATCTTCCCTGCTTATAAAATAAAAGGCAAATTCCTTTTCCATGACAATCAGATTCATCACTGCACCGCCTGAGCCCCACCCTACGTTCCCGGCCTCAGCAGGCACCACTTTTGCAAGCACCCCAGGTTCTAGGGACAGTGCACCGTGGTATTAATATTTATTTTCACGTTGCCTTGCCTTTGCGCTTGCTAGCCCACTCCCCTGACAAGCCTTGCCCTTCCTTGCTTGCTGAAATCCAGCCTCAAGCCCCAACTCAAGTGGCACACATTTCTGAGAGGTGCCCTCACAACGCCACCCTGCCCCTCCTTCTCTTCTGACATCTATTTATCATTGATTTCCCCGTCATTTTTGTTTCCATAGCACCTTATGTGGTGGAAAGAGCGTGGATTTTGGAGTCAGATGGACTTAACACGATTGTTTTCCAGCTCCTTTACTCATAAGGTGGGGTGACTGTCGGTTTGTTCAGCTGTATAGTATGGCTAACACTTCTCTCAAAGAAACACTGAGGAAAGTCAATGAAATAGCACATGTGAAATGGCTACTAGATACTGGCACCATAGATGCTCCTTAATGCACACTAGTTTCTTTTCCTTTAGTCACGCCTACCCTTTTTAATTTATTCAGCATATATCTGCATATATCTGTCAAACCCGCCAGGCTGTGAACTCCTGTGGGTCCCCTGGAGGTAGCACCGCACCCAGGCATGGAGTAGGTCCGCCGGGTATGCTGGTGAATGAACACATGCCCGTGACAGCGGAAAGTGAGCGCAGAGTGATCACAGCGTCCCTCCCTCCATAAGTAGCCTGCTCTCCAGAACAGTCCGCAGAGGCACCCAGTGCTTTCGCTAACGTGTGAGTGTGTTATTCCTAGTTAGGGCTAAGAACCCCACTCACGGCCACTGAGTAATGAGGCCAGTCTCAGGACACAGCCTTAAACTCTTAGAGAACCTCACGCATGTGGGTGGCAGCCACTTTTCCAACCATCTAGTCCATGCATCACTCCTGCATCATCGCTGTCGATGCAGAGAGAAGAAAGCTGAAGATATGCAGATGAAGTGATTAGCCCAAGATCATGTCCCTTACAAGTGACAGAGCCAAAATTCAAACCCACCTCTGTCTGGTGTTAGAGCCTGTGCCCCTGGCTAAGGCACACTGCCCCTGCCCGGAGGTGGCTGTGTAGGGAAGGGTGCCTCACCTGCCGCCACCTTCTTGCCCTCCTTCAGCTGGTTGGCCACGTGCTCAGGCAGCATGGCATACAGCAGGGTCTCTGTTTTCTTCTTTTCGATGGCCAGGTGCTGGGAGAGGACGCGCAGCTCCTCCTTCTTCCTCTCCAGCTGGTTGGACAGCTCTATCTCAGCCAGCCGCTGCTGGTTCAGGAGGATGAGGTCCCTGGTCGTGTCGTGGGGGGCGATGTCGGAAAGATACATCTTGTGCTCCTCCAGCTCTTGCAGGCTGCGGAGCTTCGGGGAGCACAGGTACATCATGCACCGTGTGGACTCCATCCAGATCATCTGGCCTTCCCGCCGTGGAGAGAAACGCAATAACAGAGTATGTCGCCGACAGGGGCTGGGACGAGCTCGCCAGATAACCAGTCGTTGCCCACACAGTGCACCTTCTAGCCACCACACACTCACACTCTTTCCCTTTTAGCCAGATTTCGTGAGGGTTATGTACACTGTCTGTCTCCACTTTCTCATCTCCCCGCCTCTCCCTAACAGCTCTCTTTGCGGCTGTTTGCAAACTCTGAGGTGGTCTTCCATCCTTGGCGTCCACACTGCTGACTCCAGCACAAATTTCCCAGTCTTTTCTTTATTCAACTCTTTTGCCATTTGATGGTATCAATCAGACCCCCCCTCTTCTTCAAATCTTACTTCCTAGGACTTCTCTGACACTGTTTTCTGTCTGAGATTTCCCCTACTTCTTTGAATTTTTTCTTTACATTTTTAAAAATACCATTCCTTAAATGTTGGTGTTTCCTAGGGTTCTTCTCTTTTAGCATTACACAACTGCATTCTAGACCTTACTGACAATAAATCTGAATTTCCAGAGAAACATGGCTTCCTAGACTTGAGATATGTATTTCTTTAAAAATAGATATGTTTGTTATCTGCTTATAAAAGCAGATCACATTCAACATATGCAACACATTTGTTGTAGAAAATGGAAAAAGTGAAAGAAAATAGTAAAAATCAGCCATAATCGCATGACACAGATAATTGCTATTAATAGTCTGGAGTATATCTTTGTATTACCAAAACAGTGCGATTATCCGGCATCTTCTTTTTGTAATCTGAATTTTTCACTTAAAAATACAGAACAAATATTCTTTAATATCCTTAAATATAGATATGCATCTTAATTTTTGCTGGCTGCATTGATTATACTGTATTTTATTTAAATAATAAACTAGCATTGATTATATTCTGTCTAGTTTTTTATTCCATACACAACATGGCGGTGAACAAGCTTGAGGTAAGTGTGTATAATCATAGCTATTCTTAGACATGGAATTACTTAGACAAAGAAGATGCTTACTTTTGAAGCTTTGGATACACATTGCCAAATTGCCCTCTAGGGTGGTTGTGATCATTTATACTTCCATGAACAGTGGGGTTTTTTTTCTTTACTCCCTATTAAGTGTTTATTCGTGGATGTCTGCACTAAACTCATCTTCAATCCCCTCTGCAAATCTCCTCTTTCTTTAATCTTTCGTCGCATATGTATCTAATCCCTACTGTTAGCCAGGCACACTGTTCTCGGCATTGAGGATACAGCGGTGACTCAAACTGACCAAATCCCTGCCCTCAAGGAGGTCTGTCAAGTCTTCTGTCAGTTAATCACACCTCATCGCCCAGTTAGCCAAGCAAGGAAGCTAATAGTTACTCTAACCGTTCTCTTTCAGCCCCCTCATCCAGTCACCAAGTCCTGCCTTAATTACCTCATCAGTCTTTCCCCTGATTGCCACTCCAGGGCCGCCGCCTGAGTTCCTTCAGCACCTTAAATCTTCTCACCTGTACCCCAGCGGCAGCTTCCACCTGGCCCCCTGGATCCGTTTGCTCTACGCTCTGATCCATCCTTCATGTGCCTCCAGAGGGATCATTCTAATCCTCAAATCTGGTCATGGCAGACACTTAACGATGTTTCCAACTGCGCGATAGAGTTCAAGTCCTCATCTTGCCACCCTATCTCTTATCGCTGCACTCTACAACTCACTCAGGTTCAAATACGTCATGTTCGTCTCAGATGTCCCTCCAACTCTGCCTCTGTTCATGCCTAAAACACCTAATCATCAGTCTAGTAGAAAGACAGCTCAAAATGTGTGCCCCTTCATACCATGCATAAAACTTAACTCAAAATGAATCAAAGACTAGAATTTTAGAATTACATAAATTATAAATTAGAGGATTTTATAATTATATATAACTATTTTATATATATATATATATATATATGTAGTTCATTTATGTTTAAACCAGAGATGGTTGAGGAAATAAAATACATCATTTACAGATCAGGCTAAGTATGTTGGAAATAACAACTTATTTTCAGTGTAGTTCCTGTCCCACTTTTAAAGAAATTGGAAAACTCTTGCTTCTTTGTCTTTGTGATCAACCCACACAGGCAGGGAGCAATGGGAAAGAAGTGAGTTATTACCTCGGAGCTTGAGTGTGGGCTGACTTTTCCAGGCTTCGGGCAGCATTTCTCTTCGTGTCTTCAGGACAAATTGACTGTTGATAAATTTGCAGATGCTGAAAATGTCGAAGGTAACTTGAGGATGAATGATGGAGAAATACTCGTCTAATCGAATCTTCTGGGTTTGGAGTCCTGGGACGTACTTCTGAATAGTCACTCCAGCTTGCTTGATCCGCAGCTATCCACAGAGGACAGAGGTAAGACTGGGGAACAGAAAGCCACTTCCACCCTAAACGTTCCCTTATAAATAACACGCTGGCCATGCTTTGTGACTCACTGCAGGAAACAGGGATTGGTGGTAGAATAAATATCACGGAAGTAATAAATACTTTTTTAAACAACCAAATTTGCACTAATGTCTGAAAGAGAAAAGAATAGGAGTGCTCAGAAGCATATTTCTGACTAAAGAGAAACAGAGGTTACAGATCTCAATTGCACTAATAGTTCTTTCCCAGGTCTGTCAGACGTCCCTCTCCCCACCCTCTTTCTGTCATTAATTAATTAAAAAAAAACTAGCAAATTCTGTAGCAATGGATCTGACACTCAGGCCTAGGTGAAGGAGCCCACCAAGGGGGTGGGGAGACACCTTTCACTGCTACCTCCAGCGAATGCAGGGAAGGAAGAAGTGAAACGAGTATCTTTTACATAAAGTGGTCAACACCAGCACAGACTGCCCAGGAAGACTTAACTTCATTGGCCATGGGAACTCTGTTAGGCTACAGAAATCAACCTAACCTTTTGGAATACGTATCGTTAAATTTTGTTATTCTATGCCCAAAACTTTTTTTTTTTAAAGGAGTCTTTTAAGTCACCCAGAATTTAAAATATTAAATAGTGGCAATAATAATAATATCCCTGTGGCAGTGGGGAAAAGTCAAAATATAATACATTGCTTTATAGTTCCATAGTTATTTCACACAAAGGAGTTAGTTTACCTCAGTTAGATCATAAGTTCTTTGAGACTACCTTCCAATGAATAAATTTCATAGAATTTGTACCAGCAGTCGACTGGTAGGTGATGACTTAATGTGTGTATGAGTTTAAATAAATATCAGAAAAAGTCACAAAGGCTGAAAGCATTTTAACTGATTTTTGATGAAATTCGTTTTGCCTAACTGTCCTTTATATGAGTTCATGATCAATTCAATTGACAGACATTTTATGCAAGAAATCAGTAACAATAAAACCTAAATGGGCGTGCTCACAACTCTCTCAGCACAGTGGCATGAGCTGGCAGGGACCTCTGCCCCACGTTCAAGAGGCCGAGAGGGAAGCTTGGTGGGATCGAGACATGTATGGTGGCCACGAGGACAGCAAGAGGTCACGGTTAGAATTCCACCCAGTCATTGCTACTACGTTCTGTTGTCTCTTTACATAATGAATTTTATCCTCACTTCCTTTTTCCCTCTTTTCTAATGGCAAACTTTCCCATTCATTCACTAGTCCTAACCTCCCTTTCATTCTTATCAGGAAGCTCCTGCATTCTGGTTTCTGGAGAAGATCACAGTGTGACAAGGAAGTCAACAGTCCCACAAGGCTAAAAGCCTAGTCTCCCAAGCCCTGGGAACTTCTCAGGGGCTTAAAAATCCCCACTAGCCATAAAAGACTATAAATCGTGTTCCCTTCCCTGGCGTATCCCCAACTCCAAGCTACAGAGGGAAGGGTCTCTCACTGATTCATCAAACACAATGTGGAAAGGAAAAGCATTGCAGAATGTCTTCTCTTCGATCCACAGCCTCTCGGGATAAATCGGCTCGAAGGTGTTCACGAGATGCCCTGGACACAGAAACAGAAAGTCCCGGTGAGAGGCAGCTCGTGCCACCGCCCTCGCACAGGACAGAGCTGGGGATAGGGACAGTATCTCAAGTGTTTCGCAGGCAGAGTGCAGTCCCTGCTTTTTTGCACGGGCTCGCTCAGCGTCTCCAGATGGCCACGGCAATTCTTCTTCCAAATTAAAACAAACAGAAAACTTGCTACCAGGTTGAGAAGCCCTCCTGCCCCCTGCCAAGTTTCTGCCCGCCGCTGAAGAGTTTCTGGGCCAATTGAGTATGTCTCGCCATGAACACAGAGTCGGCATTGAAACGGTGACAGCCAGACAATGAGCTAGCAGAGCAGAGCGTGTGCGCCGGGCCCAGCGTCAGGGACATTTGCCATGGAGCTTTTTAGACTGACAGTTTGGGGTGGCACATGAAAATTTAACCAACAGTCCTATTTGGCAGGGGGTAGAGATTCGAAATGGAGCCTTTTTGATATGAAAATCTCCTAGACAAAGGATGTCAATTGTGTATTTGACTCACTTGCCATGGCTTGAAGGACACAAAATGCAGCCCTTTGAGCCCGGCAGACGTTCTCCCAGATGCATGTCACCTGGCCCATCGGGCCATGACAAGGAGCACTCTAGCTCCCTTCTCCCAGCTGGTCAGAGCCCTTATTCTGACTTGGGCGTTAGGTGCTAATCATTAGACTAGTTCGATGCCCACAGAGGCACCTTAGCAAGGCTGATGCCTTCATTTGGAGACTGGGAAGACGGAGGATCTTGTCCAAGGTCACACAGCTCCTCAGGGACAGAGCCAGAAATTTGCTTTCTTGGCTTTCGATCTGGTGTCCTTTGCATGACTGGACAATAGTGATTATCACCCATGGATCTCCAGTCCAGAAATATGACCTAATGGAGAGGCCTGAATTCAGCAGAGAAGCTTGTTACTGAAAATACATCAGTACTCATCCTCCTCCTCCAACAGTTTCCAGTTGGGACTGATCCCAACCTTCTCTCCAACAGTTCTCCCTGAGGACAGGGAGACAGACAATGTCTCCATGTCAACCCGCACAGATAAAAGGAGTAATGAAAGACAAGCTAGAGTCCGACATTTCAAAGTTAAAAACCATGACTCTGCAGGAATCAGCGACTTCACGATCACAGAGGGCTTGGCCCTGTCTGTGTACACTGGCGGCTACTCCTGAAAACCAAGTGATATTCTGATCTAAGAGCTTGGGAGAACAGCCCACTTACCTTTTCCAAACATGACTATGCTTCTCACAACATCCCAGTGGGATTTCTTCACAGGACAAGCAGAGACACTCAAATATTTCTCCTTCATCCTGAGGAAAGCTGCCTTGAGGGCCTGAAGATGGCAGAGAGAGAAGCATCTTGTCATATGACTGGAGATGCACAAACCCCGTTTGCTGTGCTCGGGTCCACCTTTAAATGAGAAAGCGTGTCCGTGGCCAGGGGAACAGCGTGAGGACTTATGAGATCAATTCTACCAAGATATTGAAACTCCTAAGATTTTCTTCTCTAATTAATCCTCATGCTGTTTCTCTATCAAAAGCAGCATTAACTTTTTTGGGGGAGGTGGGTAGAGACTTGGGTATTTTGCCAAGGCTGGTCTTGAACTCCTGACCTCAAACGATTCTGCCTCCTTTGGCTTCCCAAAGTGCTGCGATTATAGGAAAGAGCCACTGCACCCAGCCAGTAATAGCTTTTTATAAATCTCAATAGGCGACCAGGATGATATCAGGCAGAAAAATCACTGGTTGAAGATTCTGCAGTGAACAGACTCAGAGATGGGCTTTGGATATGCTAAGGAATCGCAGACTTACCTGGGTATCTGTACCAGCTACATGTTCACCTAACAGATGTGGGACCTAAATAGGTAATGCTCACCCTCCAAGTTGCAATGGATATGGCCAAGGTCAGGGTCTTAAGTTGACTCTGGACCCATGACTGGTTAGAGTTGCAGAAGTGGGCATTGAGGACTTGAGAGATCAATTGATTTTAGGGGAATTGAAAAATAAGCCACTAAGTTTTAAACCCTTCTTACCAATATTTTTATAGGTGAAAAAAATTTCTAGGCTCAGGTATACCCCAGAAAGCCTCCTAGTGTATATCCAATTAACCTTAACCCAGCGGTTCTCAACAGGGAGTAATTTCAGTCCCATCTCCACCCTGGGGACACATTGCAAAGCCGGGAGACATTTTTGATTGTCACAACTGAGGGGCAGGGTTCTATCAACACCCAGTGGGTAGAGACCAGGGTTGCTGCTAAACATCCTATAGTACAAAGGACAGTCCATCACAACAACGAATTATCTGGTTCAAAAGGTCAATAGTGCTGAAATTGAGAAACTCTGCCTTAACCTCACTATTAGAAGATCCAGTTGATTCTGTTGTTTGCATAGATTGCTCTAAGACTGGTAGCTCTACTTAGGGGGAACTGTGCTTTCTGAAGACATAGCAAATCCAGTACCTCTTGGTCACTCTGGTTGTCCTGACTGTCTTGTAACCTGGATGGCTTTGCCTTTCTCATCTTCCTGCGAGCCTTCTGCACAATCAGAAACACAACGTGTTCCTTCTTCCCTGTCCTCTCCACTTCCTTATTCATGTCAAGGATATCCATGGTCACATCCAGGTTAAAAAAGTCCTTGCCGACAGCCTCAATGATACCTGCGGCAGAAGGACACCTATATCAGTGAGGGATGGCAGAAGGCAGTTGTGTCAACAAAAATCATAAAACAATCAAATTACACAACTTCTGGTGAATATTCCAGAGTTCACCAAGCCCAGGCCCTTCCTCAAAACAGGCAGCATAGGATAGCTAATGAAATAAAAATATGCAGAGATTGAAGTTACACGTCTGGGCACCAAATATATCCCTTCCACTCTAATTATTAGTTCAGCATCTATTCATTTTTTTTGTTTCAGGAAGTCATTTAACTCATTAAACAAATAAACAAACCTTGGAGATCATGTAAGCAAAATTCAGTTATAAAGCATTAAGGATTGCATTTTTAAAAATGTTCGTCTGGGAATCCATCCCAGGGTTATAACAGAAAATATTGGGAAAAATGCATGAAGATGTTCATCGCAGCATTGTTTATGATAGCAAAAGATTAGCATCAACTAAAAGTTTAACAATAGGGGATTAGTTAAGATAATTACAATATGAAATATCATTCAGCCATGTAAGATGTGATTTTAAAGACAATGCAAAAACACGGAAGCATGCTTTTTCTACAATGCTAAATACAAATAAAAAGTTTGTGCAAAATAATATATGCAGACTTATCACAACTAGATTATTCCTTCTTGTGGAATTTTGGAAACTTAGTTTAAAAGCTCAAGGACTTTGGGAGTAATGATCCGGATGGTATAAAGTCAGACATTAAAGAGAGTTTTAACTTCCTACCCACAACTGACTGTTAGCCATGCTGGAGAATTTGTAGAGAAGCCTTCCTCACTCCAGAGGCATCATAGCTCTAGGACTAGTAAAGTCATTCCCATACCTGGCACGATGTGGCACAGACCACTTCTATCTGAGTAGTAATGGAGAAGCATTTTCCCATCTGCAGCTCTCTCCACTCGAAACGATGGTGCATTCATCTCCTAATTAAAAAACACAACACATTTTTCACCAATGGGCACAAATTATTTATGTTATGCTTTTGAAGCTTTATGAAATAATAGTATTTATCCATTACGTTACACAGAACTATACGCCAAACCTCTCTCCAATCACATAAAAACTGCAGCTCCTACATGGCAGGAATTTTATACTATACCTCTTATATCCTAAACAACTCTATGATAAGTATTAGCTCCATTTTAAAGAGCAAGAAACTGAGGCTCAGGGAAGTTAAAGCTAGATTAACAATAGAGCAACATTTGACCCCCAAATGAGCCTTTGCATAATGCCTTGCTGTTTCTACCTACACGCCAAGGGGTGCCTGGCTGGTGGTAACCAGGAAGCCTTAGTGAGTCTCTGCCATGTTTGGCCTGTGACCAAGTGACCATGGGCATCTGCATTCTCAGACAGATCAGAGGCTCAGAGGAATTTGCAAGTGGAATTAATTAATTAATCTCTTGTTCTGGAAGGATAATGTCATCTGTGATGTCAAGTTGCACATTCGGAAACTAGAACCCTTAAGGATACATTGGAAGAGATCCTCTTTCTCCAGGAATAAATATTGCCATTCAAGCACGCACCATTTCACAGTACATGAGGTGTGTGTTAGGAAAGAAAGGTAAAAACTTAGTCTGGGCATGTCTCCAAGAGAAGCAGTCTCCTCCTCTGTTTGGTCAGCAGGCAACTCAGCAGGCTGTGGTCAGAGCGAGGGAGGAGATTAAGGAGGTGGGTTCCTTTCAAGATCTTTGTCCCCTTCCACGGTGGAGGTTGCTACTTAAAATGGGTTTCTTTTTTTTTTTTCCCAAATACTTATTGCATATTTCTGCAAGTATGTATGTACATAGACAAAGTATGTATGTTTGCATGTATGTGTGTTTACATCTTGACTAAACCTAAAGAGGATATGAGGCAGCACACATGAAAAGCATTTGATAAAATAGGAAATTAAAAATTGATAAAAAATTATATCCAAATCCTACGTAGTGAAAATAAGGTAGCTGAATACAGAGCAGCTGAAGGGGAAATCCACGTGCTCCTGCTCCATGCCCCTATTCTACTGTTTCTCTAGTAATATTGTTTTGGCATATTGGGAAGGGAGAAGAAAATGACTATCAGAGGAAGGGTAGCAGGATTGGGTATAAAAATAATGAACTTGGGACTTCAGAACCTCATTCTTTTCATTCTTATTCATCAGGGTGACAGTAATATGGTGAGAATATCTGTAACATGAAAGATATTCCATAATTTTTAAATTTAATAAATGAATGGAAGAATATTAATACCTTCTCCAGATCTGTGACTTAATATATTAGCCAAATTTCAGATGAAAGATGTGATATTGAAAAATATTATGAAAGAGTACCAAAGGAGCCTAACTGTATTCCTTCATATTCTGATTATTGTGCTTTAGCTAAAAAATTTGAAAGGAGGTTATCACGCAAATTATTGTAATTTTAAAACTGGCCATGTTGTCTAGAGAGAAGAGGGGAAGGAAGAGAATTATTATCTATGGAATGCTTTCTCTTGGCTGATTACAATGCTAGAAACTTTTAGATCCTATCTTTTTCAATCCACATGTCACTATAAGATCGGTTATTTTTTCCTGTTCTTTTTGTCTCTGTGTCCAATGTCTCAAAAAGTGCTCAGTAGATAGTAGGCACTCAATAGATATTAATTAAATAAATAAGTGAAAAAGTTGAGACTTAGAGATGGCAAATAACTTGCCCAGGATCACACAGCTGGTAAGTTATAGAGCTGGCCAGACAGCACTGTCAGCCCATCTGACCCCACAACCAGGGCTCTTCCCACTGCCCTCTCTCCTGGAGTAGTTCACATGATAACCACAGGACGGGCCCAACCATTCAGTCTACTCTAAATCAATTAAGGTTTCCAAGCCTGATTCCTTATCTGAAAAATGAAGAAAGTAATACTTTTCCCATTTAACATCTATAAGGTATAAGAATGTGTAATGATTAATGAGACCCCTGAACACATAATCTTACCCTATCCTCATGGTAGCCCTGCAGGGGTGGTTATGAACATCCAATATGGAAATGGTGAAGAGCTTGGCAAACTATAAAAAGCCCTAAAAATACCTGCAAACTATTTTATACAATATAACAAAGCATTAATATTAGTATGATATGCGTAAATGCCTGTTTGCCTTTTCTTGTCTAAAAAATAAAAGGGAGTCTAAGCATTTAAATTGCCAATGATCTCAACAAACAAGGAAACCAAGGAAAGAACTCCAGAAGGACATAGCCCAGTAGGGAA
Organism: Propithecus coquereli; assembly: GCF_000956105.1. NCBI lineage: Eukaryota > Metazoa > Chordata > Mammalia > Primates > Indriidae > Propithecus > Propithecus coquereli. The sequence goes on along the minus strand of NW_012134969.1, from coordinate 9,865,160 downwards.
ATTAGTTTCTTCACACCTCAGTCAGTCACCCGTGGGTTAATCAGAGTTGGATGGTTTCCGATTCTGGCTCTTGGCCCTGTCAAATCCTCCCTTCTGATACATGAATAACACAGCTCTGGCTGCAGAAGCTATTTATCAGCTTCCACCCAGGCCAGGAAGCCTTAGGAGAACTTTCGCAAACCCACCGACACCTGTTTTTCAGCCTTTGTTCCCATTGTGATCGGGCTCCTCGATTGAATTCCAAACCCACCCCAACCCCTATCTGAACAGGCCATCCCCCATGCCGAAGCCGGACCTCTGCAACTCGCCCTTCTTTGATTTTTGTCGGCCAGTTTATAAAAGTGGCCAACAGTGTACTTATTTTTCCTTCCTTTCCCCGGGCCCACTGACACGGGTACCAAGGATTCTGCAGCACCAACCGATGGAGGCAGTTCCCTTGCACCTCAGCTGGGGGAGGCAGGGAGATGCCCTAGAACTGCTGCGGCACGTACTTCCTCTGGGGCCGCCAAGACCAGACTTGGGTGGCCTTACCTGATAAGACAGTGCCAGGTAACTGTGGAGGGCGTCCAGGTTTTCAATAAACTCCGTGAGATTTCCTCCCAGGGTCCGCAGCATCCTGTCATAGCCAGACATCTTGCAGAATTTAAAGAAGTATTCTCCAAAGAGTTTCAGAATTGCTTCCATGGAGACACCTGTGGAATCCAAAGCATAGCCCCCCCAAATAAAATCTCCTGCAAGGTGTCTGTTCTCCTTAGCACAGTCTTCATTTATTTCCGAAGGGTTCACATCCTGGCTGTGCTACTTACTGGGCTACTCTGTCTAAGTCTCTGCTTTCCTCATCAGTAAAATGGCAATAATCACATCGATATCACGGGCCATGATAGGAGCTCAGTGTAGCCCTGGCACCAGGTAGGTGCTCATGAAACCTGAGTCCCTCCCAACTCTACCCTGGTCTTTCTCGTGGTCTCCATGACAGATACCTCCCCAAGGTCCAGAAGTGGGTGCAGGGCTGCTGTACCCCTTTAACTGCTGAATCCGGTGCCCAGAACGAGGCTCCCTCTGGGCAGGGCAGGGTGCAGCCCCCGCAACCTCCCCTACTGCCTCCAACATCTTTAAATATAACGGCTTCTCACAAGAATAAGAGGCTACCTCTGAGAAATAACTGATATGCAACACAAAAAACAATTCCGCCAAGGTAATAGGATCCTATTTACTTAAAAGATGCTACCAAATGCCTGCAATGTCTTTCCCTTTCTCTCGCGGCCTCACCAGAGCCAGGCCTCCCTTCCAACTCCGATATTCACACCCCATTCTCCATAGAAATTTTCTCTGAATATCCTGGGTCACGCTGAGTTCTCTCTTCCTACATGTTGCATTTTTTTCTTCCTAACTTATGGTAAGTCTGGAGGGCAGCAACCTCGTCCTACACGTTTTCTGTGCTAGACACAAAATGGGTGCTTGATGAATACCTGGGGATAGATTTGCAGCATTAGCGGGACTCCTACCCTCCTTCCCCCACCCCCCTCCCCAGTCTGTGCTATTGGAATAGACAGCAAGAGAGCATTTGCTTTATGGGGGAGGCAGCAAGTATTTTTAAAGGATATTTTATAGTTCTTGCAACACCCATTAATCAGAGCCATTTTACTCAATGCTTGCCAAAATCTTGTAAGGTAGATAATCTTACTATCCTCTTTATAGCTGAGCCCACAGGCCCTGAGTCATCTTTGTGAATTGGCCCCAATCACACAGAGTGGCAGAGGCCAGATTTGTTGAAGAGGCTCTGACTCTAATTTCAGTGCCTTTTGTGCCATATCCCTTAGCCTCTGGAGCAGCTGTTGGAGAAAAAAGGAGTCTCCCCAGGACGAGGGCTGCTGATGGGTTGTCATTGTTGACACAGGAGACAGGGCATCCATCCACGCTGCTGGCCTGGAGCTCCTATGAGAAACACTCTCTCATTTACAATGGGGTTGTGACTCATAGAAGTCTTAGGGGACCAGGGAGAAGGTCCAGAATGCCCAGATTTATGGGACAGCTACAGATTCACGATCACCAGTATCCTTGGCTACATCCTTGAAAAACTGTATGATGCTCTGGGTGGATCTGGAATTCAGAGCAAGGGACATTCCAGGTCTCCTGAGCTATCCAGGACTAAATCCTATGGCGGTAACAGGGGGATCTAAGGAGGTGTGGGTACTTTCCAGCCTCTACTTGCTTCCTAGGATGGTCTGAACAGCAGATTCCCTGTAGCTCATTGTCCACAGCCAGATCATTGGGCAGACAATCGTTCTGTAATCTGAGCAGGATAGAGTCCCCACTGAACTGGTCTGGTCTTGTCAGAGATGAGTCATGTATATTTCCCAAAAAGTGATTAGCCAGGTCTTCTGCACCCAGACGAAGCTTGGGATGGTACAGTAGGAGATCTCAGTGGCCTATTTAATTGCCTCTGTTGGGTTCTTTGCTTGTGGGTGCATCCTAGCTGGGTTCACACAGGTTTGTCCGTACCAGCAATCAGGCACCATCTGCTAACCCCCAGGGGAACCAAAATAAATTCTGCTCAGGAGCTTTCCAATGCTTATGAGTCCCTGGGAGGAGAACTCCCGAAAAGTAAATGGACAGGTGTGGAATTGCTCCTCCCTCTCTCCTCTCTCCCTTCTTTTCCCCCTAAATCCAGCTTATTCAGGCTGAGAAAAAACAGCTGTGCTGTGCGGCCTGTGGGCTGAAGCTTTGAGCAGGTGTATCCTGTTACCTGCCAGGATGCGTGTAGATCCCAGGAGCCCTCTTTCTCCCAGGGACCTCTCCCGGGAGGACTGGGCTGTCTGCGAGCCAAGCAATGTTAGGTTCAAGGGACAGTGGCAGCCTTGTGTAGAAAGACTGCATGTTTGACTTTTCTTTAAGATCTGTAAACTTACAAAAATCCATCAAGTTGCTTGTTCCAGACCCTGGTTATTTTGTTTCTGGGTGCTCTGTTAACAGGAAAGGACATCTGGCTGAGAGACTAACTGTTCCTTAAACAAGGATCTTGGGTTCAAGCGTGGTATTTTCCATCTGTGATGGGTTTGAGGCTTCTTCTAGAATTCTTGGTTGAGAGTGCTTGTCCGTCACAGGACAAAGGCCATGTTTTAAAATCAATACCTGTCTTCATTTTTCATACAGTTTCGCCTCGGTATATTCAGGGTTCCAAGAGGCCTGTAAGTCTCAGGGGATCAGGGATATATAGGAAGTGGTAAGAAATGCAAGAGACAACTAAACACAGATCTTAGGTAACTTAAAAGGTTTTTTGATAGTGCAAGGAAGAATTTTATGCTTAGTATTCCATCTTTTCTATAAGGAAGAAAAGGAAATGAGGAAATACGCATCTATCTGCTTATTTGTGCAAAATTAAACACCAGAATTACCAGAAAAAAAAACTCAGGGACTACTGAGATTGATTACTTATAGGACATTGGCAGTATTGGGGTGGAAAAGTTAGAAAAATTGTGGAGTGGGGGGAAATGATGTTTCTCTGAGTATAACTTTTGGAACAGTTTTGGAACAGTTCTGGCATGGGGAATCATGTTGATGTTTCATGTGCTTGAAATAAATTAAGATCAACAAGGATGGGGAAAACCCTTAGATGGGATACGAACAGAAACAAATGAACAGAACAGCATTTCAACAGAACAGTTTTGAATAGCATAATTACCCAGGGAAAAAAATTAACCCAGTAACATTCGAACGTAGTATTTAGACCACTGTGTCCTCAGGCCAAAAGCAAAAAGAACTTTAAACAAATATTTAACTGTAGTTGGTAGGCTTCCTTTTCACAAGTGGTGTGGGTTAGCAATTCTGAAACTCGTTCATGGATTGAGCATGTAACTAAATATATTGTGGACGGTGGGAGCCAGGTTTCTCACTATCTGAGAGTGAAGTTACAATTATGGAAAGGGAAAGAACACAATAAACCCTTGGTATTGGATTAGAAAATCTAACGTAATAAGACCACAAAACCCATCATGGTCTTAGATAGATTGAGAGAAATAAATAGGAGTGTGTGTGTGTGTGTGTGTGTGTGTGTGTGTGTGTGTAACATCTATGTTCCAGCTCTGTCCACTGAAAGGGCCTAAAATCAGTGACACCCCAGTAGCAGTGAGCTTACCTAGTGTCCACATCTTGGTTTTTAAATGCCAATTTCCATTAAAAGGAATCAGGGCTCCCTGGAGAAGTGGCAGATTCCAGAGTTGGGGCAGGCAAAAAAGGAGATGAGACTATAACATTTTCTCAACCCAGAAAGTAAAGAAGTGGTCAAAGAGTGATGGGGAATGTCAGAAGGACACAGGGGCAGTTTGGAGTGGCTCCTGTTGGCTAAATCTTAAAGAATTTGAGCATCAAAATACATAATGAAAGTAAAGGATTACAACTGATTTTTAAAATGAAGAATCACGAGCCTACACTGATATAAATAAACAAATGGCAGGAGGGGGAAATTCTTCCTTACAGAAGTCCAACTAATACATGTAAAAGCAATAATATACTTAAAAATCACACTTGACTACCACCGTAAGTATCAATTCAGGCAAGAATCACAAATAAATGCGAAAATTATGGAAGAGGCAGTTTGAAGCAACAAGATATTTACATAGTCTGAAAGTATCTCTACAACAAGATACTAATTACAAAGGGCAAAAGAATAACTTTACAATGGAGAAACCTAGAAGATGAAAGCTAACGTCACCAATAATAGAACAAATTGACATAATACGCCTCCTGATATGGCAAACTGGGAAGGACAAAAGATCACTTCTGTGGTCTTCCTACCAAGAAAGCACAACCCGAATTATATCATGAGGAATATCAGATAATCCTGAATTGAGGGACATTTTACAAAATAGCTGACCAGAGTTTTCCAAAGATACCACCATAAACAGTCTCAGGAGCTGTTTCAAGCTAAAGAAGACTAAAGAGGCATGACAACTGACATGATTCAGGGTTTTCTTTTGTTCCAAAGGACATTGTTGGGTCAGTTGGAAAAATCTCAACAGTGTCTGTAGATTAAATAACCGCACTGTCTCTGTGTTCCTATGTCTCTCTTTCCTGAGTTTGATCATTGCACTGTAGTTATATAAGAGCATTTTTAGGGATAAAGGGCATGATGTTTGCAACATACTAACAATACAAGAAAAAAATATAGAGAGTAGGATAGAGTCAATATGGTAAAATGTTAACATTTGGGGAATATGGATGAGGAGTATATGGGAATTCTTCGTATTAATACTATTCCTGCAAACCTTTTACAAGTTTGAAATCATGTCAAAGTAAAATGTTTTTGCTGATTGCCCTGAAAAGACCTCAGAAATCTCATGTAAGACCATGAAGACCGCACGTACCCACGGCCAGCTGAGATATGACCTGGGTCTCTGTAATGGTTTCAGGGAATTATCATTATATTTTTTAAAGTCTTCATCTTATTAGAGAAGACTCATACTGAAATATTTATGGGTGAAGTTATGGGAAACCTGAGATTTGCTTTAAGATATTTCCAGCAAAAATAAAAACAGAAAAAGAGTGGAGGAACCAGATAGATGAAATTAGATTGGGAAAATATTCATAATTAGTGAAGCTGGGTGAAGGGTATGTAGGCGTCAGTATATAGTTCTCTCTACTTTTGTGTATATGTTAAAAACTCTATTTTGATTATCTTTAAAGAAAAGACTTCGTTAGCAGGAAAATAACTGTCACAAAGCGTCTATGCTTGGCTTCCCAGGAGAGGTGTGGAGAATTCTAACAGGTTTTTAAATTGGGATGATGCATGAACTCCAGCTTTCTGACTTAACAAACTTGGCTCTTTTGTGCCACCAGGAAATCTTTACTTCTTGCTAGGTTACAGCCGAGGGACTGGAAGGAGTGGAGGCTGGCTGTCCAGGGCCGGGCGACAGAGGGCACCTGCAAAAGCCCCGGCGAGGGCTGGCAGGTGAATGAAGTGACACCACAGCCGCTTAAGCTGAGCCTTTGGGGCAAAAGGCCCACTCAGGGCCAGCCCTTCCATAGACCCTGCCACCTCCCATCACCCGGGAAAGCATTTGCTGTTTCACAAGAAAGGGAAGTGTATGCTCTACATGTGGCAAAATTTTCAATTGAAAATAGGTGATTTTTTTTTTTCCCAAAGCTTTGGTACCCCAAGGATTAAGATTCAGGTATCTAGAAAGAACCATTCACCTAGCATACTCTCCTTCTCAAATGCTGTGACTTAAGTCGGGTATGAGATAATGTACGGGGACATAGTCTGTGAGTAGGAGAAAAAGGAGTGTAAGAAAAGGAGAGAAACAGCTACCCATGTTGATATTGTAGTTTGAAAAAAAGAAACAGATTCTAACGTGGTAGGATTGGGTTCGGATGTGGCAGTAAATTCACTTGGGCATAGAGAAAAGAGAAACTGGAAACAGATTAAGGCAGCTCAGGTGGGCTGTCCTCTCAAAGACAAAGTAGTTCCACTTAAGCCTGGCAGATAAAGAAACTGCCTGCCTCCCATCAAAACATGCGGCAGAGTGGCCAACCCAACCAGATGCCAGAGCAGAGGGCCAGGGGTCTATTGGGTGGCGAGTGATGGGGAGGGACAGTTACTTTGTTGAGTACCACTCTGTTAAGCCCTTTGCACACATAACTTGATTCCATCTTTAGGACAACCCTCTGAGGGAGGTGTCACAGGTATGCCTGCATTGCCAGTGGGCAATTTGGCCCAGGCTGCGTTATTATTAAAAGGAGCTGGTATAGCCAGGGGGCTCGCCCAGGTCTGTCTGATTCCAAAGTCCTCGCTAGAGACATGGTGGACTTCTCCAGCCTGCAGGTTTCAGTGCCAGAATCAGGGCACCTGAATTCAAGTCCCCATTTTTGGCTGGCTGCACAGCCTGGGTTACTTGTCCCATCCTTTGAGGAGTATGATGAGGAGCAAATGTTATAATGCCTGCTTTCAGGACTTCGTACATTTTACATTGTTCCTCTTATTTTTAAAGAGGTAGTTGCAGACAAGGCTTGTTGGCATTTGCTGATAGCTAACTGTTGAAATGCATTTTACTATGGGTTTCTTAGCAAGCAAAGTGTAGATGGACACAGCTGTGCCAAATGGCTGTTGTATGTTGTTTTGAATTTTGTCACTTCAGATCACTAATAACCCACTTACACACTAAGTAGGCACTTATTCATATACAGAACAATTCCTTATGCAGTGCCCAACCTGCCATCTGGTCCCATCCTGAATTATGCTAATGAGAAAGCGCAGAGCCATGCAGTGGCAGAATGGGGTGGAAAAGTCCCAACAATTGGTGTAAGGTAGGGAAATTGCATTTGGGAGCCCATTTGGAAAGCAAACCCTCACTAGTGGTGACTAAGCATGCATTTTTCTTTGTCAAAGGGAGGAGTTAGTTTCAACTGAGCAGTATGTTTTATTAAACCATAAAATGTCCTTCCTGTGGTCCTCCCTTTGGCCGGGCCTTGCTGTCTCACTCCGGAGAGCTGTATATATACAGAGTGACCACAGGCTTCCCAAGGCCATCCTGATTACACATCTCATGCATGTGTTTACTCAATTCTGCATCCCAACTTTTTATTTGAAAAACACCATTCTTAGCTACCCTTGCAGATATAGGCCAATAGATGTGATGGAGATGAACAAGAAGAAGAAAAAAGACTTCTGATATTCAAAGCTAGACAGAGAGAAAGTCCAGGGATGTTCTTTGGCTTTGGAGAGGAAACCGACATGGGGCAGCCCACACATTGGTCTATAGACTGGTTGCAGCTGCTACACGTATAAGCTGCATTGGAAATGTGACTTCAGCAGGGCAGGTGTGCGGTAGCATCTCCCTGCTGAAGGGGCTGGACACCGTACAGTGTCTATGGTCACACACAGCTGCAAAAATGGACTGGGGTGATATGAGACAAAGTATTTCTTCCTGGAGACCTAAAAACTTAGTAGAGTTCTTGTATTAGTCCACTAGAGCTGCCATAACAAAATACCATGGATGAGGTGGCTTAAACAACAGAAATTTATTTTCCCACAGTTCTGGAGGCTGGAAGTCCAAGATCAAGGTACTAACATGATTGATTTCTGGTGAGGGCCCTCTTCTTGGCTCGTAGGCACCTGCCTTCTCACTGTGTCCTCACATGACAGAGAGAGAAAGTAAGCTCTCTGGTGTCCCTCCTATCATGAAGTCTCCAGCCTCATGACCTCATCTAAATCTAATTATCTCCCAAAGGCCCCATCTCCAAATATGAATTCTGGGGGGCATCTGACTCAGTCCATAGCAGTTCTTAAGTAAAAAGAGATTTTTAAAATCTTGAAAAAGATCTGTCTGTTAAAGATCCATTCTCTAGACATGAGATGACAAATTTTCTCTGCAAAGCACAGACAGTAAATATTTTCAGCATTGTAGATCATATGGTCTCTGTCACAGCTACTCAACTCTGCTGTTGTAGCACAGAAGCAGCCACAGACAATACATAAACAAATGGGCATGGCCGTGTTCCAATAAAGCTTTATTTACACGCACAGGCAAGGGCCCAGGTTTGGCCCCTGGGCTGTATGTACTTGGCTGAGCACTGACCAAACAGCTCAGAATGTTATTTTTCACTGCTGCCATTTGAAGTGAACAGCAAAGCCTGTCTCTTAAGGGACAGCATCCAGAGGTGCAAAGCATAGAAATACCCGTGACTTTTCTTCAGATTCAACATTCGGTCACATTTGCTGAATACCCAGTATGTGCCATGCACGTTGCTAAGTGTCTTACGGTTTATCTGATTTAATTCCTTCCTTCCCATAACCCTTTGAGGTATCATTCCTTTTGGAGGAGGAGATCAACTCTCAGTGAAAGTGCAGCCCAAGGTCACATAGCTGGTGCGACAGCCCAGAATCCAACTCCTCCCTCTCATTCTGGAATATCAAGATGCCCTTTGGCAGTGGGCTGGGGATCAAGCTGAGATGGCGTGACAGCCGCCACATCCCCCTGTGGCCGGGATCCCTTACAATAAAGTCAAGAGAAGACTAATGGTGGGCTTCCTTTCACCACCCATTCTAAGCTTTTTTCTGCCCTTTTATTTTCTAAGCTTGGTCAAAACTCCGGTTTTTTTCAGATGAAAATTAGTCACCTCTCATTACAGAATTCCCACTTAATGATTTTCACTCTTTCTGTGCAGGGAAAGTAGCTGGATGCTTCTCCTACTCAGCTAGAAGAAAGGGGCAGTTGCAAACCATCGGAGCTGCTTGTGGCCCCCGCCCCCACTGGGAATCACGGACCTGCAGAACTGTGGGCTGGAAGGGCTGCCCCCGGGCTTTGCCTATGCGAAGCAGTGCACGTTAGGACCAAGACAGGGTCTGTCTGTGTGGTTTAAAAAGAACATTTAACATCATAATCACATATTTTCAATTTTTTAAAAAAGCGATGCTTAAGAAAATAAAATAGAAAATCTCTTCGGCGCCCAATGTGGCTGCGCCGCTGCCTGCTGAACAAGGAGGCTGCTGCTGCGACCAGGGCTGAATCCAGGCCCCCAGCCCGGGGGACAGCACAGTGCTGTGAGGAGCACACACCCTGGACCAGACTCCTGCACACAGAGCCTGAGGCCACCTGCTTTTTGATAACGCACGCCAAACCAGCCTCCCCTGGTGTCAGCTGTGGGGGAGACAAAGGGCTCCAGACAGGCTGGACAGGGTGGGAGTGAGGTTTGCAGGGACCCTTGATGTGCCCCAGTTCCTGGCCCAGCTTTCTCCTGGAATCTCTCTTTAAGCCTCTTTGGAAGGGAGAGTTGTTTGGCTGGTGGGGGAGGCCCAGCTGTGACTGTCGGGAGGTCACACAAGCCCTGTCTGCCAGCTGCCTGCATCCTCCCTCACAGGGGCACCGTGGAGGGAGGCTGGGCACAGGCTTTAGGGAGCACCTGGGAGGTGTCGCTGCTCTAGGAGACTGAGCCCCAGGAGCTGAAGGAATAAATGCCCGTTTCACTCCTTCTGCCTTATTTCCAGTCTCAGACACAACCTCGTGTAGTTCCATCAAAAGGTGCAGGTGTCAGATGGCCGAGAGTTAACACACACCTGCTCGGAAGTTGTTTCAATGACCAGTTGGTCACCCAGATTCCTCCTAGCTCCGGTCGTCATCATCCTGCCAGGCCTCGTTGGCATCTTTGATCCCTCCTTGGCTCTGTGACTCCAAGAGGGGCTGACAAGCCAGTGGCAGCAGGTAGCCCAGAGTTGGCAGAGGAAGCAGGTGACCGCCCCTTACTGGAGAGGACCCTGATCACCACACACGTCCAGCTTCCTAAGCCTCAGTGACTTCCCCCTCCCAGCTTGGCAGAGACTTTGGGCGTCTCCCAGATGCAGATCCCTGGAAGGTCTTCTGCATCCAAGAGCTGACCATGAACGTGAGAAGAGACCCAGATGTCAGCCTGACACTTCCAACAATTCTGTCCCAGGGTGGCGGGTGCCAGGGCTGGATGCCAATGCAGTGTCTGCCTGTGATAATCCCCAAACGCCATCTCACACTCTCACAGTGACCCAAGACAGCACTGCCTGTGAGGAACAGATAAAGGAAGTTCAACAGGGACCGAGAGAGGGACCCCATCAAGGAGTCTGGAGGTGCCAAGGGGGACTTGCTTAGCTTCCTGCATGGTTGGGGGCCTGGGACAGTGGAGGCTGCCTGCCCCTGCCCACCCTCCAGGCCTGTTTGCTCAGTGCTGGGGAGAAGGAATAGCAAGAGAAGGAGGGTGTACTGGGGTGGATAGCATCCCCCCAGAAATTCATGTCCACCCAAAACTTCAGAATGTGACCTTATTTGAAAATAGGGTCTTTGCAGATACAGCTAGTTAAAGTAAGATGAGGTCATACTGGATTAGGATGGATGCTGAATCCAAGGGCTGGCGTCTCTATGAGGAGACCACGCAAAGACACACGGGGAAGAGGCCATGCAAAAATGGAGGCAGAGATTTGAGTGATGTGTCCACAGGCCAAGGATTGCAGCAACCACCTGAAGCCGGGAGAGAAGCTAGGGATGGCGTCTTGCTAGGGCTCCAGAGGAATTAACCCTGCTGACGCCATAGTTTGGACTTCTGACCTCCAGAACTGTGATAGAATAAATATCTGTTGTTTGAAGCCACGTAGTTGTTGGTACTTTGTTTCAGCAGCCCTAGAAAGCTAATATAGAGGAAGGAGGGAAGGAAGGAAGGAAGGAAGGAAGGAAGGAAGGAAATATTTTCGTGCTTTTTGTTGGTGATTTTGCTGTTTAAAATGGCCCCCAAGCATAGTGCTATCTAGCACCAGAAGGCTGTGACATGCCTTACAGAGAAAATACATATGTTAGATTAGCTTCATTCAGGTATGAGTTATAGTGCTGTTTACCATTAATTCAATGTTAATGAATCAACTATATACATTAAATGTGGTGTCTGTAAACAAATGCACACATAAAACAAGGTTATACATTGATTGGTTGACAAAAATGTTGCTACCAGAGACTCTCAGGAACATAACCCTGAATTTCCACTAGGAGCAATGCTTCAGTATTCACTAACTCAGTGTTCGCAGCAACTTCATAGAACATAACCACTGTGAATAACGAGAATCGACTATATTTTGTTATGGCAGCCCTAAGAAACAAAAACAAGCCCTTTCATGCTTACCCAGAACCTTGCAGGCCTCTTGGATCAGCTTAATGGTGATGGTGTCATCATACACTGTGTAAGTCATGAAGGCGTCTTGCACCTCAGCAGAAGCTCTGGAAGGTAAATCATAGTGCAACGAACACCCATCAGTGGGAGCTTTGCCCCGAGAATACATCCACTGACTCAGCAAGATATAATGTATCGAGAATACTCTTGATCATAAGGCATGTGAAACATTGGAGTGTTTGAGTCAGCTCCTCCAAGAAGGCCTCCCTGGGCCCTGGTTTGGGCCCAAAGCTCCCTTCTCAAATACCCAGAATAGGCTATGCATTTCCCCAACGTATATAAAGATTGTTGGTCTTACCTCTAGACGGGGTTCCTTGAGGACGAGCATTGTGACTTATTTTTACCTTTGAATCCCCAGCAAGTGATACTGTGCTTGGTACATGTTAAGAACGCAACACATAGTAGTGAACTTGGAACTCAATGATCTTTGAGCCTCATTCTCTAAATGATTCTCAGCTGCTTGAGTTTCTCACTGTTTTGCAATGTACTTGGCCATTTTGTGGGAGTTTTTGATGTACTTTGGTCTTGCAACAGCTAACCAAACCTGGTGAAAAGAGGCTTAGCCTGGGAGTCAGAAGACTTGCACTCCTGGCTTGGCCCTTGCGTGAGTCGTTAAACTTAGTTGGCAATTCAGTCAACATGGGGGAAGGAGGCTGGTCAGGGAGTGCTTCCCCGAGAAAGGGAGGTTTAACTGAGATCAAAGGATGGGCAGGCGAAGAAGAGTCTCTGGCCAGAGAGAACAGGCTCCCAGGCAGCAGAGAGCATGTCTGAAGAATAGAGATTAGTACAGAACACTCAAGTTTACCCCAGAATGAACCATAGCATCTTGGAAGTGTGAGAGGTGTGGAATTTCCTAATTATCCAGTTTTTTATCCTGCACTATACTGACTGCTGGTCTTCGCTTTCTTCTCGAATGCTTCCAATGGTAAGAAGCTCGTTCCTCTGCAAAGTAGCACCTTCCTTTTACAGATTGCTCTCTTTCATAGAAAGTTCTTTCTTGTGTGAAATGAAACCTACTTCTGAGCCCTCCTAATACCTTCTGTTTATTGAGCATCTGCTTTTGGCCCAAAAGAGGGGCAAATTATTCTTTGTCATCCCTTTTACGGTGGAAGAAGCTGATGCTCAGACAGGTTAAGTGTCTCGCTGGGATTTCCTAGCTGACAAGAGAAGCATCTGGGCTCTGGGCTCAAGCCCACGTTACTCCTACACTGTGCCGCAGACTGGGCTCGCGCCCCGCTCTGGATACCTAACCTTCCAATGTTTCAAGATTCTTATTCATTTCTAAGTGTTTTTTTTTTTTTTCTGGGCTAACCATCCATTTATCTTTCTCAACTTCATCTTCCTCATTGTAAAATGGGGTAATTATTATTGCCTGCCTCGCCTGTGTGACAGGAACGTTCTTAAGGATCAAATAGGAAAATGGAAGTGAAAGAGCGTGGAGAAAAGGGGAAGCACACACAGATCCAAGGGGGAGCTGACAGTAGTGGAAACAGGGAGGGGGCACGGCGAGTTGGGAGGTGACAGGTTAGGAGACACCAGTTCCGGGCCTGTCCCTGATGCAAATCGGCTCCGCGGGAGAATCACTTTCCCTCTCTGGGCCTCGGTTTCTTTATCTATAAAATAAGGGCGGTGGGGATGAGCCTGGTGCTCCTCAGCCATCCCTCCCTCCCCGATACACGCACATGCTCCGGGGATTCTCAGACAGCCCTGAGAGTCCTTGTGCAGTTGAGGAGCCTGGACTAGAAAGAAGTTCTCTGAATTTCTCTCCACCTGTAAAGTTTCCTGTGTGGGTCCACGTCTATACAGTGGCTTCTACGCATCATGAGATGCAGCTGTTCAGAGAAGCCGGCGTGGGGCCCAGGCGGCTGAGGAGTGCCGTGCACCCCCATTGCTGCCCTGGGGTGCTCTCTGCCTGTTGATGTCGCCTCTCGCTCACCTCCCAGGGGCCTGTGAATCTGACACGTGCCCTCCTTCTGCACCTGCGAGCAAAATAGAAACGCGAGGGGCACCCCCCATTTAAACTTCACATGTTGCCTTCTGAAGACCCCAGAAAGGATTATGTGACCTCCAGGACCTTCAGAAGTGTGATAAACTGTGTGGCAGTCCCCAGCCTTCTGATGGGACCACCCATTCACCCCTGCCTGGGTCTGGCAGCCTGTTCTTTCCTGTAGGCTGAACTGATATTTTAGTGTCAAATATTTATTTGGCTCTGTGTATATGCTATACATTGCTGGGATGCCAGACGTGCTCAGACTATCAGGACTACACAGGGATTTTCAGCCTCGTTTATTGATTTCCAAGATCTTGCATAGAACACTTCCCATGGAGTCAGGGCACACTTGCGTATACCTAGTCATTCAAACTGCTTTGGTAAAATGTCATGTTCACCAAGAAAACAAAAAACCAATTGCCATCTTCCAAGGAGATGACAAAGCCTCTGATAAAAGGTGGGAATGAGAGAAAAATGACTATTGGAAAACAATTTGCAGAGATTGGGAGTTGGAAAAGCAATGAACGTGGGAAATGAAGTAAGAGCAGGATGTCTCCAGCTCACACAAAGAGGAGCACGTGTCACGTAGCACGAGGACGTCAGCTGCAGGGGTGCTCGTGTGTACACACGCAGGAGACATGAATCAGTGTTCCATTGGCACAATCAGGCATTAAGCGTGTGTTCCTCTTTAGTCAGTTCCAACTAGAGATACCCAAAATATCTGGGCAGGAAACCAGGGCCAGCTGCCTGTATCTGAATAACTTGGGGAGCAAAATAAATATTCAGATTCCTGAGCCTCAGGAGGTAGTATCTGAAAATCTGTATTTTTTCTTAACCACTTGCCTCGGATGACTCTCCAGGTTTGGAAACCACCGCTCAGAAACACTTTCTAGGATTCAATCTGGCAAGGCCACAGATTACGAATGATAGATCGTACGTTGTTCAACCTTCCTCAACTGATGTAATGGTTTCTCGGAGTCCAGAGGGAGCTATAAAGCCCACAGGAAAAATAAATAGCACTTTGTAGCAAGTTTTAGGCCAAGAAAAAGGGATCAATTTAAGCCACAGGAAATCATTTCTTCAACAACTCTCTCACGGCAAGTGGGGAATTCGTGGAACAAACTTGCCTGGAACTGAGTGACTCCAGTTGTAGCTGGGGAAAGAGGGGCCTGGGGAGTGGAAGGGTTTGTCCTGGCGTCAGGACCATCTGGAACCCAGAAACAGCACCAGACCGTCTTGCTAGCCTGTCCTCCCGCAGGCGTCTCCAGCTCCACGCAGCTTTTTCCATAAAGTCCAGGCTTCTGAGGTTGACACATCCAGCCCTCCATGACCTAGCCCTGCACCTCTGCTCACCTCCAGTCATCTCCGCTACACATCCCTTCCTCCAGCTACTCACAGAAGCCCCTTCCTGCCTTCCCAGAGCTCGGCCTCCACGGGGAAAGCTCTCACTTCCTCTTACCTGGCCAGCTTTACGCATCCTTCCCGGCTCAGCCTAGGAGTCGCCGGCTCTGGCTGTTGTGAGCCACACACGGGCTCAGGCGTCCCTCCCAGGGCTCCCTCGCATTGTCTGTCTTCACGCTGACTGTGCGTGTCACCTTCGATCCATCTGTCCACATGCGTCCTAGCCTCCCATGTCTAACGATCAGGAAAATGCCATTGGATTTCACATCTTCAGTACCTAGCATGTTACCTGGCACACACAGGAGCTTGATAAATATTTGTAAGAGAAGTTAGGAATTTAGGTGAGAGACCTTACTTAGAGGCTCACATTGTCACTGTGTGTGAGTCAGGGGGAGACCTGGGAGTGACTCCCGGCTCTGCCACAGTTCAGCCATGACTTGAAACAAATTGCATTGTGCTTCCATTTCTTCATTTTTATAACTATAGTATTGGATAAGGTCAA
>NW_012134969.1:9844000-9846728 GCF_000956105.1 Propithecus coquereli | reverse complement strand
AAGGACAAAAATCCCAAGAATGTATAGGCAGGGGTCCTTGAATTTTTTTAAGGTCATAGAGCTCTTGGAGATTCTGATGAATGCTATGGACCTTCCTCCCCAGAAAGTTCATGGGAACACAGCTACACAACATTTTCATTGATGATTTCGGAGGATTCTCAGACCCTCTCGAGGCCATCCTCTGGTTAAGAACCCATGACACAGACAGAAGCCATGTAATCCCATCCACCTCCCTCCTAAGTGGATTGGTTTGGGCTTGGTGGTCATCCATCCACCTCCCATTCATTTATTTATCTTCCATTCACACACACATGAACCATCCAACCACTCATCTCTTCTTCATGCATTTGTTTATACAGCGGAGAAGCTGTGCCAGTCCTCATGGCTCTATCCTAACTTCTTCTGAAGGACCCCACCCTCCAAAGTCCCTCTGATCGGGCCAGGTGTGGACACCAAAGCTGGCCCATCAAACCCTCCCTCTCAGGCATCTGGGATTGAGACACTCAGAAACTGAGCCAGTCAGATGATGGCGATCTCTTGAATCAAAAGGGCATACAGAAAAGTTTGGAAGAAACAGAAATTAAGAGATTTGCAGAGAAAGCCAAGAAAATAGAGTAAACATGGAGGGAGACACAGAGTTGGAAAGGTGCCTGCTGACTTTCCACTTCTTCGGAGGTTTCTCTGCACTTCCTGCAATCGAGCTCTGTGAGAGTCCTGTGAATCCTAACACTGACTCCTTTAGCTTACGCAGTGGATTACTGATCCTTGCTAGCAAAGTCCTGGACTAAGTTCCACAACCAGAGTGCCAGGACATTAGCCCCCTCCCCACATTAGCCACCTCAATCCTCACAAGAGGATGAGCTGAGTACCATTATTATTTCCATTTACAAGTGAGGCCACCAAGGCTCAGAGACTTCAGTGACCCACTGCAATTAGAATAAAACTTCAACTCCTTCCCATCTTCTACATATTTATACATTCTGGTCCCTGAAAACTTCTTCACTTTCATCTCCTATCAGATTTTTCATGCATGATATTCCAATCATGTTGAATTTTTTTTCTAGGTCTCAAATTCACCACGCTTAGTCAGATCTCAGGACCTTTGCACTTGCTGTCCTCTCTGTCTGGGAACACATACTTCCCTGACTCAAGGCTGGCTCCTTCCTTCCTTCCTTTCGGTTCAAACATTACCTTTTCAGAGAGGTCTTTTCTGACCACCTCAGGGAAACCAGCATCTTCTCTCCCCAGTCATTATCAAATACTCTTTATTTTTACAGCATTTTGCATAATCTGAAAGGTTTTTGTTTATTTGTTTATTTACTTGTTCACTGTCTTCCCCCAGCCATGGGAATACATTTCCAGAGAACAGAGCCCTCCTCTGTTTCCTTCACCACTATTCCCAGTGTCTGTAACTTGGCTCAGCACCTACTAGGAGCTAAATAACTACTGTTGAATAAATGAATTTGCCCAAGTCAAACAGCTAGGAAGTGATCCAGGCAAAATGTAATGTTTAGCTGATCCAAAGGTCTTATTCTTCCCAATCTACAATATTAGCTGCTTTTCATTTTAACCAAGAGGTTATAAAAGAGTGGTTCATAATTGGAAATCTGTAAATCTAGACTATCAGAGAGGGAAATAAACAATGCAGGCAAAGGAGGAAAAACATCTGTTTCTGATTATTTCATATAAAATAAAATTTATGTCATAAGACCTGGAGACATAGTTCATTTTTCCTAATCATTTGTTCTTAAACATTTGTGTAGGAATTGATGGGTTTTTCGTTTTCTGCTAAATTTCTATTTTAAAAGCACTGGGGAACTTGTTATTTAAACGTAGCCTGAAGCAAACCCTTTTGCACAGCAAATAATCTTGCCTTAATTTCTGTTTTGTAAGTTGACATTTCTGCACTACAATCTTTTGTAAAAATGAGTTCTAATATGATGCAATTTTCATAGCTGGTGAAACTTGTTAGATAACTTTCATTTTTGGCACAAAGATGCATTTCCAATGCAGTCACATAGGTGTGTAGTGCTCTGTATACAAACATATCCTCTGAGACCCAATTAAGCAGAGAATTGGTACTTCAAGATTAAAGAGATAAAATTTAGTGAAACAGACTCAGGATATGCCCTGCTGGGTTCTCTGTTCCCAGACATATTTCTCTGATTCCCTTGCACTCTTGCACCCCTAGTTCAAATGTCCTTTATCACCCTGGGGTTCATGCGGATTCCAGGGCTTTCTGTTTGGGAATGCTATGAGAACTGCCCTGCTAAGGGTAGGAAGAGATTACATTCCATCCTTTCAGGGAAGTCACACCAAAGATTCAAAAAGAAAGAAGTCTCTTCTATCTACTTACGCATGGAAAGCTGGGTTTTTCCCTTTTCCTGGATTTGGAAATTTCTGCTGAATATCTCAGCCAATCAGGGTTCCAGCAGTTGGTCATTGCTACCTCCGCTCAACAACGAAGGGGAGGGCAAGAGATCCTCCTTAAACATCACTTCTCAGCTGCGTGTCATAGGCAGAGCTGGACACGTTGTCTAAGTGCTTTGGCTATTTCTTGTTATTTCCAGCTATTTCCAGAGCCCTGACCTTTCTCCTAGGCAGGTAGACCCTTCTGATCAGCAACTGAGCTGAGGCTAAAGGTCCTAACCAGGAAATCATATGGCAGAAGGTTCATGAGACAAAATTCAATCAACAAAAATCCATGCTCCCCATCACAGGCTGGGTA
>NW_012134969.1:9842693-9843950 GCF_000956105.1 Propithecus coquereli | reverse complement strand
AAAAAAGTATTAAAGTTCTTCTTCCCTCTATATTTTCTTTACATATTTCAACCAAAAACCACATATTAGAACAGATAAAGTGCAGAAGATAGAATCCCTACATCTTCCATTAAGTCAGTCATTAAAGAGATTTTCAAAAATGTAAAATAATGCCACTTCTCACTAATTTTTATTTGAATAGTATAGTTATTTATCATAAAATGTTATTTATGCTGGCATATAATAGGTTCATTGCTATTTTTAGATGAAGCAATAAATAACTATTTTTTAAAATTCTCAGTTTTTATGTCTAATGCTGTAAATACCAATAGATAAAGAAAAGCTCTCTTAGGTCTTATAATAATTTTTAAGAGTATAAGGGCTTCTGAAAACCAAAATGTTTGAGAATTTCTGATTTAAGCCAAGAGTGAGTTGGATTTTCTTTGCAAGTTAATGAAGCTGAAGCTTCTAGGTTAGGGAGGAAGCAACTCCCCCCACCCTCCTCTAGCTTGGAGCCATCCTCAGCCTGGGGAGGGGTCACCCTATATGCCCTGGCAGTGGCCCCGGTGCCTGTGAGTGGGGCTGCAGGCCACTCAGCCCTCTGGACCACCCAACAAGCATCCAGACCCTAATGTGACTCCCCCAAAAGGCATCTGAAGGAGATGCTGCACATTCCCTGTGGGGACCACCTGGTCTCTGAGGACTTGCCCTAAAAGTAGGGCAGAGGGGTGGAACAGGTAGATGGAGATCAAGAGCTGGAGATCTCCTAGCACTTTCCACCTGGAAAGAAACACACCTCAGCAAGAAACTGCTGAGAAAGTTACGGATGTGCATAAAGAAATTTGTCTAAGCTATGAATAAAACTAAAACACAATAAAAACATTTTCAGCCAGCCATGCTAGAGGAATATTCATTCTAATCTCTTTATAGAAAATGACATTATAAAATCATTGTCCTATGAATGGACAAACCAAATGCAGCCAAAGATGCAGGGAAACATATGAGAGTGAGTCAGTTAGTGAATTAATGATAGTAATAATACAAACAAGTTATTTGGGTGGCTTGTAGCTAAGTTTTTGTTTGTAATGTTATCTTCTTTTTAAAGGAGGTTCTCCAAATTATGTAAACTTCAGGCCCCATATTATCTGTCTCTACTCCTGCTAATTTTATCTTCCATGTATTCCCACTAGACAAAAATATTTCTCAAGCTTTACCTTTGATGGTTTTTATTTTTAAAAATTGTAACATATATACATTATATATACTATTAGCTATATC
>NW_012134969.1:9832888-9840403 GCF_000956105.1 Propithecus coquereli | reverse complement strand
GTAGCCTGAAGCAAACCCTTTTGCACAGCAAATAATCTTGCCTTAATTTCTGTTTTGTAAGTTGACATTTCTGCACTACAATCTTTTGTAAAAATGAGTTCTAATATGATGCAATTTTCATAGCTGGTGAAACTTGTTAGATAACTTTCATTTTTGGCACAAAGATGCATTTCCAATGCAGTCACATAGGTGTGTAGTGCTCTGTATACAAACATATCCTCTGAGACCCAATTAAGCAGAGAATTGGTACTTCAAGATTAAAGAGATAAAATTTAGTGAAACAGACTCAGGATATGCCCTGCTGGGTTCTCTGTTCCCAGACATATTTCTCTGATTCCCTTGCACTCTTGCACCCCTAGTTCAAATGTCCTTTATCACCCTGGGGTTCATGCGGATTCCAGGGCTTTCTGTTTGGGAATGCTATGAGAACTGCCCTGCTAAGGGTAGGAAGAGATTACATTCCATCCTTTCAGGGAAGTCACACCAAAGATTCAAAAAGAAAGAAGTCTCTTCTATCTACTTACGCATGGAAAGCTGGGTTTTTTCCTTTTCCTGGATTTGGAAATTTCTGCTGAATATCTCAGCCAATCAGGGTTCCAGCAGTTGGTCATTGCTACCTCCGCTCAACAACGAAGGGGAGGGCAAGAGATCCTCCTTAAACATCACTTCTCAGCTGCGTGTCATAGGCAGAGCTGGACACGTTGTCTAAGTGCTTTGGCTATTTCTTGTTATTTCCAGCTATTTCCAGAGCCCTGACCTTTCTCCTAGGCAGGTAGACCCTTCTGATCAGCAACTGAGCTGAGGCTAAAGGTCCTAACCAGGAAATCATATGGCAGAAGGTTCATGAGACAAAATTCAATCAACAAAAATCCATGCTCCCCATCACAGGCTGGGTACTAGCATTTATGAGGGTTCCTCAAGGCAGGGCTAGACGGTGGCCCATGCTGGACGTCTGGGAGACAGATCTGAAAGGAGGAGCAGAGGCAAAGCCATCCATCAAATCATGCAAATTTTAGGAAGCCAGGCATCCCCTGGGCAAAGACGAAGGCTCCAAGGAACATCTGCTTCTTCAAGATGGAAGGCACAGTTATCCGCCCAGCAGCAAAGTGATTTCTATTATTGTCAAGTAGCGATTTCCAGTATAATCTAATCCTAATGCTGCACCTATACAGTGGGGAGGAAGAATGAAGCTTACTGAGTTCCTACTGGGGATTTTGGCATAGACTGTTCCACTCAGGCCTCTCCTCAACACTAGAAGATATGCGCATTATTCCCCTTTTATCAGTGAGGATAAAGAACTTCAGAGAGGCGAAGAAACCTTCTCGAGAACACGCAGTTCCGAGCAGCAAAGCCAGGACTCCAATCCAGTCCAATGGGATGCGCACCACTGCTCCTCCGCTCTGCCCCAACCCACCTGAGGGCCAGCATCTTGGAAATCAGCCAATAGCCAACATCCGCTTCAATAACAGCAGCTTACATCTGCCGAGCGCTCGACCCTGGGCCAGGCATTTTTTCTTAGTATCTGGTTTGTATTATCTCACTTAACACTTGCAACAGCCCCATGAGGTTAGCTACTATTATTTCCATTCTTTCAAGGAAATACCTGGGTCACAGAGTGGTTAAGTAGCATGCTCAGGGCCGTACAGAGTACAAGCGATGCTTCTGGCCTTTCACCTGAGCACTGTCACACCACAGCCGTGTGTGTGCAGGCAGTGGGCTGCAGGGACCTGTGCTGAGCAGGGCCGAGTGTGAAGGCTGGGCCTGGCTCTGCCTCACTTCAGCCACTGGCAGTGGGCAAGTCTCTGCATTCACAGCTCTAATTATTTTATTTGTAAAATGGGGGCAGGAGGGAAAGAGGGAAAATTTGCACCAAGCATTTTGAGTTGCTTTTACATTAAAAAAAATATTAAAAACATATAGAAAATTGGGGAAATAGGGAAAAAAGAAAATTTGGGAAACAGGTGTTAGGGAAAAAATCATCTAGCATTTCATCTTTCCAATCCAATCACTATTAGTTATTATTTCATCTTTCCCTTAATCTTTTTTTCATTTGTGTGATTTACCTAGTAGCTATATAAATTGTGTCTGGTTTTTTTTGTTGTTTCCTTGGGGTTTTTTTTTTTTTTACTTAATATCGCCAAAAATTTTACAAGTTGATTCGTGATCTTTGCAATCCTCACAAAGAATGATGCATACTTCTTTTGGCATTCCATTTGTTTGTTGGTTCATTTTTGATAAGTAAAGACTTAATTTTTTCTCTTCTTATTTATAAATACAAAGCAACATTACATCTTTTTCCGTATATATGCATATATGTGTCCATAAACATATGCATGTGTTTCTAAGAGAATAGATGCTCAGGAAGGAAGGATTTGATCATTTTCATGGCTTTCGGTGCATGTTGTGCAATCGCTTTACAAAGCGGCCGCACTGATTTACTGTGCCATCCGCAATTACCCATTTTGCTGCATCTTAACCAGAATTGGTTATTATCATTTAAATTTTCGGAGATTTAATAGGCGAAGCAGTGCCTAATTGTTTTAATTTGCATGTCGTTGATTAACTGAGGAAGCCAGTCATTTTTTCTTATTTTTGTATTCCTCTCTCTTCGAGGGACCAGGTGATTTCTGAGACCCTTTCAGCCCCAACCTCTAGTGTTTTAGGGCCGGGAGCCTCCAAGAAAGCAGAGAGCTAGCACGAGATTACAGGATCCAGACAGGAGACTATACGGATGCAAATGGCAGCATTAAGGGGTTAATAGAGACAGAGAGGAAAAATTAAGAATTAACCAAAGAATAGCTAAGGAGTGATTCTGGCCACACTTAGAAGGGATCACCCCTGCTCTGTTCGGCAGCTCCACTGATGTACGATGGAACTAATGCAGTCGCTTTCTCTTCTGTGATTAACAAGAGAAAACGAGACTTCATTCACGAGGTAAAAGCCAGACTGATGCTGGTATTGTTTACACTGGGACCCTGTTTTAAGGCTGGTGTTAGGAATTGGGACTGACACCTTCTTAAAGACAGACACAGTTGACCAGGCTTTTTCTGTCTGGTTGGTATGTTTAAGGTACTTGAACAGATCTCCCTAGTACCTGGATCTCCTTGAGAACCAATTCCATATATTATAATGGGGCCATTCAACTAACTGGCTTAATCAAAAGGTCAGTAAAAAACTGTAACCCTCCCCAAACTGGAGGCTTACCAACTGCTCCAGGGAGACTGCATCCTTCCTTTCGTATACTTACTTTAACTTTTCCCACGTCTCTTCACCAAATTTCTCTATCACGAGAGACTGCAGGCAGGTGTTAATAAATCCATACTGGAATACAAAACCAGAAGAAAAATATGTATAATGAAGCAAGAAATCCCCAGTTATAGACATCTTCCTGGTGTCTTTTAGGAAATATACAATGGCATCTTCTTGGGAAAACTAATTCTACCTTTTCCTTGTTTCTCGTGACTTTATTTGGTTAACAGCTGTGTTCATTCCCGACTTAGGGAAAACCTTGCAGCCCACCACTCGGGTTGTTTCCATAGAGAACACATTTGAACTACATTTGAAGTCAGATTATAATTAGAGGAGGTTAAACAAAGTATTTACAGTTCATTGTAATCCTCTTGGAAACAAGGAACTGGTTTGGTTAGACCAAAGAACTCAAAAACACACCAGCAGCCTCAGAGTGCTTAGACGTGGGAGAGAGGATGGGCACACACTTTGTGTCAATTGCAAAAAGACGGTGAAAGTATGAATTTTTTTCTTTATAAAAATGAATCTAGGAGTGTGTGTTGTGTGTGTAGGACATAAAAAGTAGAGGAAAATAGAGGGAGAAAATCAACAATAAAGAAGTGTGAGTCCAGGTGCGGTGGCTCACGCCTGTAATCCTAGCACTCTGGGAGGCCGAGGCAGGAGGATCGCTTGAGCGAGACCTCGTCTCTACTAAAAGTAGAAAAATTAGCCAGGCGTGGTGGCGCATGCCTGTAGTCCCAGCTACTCAGGAGGCTGAGGCAGGAGGATCGCTTGTGCCCAGGAATTCTAGGCTGCAGTGAGCTATGATGACACCACTGTGCTCTACCTGGGGCAACAGAGTAAGACTCTGTCTCAAAAAAAAAAGAGAAAAGAAAAGAAATATGGCACCAGATTAACAGAAAGATCTGTTTTCTGGATTTGCTCATTCATCTGTGCTCTTTCTTCTTCCTCCATCAGAAAAGGACAGGAGGCCCATGGCGACTCTGCTTACTGAGGGGTGCGTGCCCTGCGCAGGCCACCCCGCCTTCCACAATGCGGGGGCTCCCGACCTAAGGGTGGGGGATCAAATTGTATTTGAAAGTACCAAGTGAGCTAAGCTTTCAAAAGATTTCTTCCTAAAAGGACAAATCCTTTCGTCCCACAAATATCAGGCTCAAGGTTTATTTGTGTAAGTTTGGATTTAAAGAGACAGAGCCCAGTGCCAACACGAAAGAGAAGGGTCCAAACTCTGGCAGCTTTTTACTGGAAGCAAAAATGTTTGTCCCGATTGGCTATATTTCCAGTTGCCCACCACAAGGTCATCTTCATCCCTTCCTCCAACTTTTCCTGGCTCTTTTCCTCACCCATCCCCCATGAGTGCCCACACTCCAACCTGACGTACAAAGAATTCTCCAGAACCTCTTAATTTATGTTTCATTTCGTCACCTACTCCCACTGCCAAAACGCCTACCATGCTTCCCAAACAGAGATGGCAATTCTCAAATAGGTAGGATTTCCTCTCTCGCTCAGCCAGCCCAGGGCAGCTCTGGGCTCTGTGCTACCTGGTCTGCAGAACGGTTCCCACTCCCTCCACCAGCGCCAGCCACCACCCCGTGTCGGACCCCTCACCACAGTGCTGCTTTGTAAAATACCACACATGCATATTTTATATCTGCTTATCAACACATACGCATATACAGACACATGCATATATGTATAGGTGTGTGTGTATTTGTATATACACATATATTATTCATATATACACATACACATACATATACATGTTTTTCCCCTGTTCTTTGCTACATTACCGGACTCCTCAGGGTCAGGAAGTAGGTGTCATTTATCTATATTTTGACTAAAGTGCCAAGACAGTGCCTGGTCCATAGTAGGTATTTAACAAATACTTACTGAATAAGTACTGAATTGAAGCCTCAAGTCTGAACTCATAAACATCTTTAAAAATACTCCCAAGTATTTAAAATCAATCCAATGTTAATGAAGATAGTAATTGTTTTTTCCAGAAATCTTTGCAAAAGAGTGCCAGATTGAACAAACCCATCATGCCCACTGCCGAAGCCCGAGTGACTAATGACACCCGCCTAGTGTGTAGCAAAGGAAACTGAGGCGTAGGAGAACCCACAGTCTGCTGCTGGGTTTTAACGACATCATCTGCTTCCGGGTCATAACCACACGGGATAAAGTACCTCTGTTTGATGAACTTAAGGTCAATGAGAGCTGTGGTCAGCACTTCTCTTTGGTGGCCAGAAGTCCCCGAAGCCAGAGGTAGAGCTAATCATTTGGGGGCCTCAAGCTTGCAGGACAGAGAGAGGGTCCTTCACCTTCTATTGATTATAAATACGCCCTTCTCTTGCCCCCTGAAATCAGGGGACTTTCTCTGTCCCTGGAGAGAGCAAAAGGGGCAACTGACAGGCTGGTCCCATGGAAAGTGTCCAGTGTATGCAGGGCCCAGCGTTTGCTGCTCACCCCCAGGTGGCAGGACACACGCAGCAAGACACACTCCTCACACATCCGAGGGCCTATTCGAGATGGGCAAGAATTAAATTACAAGCCAGCACTGAAGTTCTCTGACACTCTGGAACCAGCGCTGTCAAACCAGTTAGATCAACAAGCAGGTAGGCACTGTCATTGGCTGGTGGCGCCCAAATCTTTCAGGGGCTACTTGGGTCATAGCTGTGGCATCCCTAAGAAACATCAGTGTTCAAAAGAAGCAATTAAAACATCTGAAAATGTTAAAGTTCAACTAAATCTTTCTCCTGTAAAGATGACTTTCCACATTCCATATCCAATCCTACTTACCATGCCTGCCACCCACTGGCTGGGGAACGGGGCTTCAATGGGGTTTCTATCTCTGTGCCTTATATCTGTGCAGCTTTGGGTAAATTGCCTAACCTCTCTGAACCCAGTCTGCTCATGAGCAAAAGTGGAAATAATAGCGCTTGCTCCGCTGAAGGACTGTGGTTGGGCATATGGCGTAACGGTTCTGTAGTCAGACCACAAGGGTTGATTGCTGGCCCCAGCTCTCACATGCTGTTTAACCCTGGCCAGGTCTTACTCACCTTCAGTTGTTTCATCTGGAAAATGGGGATGAGAATGGTCCCTTCCTCACAGGGTTTTAGTAAGGATTAAATGAGATAATGGGTGTGAGGCACATGGCACATAGTAAGTGCTCAGAAAACTCTGGGCAGGCCTCTTAGATATCATGCCTTTCAAACAACAGGTGCTCGGCTTATGGAAGCCGAGGGGAGGTCAGGGCAGAGGGTGCTGAGAGCTGCTCACCATGTTCCCGCAGCAGGTCCTCCGCAGGCCCCAGTGATCGCTGCAGAGCGCCAAGAGCCCGATCTTGCTGCCAGCCCTGGTCGTTCAGAAGAATCCTCAGCATCTCTAGAAGCCTGTCTTGTAGAGCCTGGGTGGTCCACAGGGAAATTAGGACCTAATCACTGGCCTCCACGCAAGGAGCAAACTGTTGAGCCCTTGGTCACCTAGGGAGTAAAAAGTAAGGCTGCCCCTGCCCGTGAGCGACTGGGACCTGCTTCCTGGCACCCCAAGTCGTGCACATCCCAGATGCTAAGCTCTCAGGAGTGCAGCCTGAAACCTTCTCCCCAAGGTGCCAACACAACAGAACGCCATTCTGCCTGCACAGTGCCCGGGCAGGTGCGGCAAAGACCTGCAGAGCACGGGGAGGAGGGGCCCTTGCCAAGTTGCCACCTGCCTGGGGGAAGGCTTGGAGGACCAGCACGCCCTGATCCTGGTGGACCCCGGGGGCTTGTCAGCCCTTCCCACTTAATCCAGCTGCAAATTCAGAAACTCCCTGTGCTCCCTCTCCCGTGCAGTTCCTCCGCTGAGAGGTTGGCGTCTGATTCTTTCCTGGATCGGCCAAAATGGGAGGCCAGGATTCCTGAAACCAGGCAGCCTTTTGCAAAATCCCTCATCCTTTCATTCACAGATTGTTGTTGGTCACCCACCTACTGATGTCACCATGGTGAGCACGTGGGAGTGCAGGGACGGAGGGCATCGGCTCTGCTCCCTGGTGGCCAGGTCATAGGGCTTTGGCCCCAATGCATGTCCAGAACCCTGAACTTGACGTTGGGTATACCCTAGGCTACTGCCTTGTAGATGAGATTGTCTATTGAGAGGTCTTTTTAGTTCCGCTTTAATTATTAATAAATCACCTTGGATACCATCCAAGAATGGCCTGCCTTGACCAACACTTGGCCCTAGGATGTTATAATGTGAAGTCCCCTGAGGCCTGAAAGCCTTGTCTTC
>NW_012134969.1:9831110-9832838 GCF_000956105.1 Propithecus coquereli | reverse complement strand
TCTGCCAGGTGTCTGAAATTCTCATTCCTCTCATTCTACACCTTGGAAAACTCCTGCCAACATAAAAACGTTATCTCTTCCCTTGGCTAATCACAAGGCCTGAAAGCCTTGTCTTCCGGCTGCCTCACTGTCCCATGTCAGGCTCCTGAAGGCTGTTGCCAGAGCTCTATTTCCTGAGCATGACTTGTGGTCAGAGGTGAGAAACCCAGCCACTAACCAGGTCCAATGAATGATGTCCGCAGCGCTTTCAACAGACATGCCGGCTTTGGTGTAAAAAACGAGTAAAAATAAATAAACGCAATAAAATCAAGAGGCGGGGTTGCAGCCCTCCAGACCTCGGTGTGGAGGCACAGGGCAGCTAGGTGGATGTGACTCATGACAGCATGGCATGAGCCCAACAATGCCAGAGACTGAGGCGGCCACTGAAACGAACGTCCAGACATGGACACCCTCATCTTTATCTGGTACTCCCCTGGCTTTACCTTGGCATCCCCAGTCTGTTGAAAGATATTTTTTTCCTTCTCTATAGTCACTCCTTCACTCTTCCCTATTCAAATCCCTCTCCACCTGTCTCCTGCAGCTCCCCTTAGAAAGATTTCCTCCAACACTCGGAGGACCAGCACTTGGTTAAGCTCCACCACTCTTCTTCTGGAAGTGAGGGTTTTGCTCACTCTCGAAGGCTGGACTCCACGGGCTGTTCCTATGTGGCAGGAACATGTGGTCAGAAGGAGGAGGGATAAAAAGGCTCTGGAATAGACGATTTCCATAATTATGCGTCCCAAGCCTTCGCCACCATTCAGCTGACACTCTTTCTTTCTGCCTTGCCAAGTGGGCTTGCGCTGGCTCCCCCTCACACCCCACCCCTCCCCGCCCCAACCCTGCTTTTTCAAACACAGACACCAGCACCCTCACATTTCACAATAAGTAAATGGTTAAAAAAAAAAAATCTCCATTTTCTTTTTCATGCGGCAGATGGCAGTTCTCAGGAACTTGGTGGAAATTAGGCTTTCTGATTTTCTAATAAATTTCAGCATTGCACACAAAAAGCACAAGCTCATTTTGATTCTGATGTTAAGTACCATATGGCATATCATCCGTGGAACGTGGCAGCCTCCTACTCAGGGTAACAAGGAAGGGAGGGTCTCTCCAATGACAAGGAGGTTGAGCGCGTGTGGACCAGTTGGATTCCCGGGTGAATGCCATTTGATAATAATATTGTATATGACAGTGCAGTAATTATCCTCTTTTATGGTATGTGTTAATTTTCTCTGCCAGTTTCCCTAATTACAACTGCCACCCGATGGACTACTTTTTGTAAATACTCTGTAAACATTTGAAAAGACATAGACAGTGTATGCGTGAAGGAAAACCTCCCTGGATTTTGAAACTGTCTGGAAAATTGGCTGACGTTTTATATGTTTTTCAATTGCATAGACAGCCCGCGAGGAACTCTCACTGTATGGAAACTTCCCTTCTCTCTTCTGTGACATAACGGGCCTTCCTGCCCATACTGTGATCGTCGTTTTGATGGACATTTTTCACTGCTACTTTTTTCGATCTTAAGTGAGAAGTTTCATGACCTTTGACAAATGCGTTCACCATGTAATTCGCACCTTAATAAAGATACAGAACATCTCTGTGGTCACCGGAAGTTCCCTGGTGCCCCTTCTCAATTGCCCCCCAACTGCCACTGTTCTGGTTACAACCATAACATCACTGTAGACAAGT
>NW_012134969.1:9794241-9830140 GCF_000956105.1 Propithecus coquereli | reverse complement strand
TCTGCCAGGTGTCTGAAATTCTCATTCCTCTCATTCTACACCTTGGAAAACTCCTGCCAACATAAAAACGTTATCTCTTCCCTTGGCTAATCACATCCGCTAGTGTTCACCTGCGAAGGAAGGGGACAGAGAACAGATCAACGCTGACGCAGGTGCATGAGTTCCCGTATCTGTGCAAGGCGCTGTGTGCTCTCGGAGAGGCGAGTTCTGCAGGGGACGTCGCTGTCATCCAGGGTGGGGGAGGAAAAGGATGACAGAGGGTTCAGCTTTACTCGAGTGGCAGGTAGTATTGGGTTGGCCTGGAACTTCTCCCTTGGTGGGACTAATACTTCAGTGAAAGATGGTTTGAGGTGGGGGTGATTCGGCTGTAGGTAGGGCCGTGGTAGAGCCAGCTTTCTTTTGGCCTATTTTCCTACTCAGAACGCTAGCAGGCAGAAACAACGGGGTCACCCAGCAGTAAGAATCTTCAGGAAGAAATGTCTGGAAGACCGGGCAGTTTATTTTCCTAAATATTCACAGTAAGTGCTTGATGTACTCTTTCCACGCCAGCTGTGATAATCGCTCACTTTTACCAAGCTTCACAATGAGCCTGCACAAAGCACTTTCTCTGTTTTAGAAGGAATCACATGAAACTGCCATTTTCGTAGGTCAGAGACTATTGAATATTGGCAATTCCATTTGGTTCTGGTTAATATTAATCCATCCTCACTACGATCCCATAAAGCATGTCCTGTCATCATCGACCCCTCAGAAGATGAGAGCATTGAGGTACAGAACAGCTAGTAGCTTCTCTTCGGCTCCAAAACTAGTCAGTGTCAGAGCTGGTCTTCAAACACAGGCCCGTGTCCTCTATCGCCTCCAAGAAGGAAATAAACGTAGCTGGTATTAACCCCTTCCTTTTCTCTGGAAGAAATTTAGGTCCATATTGGAGTCAAGTGATATCTTCAGAAAAATCTCTTTTTTTCAGGAAAGTCAAAACGCTGGCTTATGTGGGCCCATTTTCTTTCTTCTACCACCCTGGAAGACGATGTTTTGATTTGTACACGTGGTTGGCTGCAATGTTGTGAAAAACACCTGAAAAATGGGCTCTGAATGTGGCATTCTGGGTCCTTGGATTCCGCACCAGAGCCTTCCCCTTAGGACTGCGGAAACCAGCAAGAACTGGGGCTTTTTCTAGAATGTGGCAACCGGCTCATGGACCCAGGTCACCTCCACCGTCGCTAATAGCCTCGTGCTCGCAGACAATGGTATCTAAGAAGTGATCTATTCTAAGAAGAATGAGAGGGCACCGCCTTTTCCCTTTCCGTTTGATTTTTAAATCGTCCGTGATGCGTAAAAACGACCAGCGGGATTGCTGGGCGTGAAGCGCCACCGTGTGGCCAAAGCGCCACATACCAACAGGCTGCCATGTGTCATTCCCGGCGGAGCAGGGAGCCCGAGGTTTGTGGCTTTGAAGACCCGCAAATCCTGGCCAGGTGAAGGAGCACGGTTCAGAGGGCTGGACTCGGGTCTGAGTCCTTGCTTTGGGAGGTCTGGATTAATCATAAAAAAGTCGTTTGTCCTCCTTGAGTGACAGCTCCCCTCAGTGTAAAATTGGGCTGCGATCTCCAGGTGTGGCAGTCGCGGAACTGCAAAGTGAACACACAGTACGTTTGCCTTTACACGTTATATAACAGAAACCAGGCAAGGTTGGAGGCGAGAAGTCAAACAACACCGTGGCACTCCGGTTAAGGGCTCATTTAAGACCAAAGTCAGCAACCTTCAAATCTAACCTCACCTATACTTCCGTTTGACAAAGGAAAAGCTGAAATAAGTCAGGTGATCTGGGGACCGTGTGTAAGGAGGCATGACGACAAAGGATTGTCACATTGTAATCAACTGACTGTAACATAGAGACTGACGTTCTTCGAGAGCCCTAATAATAGTGTTAACTGCAATATTTACTGTGCTTACCCCCGCCAGCTGCTATGCAAGTGCTCTACCTGCGTTCTATCAGGTGCTCGTGACAATCCCATGAAATACACACCCATGCTACGTCCATTTTACAATTGGGGAGCTGGGGCCGGAGCCATGGAGCAGCAGGTCCACGGCCACCCGGCCAGTAGGTGGGGGGTGGAGAGTCACGCCAGACCTCTGCCTACAGAGCCCACTCTTAACCACAAGTGCTCTCTTCTCTAGTTTTCTCAGGATGCTAGACTTCCTCCAATTACCTTTGAGACATTTTTAGCACTTCTCTTTTACAGCTATTTTTAGTGTATGGCAAAATTTATGGATATCAAGAGATAGCAAATCAACATCCTTTCATTATGACAACAGTCAGCAATGAGTATACACCAGGCACTTTAACGGGGGTACATTCATTTAATACTCACCATAACACTGCAAGTTGAGAAGTAGTACTATCACGCCCAATTCCCACTTGAGGAAAATAAGGCTTAAAAAGCCTAAATCACTTGCTCACATTTGTAGAGTCTGAGTTTCAGGGTCTGCAGCTCGGATAGGACCCTGTGGGGCTGGGTGAGGCTGGGCAGCTCGCTCATCAGATGAGAGGGTGCCTGGGAACCGAAGTCCAGCCTACCACCACCACCACTGGTGTGGGACAGAGGCCGCCCAGGGAAGGGGGCGTCTGAGTCATGCAAAGACACTCCAGCTGCCCGTGGGATCCCCTCCTACACCCAACTGCCTCTCAGGAAGGCTTGGGTTTTAGAAATAGCCAAAAGGAGTCTGGAGCCAGGTGTCGTGAGTCTCATGAGTAGGGCTGGTGAGCTCTCTGCACTGTGGACAACTTGATTTTGAATCAAATCGAGACTGATTTTCTCACCTGGAACATGCCCCGCCCGCCCTGCTGGTCTCCCACACCACCTCCCCTCCCACTGCCTGGGCTTGGTCCCCACAACCTTAGAGCGCTTCCCTCCTCATTAGCCTGCTCTTCCTCACACTCACCCCATTTGTTCCTTCTCTGCCTAGCCTCTAAATGCTGGGGGACTCGGGCCTCGGTCGTCCACCTCCCTCCTCACTGAGATTTTCACTCAGGACCTGGGTGACCTCACCTCCCGTGGCTGCAGGTTCCGACTTCCCTGAGCTCTACACACGGATGTCAATTTCCCATTTGACATCTCTACTTGGAAGCCTACAGGAAGGTCTAAGACAAGTTAACACATCCAAAATAGAACTCTTCATTCCCCCCACCAACTCCCCGCACTAATCAGCCTCTCCCTGCCCACCTCCATAGAAGGAACCCCCGTCACATCTCTATGTCACTCACAGCAAGCTCAAATACCCGCAACTTCTACTTCAGAGATGGTCCTAAATTCAATTATCCTGAATCACCTCCCTTTCTCCCACTCTTGCCTGGACCCCTGCAGAGTTGCCCAGCTGCCCCCTGAAGTCGAATCTTTACCCAATGGCCAGAATCATCTTCTAAAAACAAAATCACATTGTATTGTTCCCTTGCTTGGAGCCCTCAAGAACTCCCCAGCACATTCCTGTCTGCGTCCTTGAGGTCCTCTGATGCCACCCTGCGTGGGGCCTTCATGTTGGGTCCTTCCCTTGCCTGGTCTCCGTTAGTCCCCCACTTCATTCAGGTCTCTGCTCAGGGTCACCTCCTCGGAGAGGCTTTCTGTAGCTAAACACCCACTTTCCACCTCTCCACTCTCTGTCCCTTCTCTACCTGACTTCACAACTTTTAGCATCACCTGACCCTTCATTATATTTAAATGTATATGCACATCATGTATGATTGCATACATATACCTGCCTCTACACCTGTCCCCCCAAATTTAAAAGCTCCAAAGGCAGGGATCTTGTCTTACTGTCCTGCCCTCAGGACGTGGAAGAGTGCTTGGCAAATATGGGTGCCCGGTGATACCTTATGCGTCAATTAATGACATCTTGGCACTCCCTCAAATGGGCCATGCTCCACCCAGCACAGATCTTTTTCCTGTGATATTCCCTCAGCCTGAACCTCTTTCTGTGGCCCACAGCCCTTTGCATTTTGATGCCTTTGTTCCCCTACAGATCTCAGCTCATGGTCATTTCATTCATGAATGCCACCTGTCAATCACTCAGTCAACTCGTAGCTTTGTTGTAGTTCCAGGCACTGGGGAAAGAGCATGAGCAGAGCAGACCGAGCCCTTGCTCTCGTGGAGCTCACAGTCCCATGTGGGCATAGACATGTGTTTGTGTGTGTTCACGTGTTAGATCATGGCTAACATGGGGAAGAGAACTTCAGCATGGTAGGGGTGAAGAACAGTGGTGGTTGAGGTAGGGTGATCAAGAAGGGTGTCTCTGAAGAGGTGACAGTTGAGCATTTGAGCGTGACAAATGAAACCATGTGGGGTCTAGAAAGTCCTCCCCAGCCACCCTGCCCTGACTAGCTCAGACTCCTTGATTACAAGTTTTTGGGGACACTGCAGGCCTCCTGCCCAGTATTCATTGCAATCCTGACTCACGTGTATTGGTGTAATCCTTTGACTAATGTCTGTCTCTCCCATGAGACTGGAAGCTCTGTGAGAGGCTCTGTTTATGTTATATCCCCAGACACAGGGCTGGGACACAGCACATGCTCAATGTTGTCAAATGGCAATTGAATAGATAAACAAGCAGAGGCAATTCCCCCAAGAGAATGGCGAGCAGGCTTTGCCATCCTCTGTGGCCTGCGAGGGGGACCTCTGCTCACTCCAGCACACACCTCTGCCCAAGAGAGCTGCCCAGCCCAGGCTGCTGATGAGCTGTGGGGTTCTGAACACCCGGTGTTGGACTGGGACATCAGGAAAGCTGAAGGCAGATAGCCCCCCAGGATGCAGGTGAACCACATGGAGGCCTGGGCAAGATCTACCATAGAAGCTGGATCTGGCCAAATCTGGTGGGATCCAGGGGCAAACAGCACGCTCTAGGGAGGAGAGAAGCCAACGAGAGAAACCCAGGGAGGCAGGAGACAGACGGGAGCAGACGTCGGGGTGGAGACAACAGGGCAGCTTGGATTGGTTGAAGTCCACCACCTTTCGGGGGACAGCCTCAGGGCTCCCAGCCCTCCCCTCAACTACACTGCATCTTCTGAAGGCTCTGCTTCACCTCCTCTGCTCCAACTCAGGACCGGTTGATGGCTCCATTCTTCATCCTCAACTGATCACTCTACACTCCTCCTTTGCCTCTCCCCACCTTCCCAATCTGACTTTCCACAGCTGCTCCATAGAAACCCTGCCCTCAGTCACGGGCATTTCCTTACTGTCCATCACCCTTTCTGTGACTGCTCTGATGGCTGTCCTTCTGCACGCCATTTCCCCTGTGGAATGCCAGCCGTCTTCTGCTGAAGTCCAAAGCCAACCTTCAAGGCTCCATTTTGACCATGAAGTTCTTCCCTAACACCCCAAGCTGCGAGGCCTCCATCCCTTCATGGAACTCCCTTTGTAGGTGGACAGAGACACTCAGTGACATGTAAGTGGTCAGCACTGCTCTGTCTGTGTTCGTCCCATCTCCCCCTTTGGGTCACCAGTTGCTGAAGGGCAGAAAGCATATGTCATATTATTTTGCCTGACACACAGCTGCTTACTAAAGGCTTGATGGATTGATTGAGGGAAAACCTCAGTCGTGACCAGCAGTGGCGTTTATCCAGAACTGTTGCCCATCCCTCATCCTTACGGGGTTGAAGTGCCATGTTTTTCCACTTGGGAATTTCGTATAATTGAAAAGTCTTTCTGAAATTGGAACCTGTCAGACAAGACAGAATTACAAGGTAGCAACTAGAACCAAAAGAATTTGGAAATGGCAGCCAAGTCAGAGGTAGGTATCATGCTGTTATATTTACGCATAAAAAGGAACTGGGCTGGATTTGTTAGAAGGACTAGAACGTCTCACAATACTGTGTGGTTGGCTAAATAATGGCCTCCCAAAGGTGTTTCCATTCTAATCCCTAAAACCTGTGAATGTCACCTTACATGGCAAAACAGATTTCGTGGATTAAATGAAGGCTCTGGAGACGGGGGTGGGAAATGATCCCAGATTACCCAGGTGACGTTGATGTAATCACAAAGGACCTAATTAAAAGGAAGCAGGAGCTCAGAGTGAGCAGTTGGAGATGTTATGATGGAAGCAGGAGGTTGGAGTGATGCAAGCACAGGGCCACCAGGAAGCCCCTGGAAGCTGGAAAAGGCAAGGAAATGGCTTCTCCCTGAAACCTCCAGAAGGAACACAACCCCACCACCACCTTGACTTAACCTACAGAAACCGATTTTGGTTCTTCTGACTTCCAGACTGTAAGAGAATCAATTTGTGTTGTTTTAAGCCTTTAAATGTGTGGTGATTTACTACGGCAGCAATAGGAAACTAATCCGCTATAGAAAGGCCGTCACTGATGGCGGGTGCAGTCTCCTGTTAGAACCTCTCTGGGCCCCTGTTGGAGGGTGGGCACCAGGGAGCTCTGTTCTGGCAGCCGTGTTCTCAGTTGCATGGCAAAGGGCCAGCGCACACATGATTCAAATCAAACTAACAGCCCTCGTGTGTTTCCTCCATGAAGGAGAAGACATTCTGTGGTGGGAGCTGGAAACCAGGGGCTAAAGAACAGGCTACGGGTCAGGGACTCTCATCCTCTTCATTTGACATCCTGTCTAGGGATAGAAAGATTTTCATTTGTCAAAACAAGACTCCTGGGAAGCCTGGAGCTGCCAACAGAGTGCCCCAGTGACCAGCTGATTCCATTGAGTAACTGGTCAATTCAAGGGGAGAAGAATCAGTCAACTCAGCTGGGTTTTCTGAATTGACTTTTATTGTTTCAGATTTGATTTATCTCAAACCCCAGCAGACACCATCTCCTGATTCCCCAGGCAGAGCCCAGATTCTGGTATTTATCAGCAACCTCAGACATCTAAAACTCATCCCCAAAGACAAGCCATCCTTATGTTTACAAATCATGGAATTTTTCAGGCAGTTTGTGTGTAGTCTCATTAAAGACAAAAACATACAAAACAAAGTAGAAAAGCACAGCTTGGTGTCCCATAAGCAATAAATGCTAAAAAAAAAATCAGGACTCCAAACATCCTCTCGGTCCTGTTTATTTTTTCTTATCTGCAAAGGCAAAATGTATACAGTGTCTTCACTGCATAATGTCAGGGTCGATCTATGATAAACTGTAGTTTGATAAGAGGCAGAGTAAAGAGAACTTTATCCTGAGTTTATCCTCAGCAGTGAACTCTTTATACATGAGCCTTCAAACATGGCCACATTTGGGGAAATGAAAGATTCATGGTGATAAATTGCAGTGCTTTAATGCAGTTTATAAAACAAATTTCCCAAACATTTATTTTTCAGTCAAGCTTCTGGCTATAGTTGGGTTAGTACAAGCAACAAAATGAAAGAAACCTCCTAAACATTGACATTGGCACTCAAAAAATAATAAAGAGAAGTCTTAAAACATTTTCAGTATGTTTTCATTCTGAAAATGTGCTGATACAAAATTTCTAAGAATGCCATAGAATTACTAGTTGCCTTTTTTTTTTCTCTTAGGAGTTACAAATACTTAGATTCAGATAATCTAGGTATTTAGGTTCAAATAAATAAAAAGTTCTTTCTACAAAACAAAACAATAGGAATTTCATCCTATGGACCCAGCAGAAGGGAAGCCTTTATTCAGTTCTCAGAGTGATCTTAGCCTCGAACATCCTTGGCTTAATTTAAATGATTAATTTTTCCTAGTCTGTCTCCTTCCTTTATCCCCCAAAGCCCTCATACATTCCTAGGCATGCACAGGCTAATTTACAAGAAAATGCCAAAAAATATATGTAAGTGACATGGACAAAATTCAATGTATTCTGCAAGCCAGTGGTTCTCAAGCTTGAATGGGCACAACTATATGCAAAAAATGCAAAAAGTATGTTACAAAGGGAAAGAATACATTTTAAATGTAATTCTGATTCAGATAGTTCCTGAAATATGGAAATCCTTTCTGGACAGAAAGAACTTAATGAATTTGATTGCCCTTCTAATTGGGGAATGGGAGAGGCATAGCCTTCCATGAACTGATTCCATGAATTTTTATAAAGATTTTCTGGATGAGAATTAGGAAAAAAGAAAAAAAAAAATCATTCCATCTTGCATCTTCTCTAGCCAATTGCCCGTGGGAAGTGGAGCTGAGTTTTTGGGCTGGAGGAGATAGTGTGGTCCCGAGGCAGGGCCCCAACACACTCCTTCCCTCACCCCACTGCCAGGGCATTGACATAACGTTCAACCTAATCCAGCAGAAGTTTCTGGAAAAGTCTGAAAAGAGAACAAAAGGAGCTGCTTTTTCAACTGCATTTTGCGCAAAAGAAGGCAACCCCAGCACAGAACCAGGGTGTTTCTGAGCCCCGTAGAAAGAGGAACTACCTCTTGTCAAACTTTGACCCAGAGATTCATGGGTGGATTTGTTTCGAGGACTGAGGACAATGCTAGCAGCCACTTGGACAGACACCTGGAGAACAAGGAACAGGCCAGGGGAGGCCAGGGAAGTGAGCCCAGACACTCCACCTCAAGACCTTCCATTGCTTCTGCTCTTGGAGACCAGCCAGGTTGTGACTCCTGCTAACTTGCCCATGCAGGGAAAACCAGGCTCTGACAGTCTCCTGAGGCATGTCTCCTGGGAAGCCACAGGTCTGTTTGGCACTAGCTGGGCACCAGCAGGCTGTGTGTTGAGGAGTTTGATCATGTTACAATTTCCATTTTTAACTCTACCAAACACCTCATTCTGTGCTGAGAGTAGACACCTTCTCAGGGACCCAGCCCGAGGTTCTCCAAGGAACCCAGATGGAGTCAGGGCACTGTCCGCTCCCAGAGTCTTTCTCGAAGCAGCCACTGCCCTTTTGGGTTCTCTGTCTCATAGTAGTCCTCCCCACGTGGCGCCAGGGGCTCCAGTGCAAAGAGCTCTGCATCCCATTCCATGTCTTCTCCCGAGAAGTTGAAGAGGATTTGTCTGGAGCTCCCCAGGCTGCAAGGGAGGAATGAGCAGGAGGGTCAAGTTTGTCTTGGCTGACACACAGGGAAGGGATGCTCAGATGACCACCCTACCCCTGGAGACCACCCTGCCCCTGGAGACCACCCTGCCCCTGGAGACCAGCAGATTACTCCCCTGGTCCTGCACCTTGTGGGGGACCAAATAGTGTCATCACGGGAGCTGTGGATGGACCTCACTGGACCTCAGCCTGGCCTTGAAGAGGAAGGATGGGTGACGAGGGCTGGTTTGTGGTTTTAATATGTCCAGTGCACAGTCTACTATTATGGGAGGAAAATGCCACCTAGGAAACCCCAGAATCCCTTAGGATTCAATGGCTTTTGTAGAAGCGAAGGAAAACAGCTGCTGAGTCCTGACAGGGCCTTCTGCTCTGAGAGGCGAGGCCCCGCAGCAAGGCCTGGGTGGGCAAAACCCCGAGAGAACTCACTGCTCTGAGTCGGCAACAGGAATCTGGGGTTAGTGATGGTAAATAGTCTTAGGACAGGAAAATCTGGAGGCAAAGAGGACAACGGAGATGTCCCAAGAGGGGCCCGGCCAGCAAGACGTTCTACATCTCAGCGCCTGGCCAATGCCTTCCATGCACCGGCATCTGAGTCACTTGACATCAGTTCCCTCTTGGTGCTCCGCTCTGTTCAACCCAAACTCTCATTAAAAATCTGAGACGCATGACGCATTAGTGGCGTTTAGGGAAAACAATGAAAGCAGAAGGCACAAAGCATGAGGGCTAAGTGGGCCAGACCCCAGGCCAGAGCAAGTCAGGAGTAGGCAAACGCAGTGAACCAGGCCAAAGAGTAGACAACCGACAAAACAACTCTTTTAACTAAGACCTCCCACCCCAAAATATACAAGAATATTTGTTGGCAAGAGGGATTGGGCTCAAGGCACCTTAAGAACTACCCCAAGCATCTGGAGGACATGAGAACATCCTTGGTTATGCTATTTAGCCCGAGCACTTACTCTTTTTTGCAGGCTTTGGGTTTAAATTTCAAGGTGTTGAATGCCCCTTCCACAGCCTTGGGCAAATAAATGGGGTGCCTCTCGAGTCTCCTCTGAGTGCCGATGGTCCTGCGCTCGGTGCTCCTTCGAAACTGGCCGTCCGCGGTGTGCAGGGCGTGCACGGCGATGTCCTCGGAGTGTCTGCGCGGCGCTCGCAGGATCCAGTTGGAATGCAAGCTGTGCTCCCGGGAGCTGGTGGCCACTGGAAGAGAGAAGCGGGTGACCCGGGAAGGGAGTACTCGCCATCGGGAGGAGCATAAGGCAAAGGAAACAGTTCCTCGAGCTGAAACTCACAGCAAATGGGCAGAGACGACCATGTTCGTAACAGCAAAGTCTTAGAAAGGCCTTTTGACTCTGCAGTTGGGGGATACAATGGAACGTCGTGTCCATTAAAAATGAGGACACGGATCTATATTTATTGACTTGGAAAGATGCCCAAGATGTGTTATAAATTGTTAAGTGAAAAGAGTCCCATTTTTGTTTCAAAAAAATTAAAGCAGGTCTGTGCATGTATGTTAAAAACACTTGAGAAAGGACATACACTGGAATGGTAACAGTGATGATTATCTCTGGGTGGTAGTATTATCATAGGTCATATTTTTTACTTCTTCATACTTTGGTGTGTTGTTCGATTTGATTTACAATGAACATATATTATTGTTGTTATCAGAGAAAAATGGCCATTTCATGACACAGTCATTTTCTTTAAAACAATTATAACTGTGAAGATGGCACTTGCATCCTCAGTGAATTTTGTCGTCTTTTTGCCAAAGTCCCAGATTTCCCAGGGCGAGGGCTGCTTTCTGCCAGGGACTGGAGGGGCTGCAGGAGAGGAGGGCTGATGGATCACCTGCAAGTGCGAATGAGCTTGGGGAACAGGGGGAACCTTCGTGAAATTGCACAGAACCTGGTTTGAGAACCCAAGTCTCACAGATGCACATCTATCTAGGCTGGAACAACAGTGGTAAATCACAAGCTTGTCGTCTTTTGAGCATTAGACAAAACACTCAGGCATGATTTAATATTGGTACCAAAAGCTGTTATCTTAGTATCCAGGGGCCAGGAACACTCCCCTCCCCTAATAAAACTGCACCACAGGTGGCCAAAGATTAAAGAAACTGAAAATTGAGCGATGGAATCTAAAAGTGGGCTAGACTTGTGAACGTGTTTGGATTCTTTGCTCGCCACCAAAAGGGAGCCCGTGCCACGCCTCAGTAAGGAGAAGCATGACCTCAGTCCTCACCCTGGCCCCTTGTCCAGAAACCCAGGCTGGGCCCAGGCAGGCCCCCTGGGCCTCTCCTACCCTGCACACCACCTACTTCCTAGCCTGGGTAGGGTTAGAGCTGGGTTTTCAAATACAGTTTGTTCCCTTTCTTCTTAAAAAACAATTGTGGTGAATTGTCCATAACTTAAGATTTACCATTGTCACCATTTTTAAGTGTGCAGTTCAGTATTCACACTGTTGTTTGAGTAATCTCCAGGACTTTTTCATCCCAAAAAACTGAAACTCTGTACTTATTAATCAACACCCCCTACACCCTCAGAGTCTCTTTCTTTAATCATGTCCCTATTGCTTTCCTTGGAGTCTCAGGAAAGTCCCGCTTGTCTCAGCTGTGGTAAGTGGACCACAGGGAGGGAGTTTTTGTCCCAACATGGCCCCAGACATTGGAGGGGCAGGCTGGAGTGGTGGCAGCTGGGACAACTGAAGCACAAGGTCCCCAAAGAGGATGGCTAGGGGGCCAGGTTGTGGCTTGCAGGGCTTCCCTCTAATCAGGGAGGTGGGATTTCTGATAGCCTGTCTCGTAAGTCCACCCCAGTGTCCCCAGCCCATCCGTGCACTGCACCACAGCCCTGCCCCGCTTCGGCCACCAAGCTCCCACTGCCTTCCCCTAGACTCACCATCAAAGTCCACGTCTTCATTTGGAGAGGCAGCCTCAGCAGCCCGCGGCCGCCGCTCTGTGTCCAGCTCTGCAATGATGGAGTCAAAGAAAGCCATGGCCTCGGCCACGTCGGCGCTGAACTGCGAGTATTTCTTCGAGGCTGGTTTCTGCCAGAGGAGAAGAGAGAGTTGCCTGAGATGCCAAAAAGGGTTAAATATTGCTAACACAAAATGCACATGGAGTTTGGTACTTTTAGGGTTTCAAAGGCAAATTTGAGTAAGTGCCCTGTGGAAGGAAGGTGGACGCTTCCAGTCCGTACCTGCCATGGGGCAATGAACTTCTAGTTATCGCAAGGAGGCGGAGTGAGAGGACTACAAGGTCCACTTCTTTCTTGGTCGTGGAATTGTTATCAGACATTAGGCAAAATAATCAGTCTTTCTTTGGCTTTGTTCCCTGCTCACAAACACCCAATTAGGAGACTGTACATTTCCTTAGGTAGGTGATGAGACGCTCACAGCAGGAAAGAGACGAGACATGTTGAAAATGCTCTTATACGAGTTGTCCGTTTCTAACAGGGCCAAATGTGGGCTCAAGTCATGGAATAAATTGAAATGAGTATGATTGTTTAAACAGTATAAGGGAAAATAAAATATACAGTTAAGAAAAATCTATTCAGTGCCTGACCAGGTTTCAGGCTCTGTCCTCATTCCCCTTCGTGATCGCGTGTTGTCTGCACAATATAGTCCCCAAATGGTGATGAGCAAGTGACGTCACGGACATTCAAACACCGCAGTGGGCTTCAACGGAGAACTCACGATCTCCAGAACTGACAAAGTCAACATGTGAAGTAATGACAAGCTCTCTGGGGAATACAGGAAATAAGAGGACTTGGGGAGAAAAAAAAGGACAAATGTCTTAACCTGGGCCCTTTGAACTCCTTTGACCAAATGTAGAGTTTTTTTATTTTATGTGGGATGGTACTAAAAGTGAACATGATTAAATTACAGACTGGTGTGTTGGGAGGGAAAAGAACAGCACCTCTATGTGTGACACAGTTAGGAAACAGGCCACCCATCACCGCCTGAGCTCCACACCATCCTACCCCCGCCCACAACTCTCCACCCCACCCCACCCCAGTCCGTGGAAAAATTGACTTCCATGAAACCAGTCCCTGGTGCCAAAAAGGTTGGGGACCACTTTACAGCATTTGATGATTATGTTTTTTCACAGTATTTTCTTTGTATGTCAGTTTTGGTCATTTCTTTTGACCCATCCTCAAGTTTTCTGATTCTTTCATGGTTGTATCAAGTCTACGGATGAACCCATCAAATGCATTCTTCATCTCTGTTACTGTGCTGTTCATTTCTAGTCTCTTCATTTGATTCTTTCTTACAGCTTCCATCTTCCTGCTGGAATTCTCCATCTGATCTTGCATGTTTTCCACCTTTTCCATTAGGGCTTTTAACATATTAATTATAGTTTTTAAAAAAATTCTCTGATGGTTCCAACATCTGTGTCATATCTGAGTCTGATTATATCAGTTGCTTTGTTGCTGGGCACTGCATTGTTTTCTTGTTGCTTTTTCATATGACTCATAATTTTTGTGGAAAGCCGGGCCTTTTGTGTAGGTCAATAGACACCGAGGTTTCTATGCCTGGAAATGGTTTTTCCTTTGGTTAAGCCTGTAGTTTGGCTTAGAGTCAATCTAGATAAGAATTTAGTTGGGATTGGGGCCTGTCGCTGCTATAGTTACTCCAAGTGCCTCACAGACTGAATTTCTCTAGTAATGCCTTGTATTTAAAGTAGAGGCTAATTTTCCAGAGAGTTTCTCCTCAACGTCTTCTGCAACCTCAGCTTTAGGTCTTCCCTTTGTGCTGCCCTCAAGAGAGGGTCTCTCTCTATGCCTTTGCCCCATCCTAGCAGTATTCCGCTGCTATTTACTATGTGATGCTTGTTAGCACGGCGGCTAGAGGCAGGAGGGCATGCACTGCTTTTCTGATTAGCCCCCAGTTTCGGGCAGGCACTCTGTCCCTGGGGATGTGGCCTTCTCTGTAGCCTTGCCCTTCCTCCAGCTGTAATTATGAGCCCGGGATGCCTTAGAAATCCCTCCCATACTCCCCTCTTCTACTAAAGTTTTTGTTCCAGGGGGAGATAAGAAAGAATGATCTGGGCAGGGCTCCCTGAACTTCCCTCAGCAGCCGCTGTTCCCTCCCCGAGGCCTGCGCCGTAAGGACACTTTCGCAGGACTCTCTGCCAATCTTTGGTGAGCACCCGCTGAGGTTCCTGGAGAGTGAAGGTGAACTCCATCTACGTCTGCAGCCTCAGGGACTCCCCACTCTCTCCCCTCTCATACACGGCCACCACCGATTTGTCAACAGCTCTAGGTGAAGTCTTCCTACCAGCGTCTGTATGTATCTGCCCCAGGGAGGCAAGTGTAGTCATTCTGTCTCTCCCTGAAGGTTGATCTCCTCCCTTAGAGTTCGCTTTGGTTGGTTTCCCTGAGACCTCAGTTCTCTGGTGGTTTCAAAAAACAGTCATGAACTTGCAGTTTGTCTGTTTTTTGTTGTTGTTGTGAGGATGGGAGTGAGAGTCTTTCCAGCTCTCAAAATTCTGAACAGAAACTGACAGTCTCTCCAATTCGAATCAAGTATTATAGGTTTCATACTTAAATTCTTTAATTTATATTTGTACCTCTTTTACACTGAAAATCTTGGTTCTATATAACATTAACAAAAATTGCTTATTTATATTATCACATATAATAGTTTCAAAATAATAACACCAACATTATTAATAGTAAGCCCACTGAATGCAATTTAAGATGTGTCTCTGTGTGTGTGTGTGTGTGTGTGTGTGTGTGTGTGTGTTGTCCTTGGAATGTATAACCAAAATTCTGTTTTAAAGTCCCTTGAAATAATTCTTTTCTGTGCGATTATGCTGTTGACTTGGTAATCAGTTAGGTTCATAAGCTTCAGTTGGTTTTCATGCTTTAGGGATTGCTTTTTTCCCTTTTGATTTAATGCTTTAAAAGTATGTAAGCAATATGCCTGGTTCCCAAACCAAAACTGTAACTAACATTCAAGAGAGGGCTAGCTTCCATGCCAGCCCCTTCTCCTCATTTTCTCTATCCCTGTTTTAGTATTTTGTTTATCTTTCCATCATTTCTTTTTGAAAATATAAGCGAGCATGTGTTTATATTTGTATTCACTCACTTTTTTACAAAAACAAAAAGGAGCATCCCATATCCACCTGTGAACATTGCTTTCTTCACTCAATGTGTCCTGAGGATTACTCCATAGCAGTGAATAGAGGCCCTTCCCATCCGTTTTAATAGCTTCATTGTCCTCCATACAGATACTCTGTAGGAACAAAGGCCAGTCCCCTATCGATGGATCTTTGGGTTGTTTGCTATCTTTTGCTATTACAATCAGTGCTGCAATGAAAACTCTTGTGTATATGTCCTTTTGCATTTTGCCTGTAATAATGCTACAGTGCGGGGTAGGCTTCTCCTTGTAAGTACCCAGCGTGCTATGGGTGTTTTAGAGAGAGAATGGTAAGCAACAAGAGATCTGGCAAGTTAGTTAAGTAGGATTTGGTTAACAGAGCTTCTATCGTCCTTTCTATAAAGTATACTTTTAAATGTCTCCAGATGGATTTTGTGCTGATTTTCTAAGTACGAAGTCTAAGCTACAAGTCTGGGCTGAGTCTTTTCAAGCCCTGGATTGAACTCAGGCTGATTTCAGCCTTTTCTGCCTTCTCACAATTTCCATGGGGCTTTCTGACCTACACTAGGACATTCCCTTGGTGATTCCTTCGGGCTTAAGCTAATGTCACAGGAAAATCTACTTTACAAAGAGATGGTTGTGCAAAATGAGACTTCAGTCATCAACACCCCTGGGTGAGACCCCAAACTGTCCTCCTTCCCTGAACTCACAACTCCAGGCAAAAGTGGATCAGCTTCCCTCCCACTCTTGACTCTTCTAGCCCAGACCTTTTG
Source organism: Propithecus coquereli (assembly GCF_000956105.1). Lineage (NCBI taxonomy): Eukaryota > Metazoa > Chordata > Mammalia > Primates > Indriidae > Propithecus > Propithecus coquereli. Next base: position 9,814,287 of record NW_012134969.1, on the reverse strand, counting down.
GTCTTTGGAAAGGCTGAATGTGATGCAGCCTGCTTCATGTTGCAGCCCGGCCCGGCCTGAGTTTCACGGGGCCGTGCTCCTCTGCGATCAGCCCTGCCGCAGCCCCAGCGAGAAGGCACTTTCTCTGACAGCATCTGTATCACATTGCGGACTCCACTCCAGTTTGCCTTTCACATTTAACCCTCCATGGCCTCAGGGTTATCATTTTCCAAACCTCCCCTGCACCATCTCCCCAGCCCAGGCCTGGGCCTCAGATTACTTTTCCCAGATGGAATCCTTTGCATTTTTCCAAACCAAACTCCACTGTATTTCTCATTTTAATCTCTAATTCCTTGAGGGCAGTTTCTGACAGGTTTCTGCATTGCATAGCAGCCTGTCATCCTGCCTGTTTTGACCCGCCCTCTGGGTACCTGGGCTGCCCCCTTCTCCAATCTGTTCATTTTCTTCTGCGCTCTGTCAGTATTTAGGTGCAAGAGACCTGAATTCCACAAAACGAAACTCCCGACATTCTGTAGGAGGGGAGAGGAGGGGACATTCTAAACCCACCCAATGCCAAAGAGACCACCACTAAGCATCCGTACCCCTCTCACGTCTTTTACTCGGCAACTACCCTCACCTCCTCAGAGGGTCCAAACCGCTCACGTGTCACCTCCGCTCTGAAGCTTTTGCCAACTGCAGCAGGCAGACCCGGAGCATCTTTTCTATGCTTATTTCCAGTCTTGTGTGGATAGGTCCACTGCAGCACTTCGTGTTAATCCACACTAGACCAGTGATCCTGAACCTCTTCTTTGAGTGGGTTTGGCAAACAACACTTACAAATATGACATGCCCCCTTTTGATAAATACTCACTGCCGGCTGCTGCATAGAGGAGAGAGGTTGTAGGATGCTCACAACTCCCAACATTCTGGTTGTAATTCTACCTGTTTTTCTTCCAAGACACCTTAACATACCAGTGTGGTTCAGTCGCTGCTTCAGACTATGGGCTGCATTGGGGCAGACATATTGTCTTTCCATCTATGAATGCAGAGCACCTATTCTAGTGCCTGACACAGAGTAATAAATTTGTTGAGTGAATGAATGTATGCTTCTATATACATGTCATTACATAATGTTTATATTCTCCAACCAATTTTCATGTTGCTAATGTATACTTGTGGATTGAACTTGGCAACTTTTAAGAACTCTATACATCTTATTTCTTATGGAGTACTGATAATACTCTCTGGGCTTATCATACCTAGACCTGTGAATGTCAATATTAGTGATGAAATTGCAGGATTAAATGTGGAATTGGTCTGGAATGAGAACACCAGTGGACCCTTAGATCGTTCGTCTGGGAGAAATTAAATGTAAAACAGCTCAAATTCATCCACAAGCAATTTAATATTATCGAAAGAAGGTATTCAGAATAAACCTTAAAAGCTCCATCTAATGCATCCTTTTTGCCTTCTGCTATCCATGGGATGGATATTCAGGACCAAGTCAAAAGAGATACTTATCCCTTTTATATGACAGCACCTATAGAAATGTGTATCCATAATTGAATAGGCTTTTGTGAAAAAAGAATGGGAATTTATGAAACAAGTACTGTAGATATGAAAAACAAACAACTTAGAAAATAGTCACTTAAATTTAAATACATATGCAGACATACACACACACAAATTTTTACTAGGTAAGCTAAATGGTAGATTTGCCAGGGCTAAAGAAAAAATCAGTAAAGTAGACAACAGAGCTGAGGAAATCAACACAAAGAGACAAAATAAGAGGTTTGCTAGGAACTTTAGTATAACTAAACCTTGGTATTATCTACTATAACTAAACATTAAAATAGTTCGGGGATCACAGCTGCACATCTTCTGTCTCTGGTAATAGAGGTTCTAGACTCACAGGATCCAATGGATAGTTTTAGGTTTATTTTTTCCCAGCTTTATAATCTTAAAGCCATTACTTCTTTTGCTAGGACCTCCTAACTCCTTGCCTTATATGTCATCTAAATGACCATTTGCCTTTAACGAAACAGTGAGTAAAAAAATATTGCTCACATTTATCAAACTATTAAAAGCCTAACTGATAGAATTGAATTACTATGCTTGAAACACAGTGTAAAATCTTCACATACAATAAGTGAAATATTATAGTCCAGTGAGAGAAGGGATGGAGTTGTCAATAAATGGTGTCAGGAAACTTTGCTATTTGGGGAAAATGCAAGTTGGATTCTCTCCTGCTACATATCAAAATCAATGGGTTGGCTTTTCAAAAATGGAACTATAAAGAAGGGGGAAAAGGGCAAATACGCAATTGACCTTGAGACATGGAAGAACTTTCTAGGCATGAAAGCAAGGAAAGAAATACCAAAGACAAAAATTAAAGACATAAAAATCAGTAGCATCTGTACATCAGAAAATGCCAACTGAGAAGATACATAACTTGGAGAAAATATTTTTAACACACATGGCAGACAATGTGCTAATATCCTTAATAGAAGAAGAGTCCCTATAAATAAATAACAAAACTTTAATACAGCCAAAAGAAAAATTTATAAAGACATGAATGGACAATCTGCTAAACAAGAAGTATGCATTAGTAAGACAAAAAAAGAAAAAGACCATTCTTCACGCAAGCAATAATCAAAGAAAAGTACCTTAAAATAATGTAATGTATCCATTAAATTGGCAAACTGAAAAGTAATGACAGTACTTGATGCGGATAAAGCGCAATAAGAAGAGCTTATGTGAAACCCACTGTTGATGAAAAGTGTAAATTTGTAAAATGTTTCTGGAAACCAACATGTTAAAAGAATCTTTAAAAACTAATGACCTTTAACCTTTGACCCATTAATCATACTTGTAGGAATCTCTGCTAAAAAAAAATCCTCTATAGACATAGAGAAAAATGTGTTTATTTATAATGTCTAATTATTGTTTACAGAAAGTGAGTTGTTAAATTTGCCTTTCAAACTTTTGTTATCAAAAAAACTAGTTAATGAGATGGAAGAGGACTCACAATATATAACATTAACAGAAAAGAAGAGAATACAAAAATGTATGTATGATATGAACCAAATTTTGTAAGTTTATACATACACACACACAGACACACACACACACACTAGGGTTGTCAGATTTAGCAAATAAAAATACAGGATGGCAATTAAATTCCAGTTTCAGATAAACAATGAATAATTTTTTAGTATAAGTATGTACCAAATATTGCATGGGACACACTTATACTAAAAAATTCTTATTTAACTAAGCATTCTTTATTTTATCTTGCAACCCTAACACACATGTATGAAAATATATAGGAAAAAAATGATTGAAAGAAAATATACCTAAAAATTATATAGTGGTTATCTCTGGACAATAGGAGTCTAAGTTACTTTTATTTTATATTTTCTTCCTTATACTTTTCTGTGTTTCATAAATTTCATTTAAAGAGCAAATATAACTTTATCATCAGAAAAATATGTATAGCTAAAAAAAAAGTGTCCTTTTGATGGTGGGCTCTTAGCAATTACATAGTAGATATTTTAATTATTAGCATATAATTCCATGTGAATGTACTCAAACTATATTCTACTCCATTAAAAAGAAAAAGCAAACCTCTACTCATAAAAACCACAGACTTATGACTTTTCTAAATCTTTCATCAAAGTTTGTAATGATTTCCTTCTTAAATTACATTTGGAGTTTCTCAGGCTGTTGGTTTATTGAGCATCTACTATGTGCCCAAAACCATGCTTAGAGGTTGGAGTTAAAAAGATAAATAAGACATGATGCCTCTGCTCAATGAGCTCACAGTCAGTGTCAGAGTTAAGCAAATGGAGGGAAAATTACAGTGGGTCTGTTGAGTGCTGAGACATGGCTCAGACCCAGGAAGGAGGGAAATGCACTAGATGATGGATGTGAGAAAAGGCTCCCAGGGAAGGGTTTTCTCTGCTGTCTCGAAGGATAAGAAGTTCGCCAGGCAAACGGGGTGTAGGGGAGAGGAAAAAGGGAAGAGGAAGTATTGTTTCTAGGCAGAGCCATAGCTTGCGCTTGGAGGATAGATTAGGGAATATAATTACACATCTTGTGGCTTGACTGAGAGGGGCTGTAGCAATCACATGCACTGTTATCAATCGCTATTACGCTGTCTGCCATCTTGGGGAGCCCTCTGCCAAGCATAACGGAATATGTTTTTGCAGCTCCTATCGAATTTGTACTGCCTTTCAACTCCATATACCAGATCTGGGCCAAGAGATAGAGACTGCCCCCCACCCCTCAGTAACTGATGCTTATTGAAAGCCTGCATTTCAGTATCACTGCATTTGCCAAAAGTCTCCCCAACAGATTTGAAAAATAATTCCCAGCAGTGTAAAGCAGCCCATATGCAATTGATATATGCATGATTTGGAGTCTTTTTAGATGAATTGGATTCAGATCCTCCTGCCATAGAGGAGCGAGCGCCTTCTATGTGCTGTTGACATGGCCTAATTATTATGAGCCAAGACTGAGTGACCTTGATAGAAATTTGATTCTGAAAGCTAACGATCGTCAGAATAAAACTATTTTCCGTAAAAATTAAGTGCTTTTGGCAGGCATTCTCCAGAATTCAATTGGTTCTTTTTCAATCATTCTTATAACAGGCGAATTTCTTTCATCGGGGGCGGGGGGGAGGGGGGAGGAAGAGGGTATGTTTCGCAGCTAGTTCATCCAGGCAGACGTATCAAAAATCCAAGCTGCTCAGAGCTAGAAAATCCATGGGAGAATTAATGAAGTTTCTTCTGACTGTGGTGGGTGACCAATAACCCTGACCTGAGAAAATGTCCAACCCGGACCATCTGGACTGTGCGGGGCTGATGCAGGATGCTACAGCCAACCCCAAACAGCCCGCCCTGCCTCTGTGGCCAGACTCTTTGAGGCTCTTCTCCACGGTCTGGCCAGGCCAGGGTGCACTCGTGTGGCCCAGTTCTCACAGTGGGATGCTGGCCGCTTGCCTGTTCATCTGGCCGTGGAAGTGTAGGGAGCTTCCTCAGGGAGGACCCCAAATACCAGCAAACACTCTGGTCAGAGTCAGAGCACAGTCTCAAACTTCTCTTCTTCGCTTCCCATCAAAACCCCAGCTGATCAGCCCATAAGGGAAGGAAGTTCTGGCACATGTGACAACACGGCTGAACTTTGAAAACATGCTCAGTTAAATGAGCCAGTGGCACAAATACTGAACACTGCACACATGATTCCATTTATATGAGAGCTAGAGTGGGCAGGTTCACAGAGATAGAAAGTTGCACAGAGGCCATGACAGACTGGAGAGGGGGAGAAATGAGGAATTGGTGTTTAATGGATACAACATTTCTGGTTGGAATAATGAGAACCTTCTGGAGATGGATGGTAGTGATGATGACACAACTTGGTGAATGTACTCAGTGCCACCGAATTGTATGCTTAAAAATAGTTACAGTGGTAATTTTTTGAATTTCTAAATATTTTACTTTAAAAGACTGTTTTATATTTAAAGAAGTAATTGTCAAACTTTTGATAAAAGCTTTCTTCTGATTCCTAAATGAAGTATTTTTAGTGTCCGTGATCTCTTAAGGAGTTCATTTTCTAGTGTACTACTAGCAACAGTTTCATAAAGTGTTCCAAAAATATGTTAATTAGTGTTTAACAGTCTTTTGGATGAATTGTTATGGGTTTACATAAATTATAATTTGGAAAAGTTCGTGAAAGTCTAGTGTGAAGGACTCTGGTTACTGTCCAGCTATCAATAATTTGAAAGATACCTAGCAGTATGCATTTTTACTCTTAAAAAATTGATACAAAATCATTCAAAGAAAAGCACTTAATTTCTTAAGAATTCATTGACTTTAATAGACTTCATTACCCATAATTTTGGGACACTAAAAAGCACTCACTTAAGGAACTGTAAAGTGACATTCTGAAAATGGTAAATGTTATGCTATGCTTATTTTGCCACACTAAAAAAAAAAAAAGAAAAAAGAAAAAAAAGTTGTGTGATGAAAATATTCCAGAATTAGATAGTGGGGAAGATTATACAACTCTGAATAGACTAAAAATCACTGATTTGTACACTTTGAACGTGTGAGTTTTATATATGAAAAGTAAAGCTATTATTAGGAAAAAAAAAAAAAGCCAAGCTGAGAGAAGTGATGTTTATGGGAAGGAGAGAAAGGAGAGAAGTAAAGCAACGCGGAGGAGGAACACACAGGCCAAAGCCCCCGACGTGACCCTGGAACAAGCTGCAGAGAGAGCGACTGGCTTTCCAACGTGCTGGGTGGGGGTGCAGTGGCCATAGCAAGACACAACAGGACAGCTTTTGACTTTTCACGGACGTTTTTCTCTCCTGGGGTGAACCACGTCTTCAGAGGATTTTGACAAAGGGTATGTGGTTCATCCATCCCCCGGCACCTGAGTTCTCCCCTGGGCTCAGGAGGGGCACACCCCTCTGTAGAATGGTGCTAGGCGCCAGCACGTCAGGTTTGGAGGACAAGTAGGAGTCAGCGGTAACTGCTGGCTGTTCCTGAGGGTGTCTGGGCGGTGGCACGGGAGTGCTGCAGAACGTCACCGCTTCTCACCGGCAGAATCGCCCACGGTGCCCAGAGCAGAGCGGGGCCTGCCCTGTTGATTCAGAGGCTACGCTCCAGGACAGGACCCACTTCAAATACGTTCTCCTTCTGCCACGTGCGTGGTGCCCGGAGTTGGAAATTCTGACGTGAGCATCCGAACAGTGAGTCCCAAACTGCAGCTCATGCCCAGCACTGACACAAAAATCCTCAGATACGGATTTTTGTTGTTGTTTTGATTTTAAAATGTTGCAAAAAGTGTGTTTCATTCATTTCTGTAATGGCCTCCTATTCTGAGGGAGGAGCAGATTGTCACAGGGCCTGGCAAGGACCCCACCACGCAGGGTCTCTGGGGGGCTTCCCACACCCCCCCTCCCCGCTCACCTCACTTCTACTGTGTCCTCACGTCCTCCTCCCATCCACCCGCATGGGTGCCGAGCAAGGAACAGGAGTAAGAGTATGTCATGAAACTTTTGTTTTGCTTGTGTGTTCGGGTAAACTGGGTCAATATCTAAAATATATTTCTTACTACTATGAACCTTAATCAACATACTTTAAAAGCCACTATCTTGCCACAAAAGAGGGATAGACAAGGGCACTTAGGTTCTGTCTAAGATACCTGGGGTTGGTATCTGCAGGGAGGGCGGGAGGGAGGGCCTGCCGGGGTGCCCTGGGGCCACAGAGAACACTGCTCACTCCCTAAATGAAGGCGAGCTCTCCCTTGATCTACAGCACAAAGACATCAGACTTTGCAAGTTTATAAAACATCCACAAGTGACCGACAGTACTCGCTGCTATGCTCCGGGGATAGAAAATGAAAAGGATACTGTTTCAGCTTCAAGCTCACCAAGCTCACTGTAGTCCACCAGGGGAGACACAGGTTTCAGCAACCCACAGTAGGATGTGATGAATGCTAAAACAGAGATGTGTCCGGACCAATGCTGGAGAAGAAAAGAGGCTAATTCTATAGAGGGGTGTATTCGCTTCCTAGGGCTGTCATAACAAAGTACCTACCATAAGCTGGGTGGCTTAGAGCCATAGAAACTTATTGTCTCACAGTTCTGGAGGCCAGAAGTCTGAGATCAGGACGTCAGAAGGGCCATGTTCCTTTGAAGGGACTGGTGAAGGACCTGTCTCCCAGCTTCTAGTAGGTCCTGGATTGTGGCAGCGTAACTCCAGTCTTCATGTGGTGTTCTCCCTGTATCTCTGTCTTCACGTAGCAGTCTTCTTATAGAAACACCAGTCATATTAGATTAGGGGCCCACCCTACTTCATGATGACCTCATCTTAACTAATTACATCTGCAATGACCCTATTTCCAATAATGTCACTTTCTTTGATACTGGGGGCTAGATTTCAATACACAAATTTTGAAGGGATACAATTCAACCCATAACAGGAAGTCGGGGAAAAGAATGGTGTTACCTAAACCTTGAGCATTAGCGGGGTTTTCTCCCCTCCCAAAGCAGGAGAGGAATAGCATTCCAGGGGAGTGCTTAGTTCTAGTCCCTGTCCCTGCAGTGCACACAGGCCCAGGCAGCCACGGGCCACCCTGCTAGCCACAGAGCCTGCTCCCTCATTTCACAGGCAAGCCCAGCACGCAGAGCTTTCTGCAGGAGCTGCAGGGAAGGAGAGAAGCTCGTCTAAAGACTGCTAAGAGCCTCCTGCACCCAGCATTTCAAAGTGAGTAAATACCGGGGTACCCAGTACGTGCCAGGTGTGATCACGTGCAGCATCTTGCTGACTCCGCTCAAGGCGTATCATTGTTTCCATTTCTATGCTACAGAAAAAGAGGCCCAGGGAAGTAATCCTCACTTGAAAAAGGCACACAGGTGGTAAACAGCAGAGCTAAAATTCAAACCTTGGTCTGATTGACTTCAAGGACCCTTCAAAACTCTTCCCTGATTGCACTATGGTGAGAAGCATCTCCCGAGGAAATCTGTATCAGGTCTGTGTCCCTCCTCATGGCCATTTGATGGGGCCAGAGCTGGTCATTCTGCTTCTGTTCCCTCCCTCTACCTTCAGAGAGCTCAGCAAGGAAGGGAGCTAGCCAGGTCCAATAAGTGCGGGCTCCATGTGCGGGGTAATATAGTGCCTAGAGGAAATCTAACCAGAGCCTGGAACCCCTGAATATTCAAGCTAGAAAGGAGTTCAGAAACCACTGCAACCCCCTCTGTTATCAGAGGTGGCACCGAAAGAGCAGGTGACTGGCCCACAAGCCTACAGCTAGCTGGACACAGGGTCAATGCTGGGACCCAAGACTAGGACCCTTTTGTATGGGCCCCAACGCTGATATCCTTTTGGAGTTAAAATGATTGTTTAAACTGCTCCCACCTGGTATAACATGCACAGTTGAAACCAGTCGGGTTAGGGCAAGCCCTAGCTAGAGATTTGATAGCAGGCCAATCAGTCATTCAACATTAATGCAGCTTGTGCAGCCTGCGGGACAATCCCGGGAGACAGCAAGGAAGTGGGAGACAGGCTGGCTCTGAACACCTGCTAGTATGGGCATCGGGGAAAATGAGTGATGAGAGTATAGGACAGAACAGCCTCGAACCACAGGCATCAGCACCAAATTTGAGGAAATGAAAGCAAGAGTAACTGAATGAACTGGGGACTCATAATTGGAATCAGGTGACCTCACGCCTGGAGCAGGGTCACTATGCCAAAGTTGCCCTGCTGTGATATAGGAGTTCTCCCCTGCCTTCTGAACTGGCATTACTGGAATGCTCAAAAAAGACCATGTGTACAAAACACTGTGATAAGTACCAGCAACTAGATAAATGCAAGCTCTTTCTTTCGCTAATCTCATGCTTGTGTCTGTCTGGGGCCTCCAGTGCCCAAAGTCATCAGCAGTCTCCTGAAAGAGGCACAGACTCTCTCTGTAGCCACGGCTGAGCCACCAGCATGCCTGGGCCCAAGGTACACACGGAGGAAATCCTCCAGTTCCTCGGCTAGCATGGGGCTAAGCACCCAGATATTTGAAAACATCTAGTTCGTATGAAGATTTCCCTTTTCGCCAGGACTTTTAGAGACGATAATAACAATTTTTTAAAGAGTAATAAATTTCTTGGAAAATTATTCACTGTCATCCATACAAGCATTGTCTGATCTATAAAGTCGGGCAGTAAATGGCAGACATACAATGCAAACTTAGGGGCCACGTGACACCAAAGCCCACGTCTTCCCCCCCAGGCTGCTCTGTGGACACCATGAGCTGCCCCTCCGTGCTTCCTCAGCATTCAAAATAAACATGGGCTTCCCCACCCTGCCCCAGGCTGGGGAGACAGCCATGGGAAGTCTCTGAGGACTACTGAACCCCTGCTCAGAATGCGTCAAATTAAACCCTGCGTGGGTGGGAAAAAGCTTTCCAACAGGTGAGGAACTCTCATCTACATTGTACACTCAGCAGCGCTTACCTTTATTTCTTTGGGAGTGGACCGGACGGGGGCCTTTTTCCCTCCTTTGGAGGACTTGGAGGAGGTTTGGGAAACGCCCGGGGCGCGGTGGGGCTTCAGGTCCCCGAGGCTACTGAGGTATTTTTTGCGCAGGGCCAGCAGCTCCTGCAGGTACTGCAGGCAGTCCTGGGTGCGGGAGAACATCCACGCCCGGTCCTCCTCCTGCTGCAGGTAGTACAGGCTGGTGTCCATGCTGCTGGTGCTTTTGTATTTCTTCAGGGACTCGCTGAATTTCTCCCCATGGTCCCCAACCACGTACATGGAGCTGCTTCGAATCAGCTTAACCGTGGGGCTGGCTCCGTCATAGAAGGGGCTCTCGGCTGCCTCCTTCCTCTGCGGGCTGGAGCTAAAGATGGAGTGGATCTTTCTGAACATGGTGCTCGGTTTCTCCCCGTGGGTGCCTTCCAGCTGCCTGCGCTGCCGCCACCCGATCTAGCTGGAAGCGCAGGAGGCGACATCCAGGCCTCGCGCCATCTGCCTTCCGGGAGGCCTCTGATCTCTGGGACCCCAGCGAGCCCGGCTCGGTCACCCGCGCATCTCTCATGGGGGGATATTTGCATCCGGAAGCCAAGATGCCATAAACAACCCGAAGGCGGGGGGTATTGCGCTGTGAGCTTGAAAGCAAGCGCCCCGGCTGGCTTAGTGCACCATTTGGTGCAAGCAGCTTCTGTGCTCCCCCGTGGAAGGCCCCAGCTGGGTGGAGAAAGCGTGACAGTGCCTTGCCTCTCTGCTGTTTTCTTTCCTTTTCGTCTTCCACCGCTGGACGTGGTCTCACCACCCAGTTTGACTTGATCTTGGTGCGGGTTTTTTTTTACATTTCCACCTGGGTTGAGCTGGCCCCAGTCCTGAATTCTCTGGGTCCAAAATGAAATTCTACTTAGTAGGGACAGTCCTTAGCTAAAGACTGCGTGTTACTCGGGGTAAAATCCAGTCGCCCGAGATGGGCCAGGGTGGACACAGCCAGGCCGCTGGCAGGAGCTCGCAGATCCCCCGATAAGCCGGGCTCCGAGCAGGCATCTGAGCGTCCTGGAAGAGCCTCGCCCCGAGGTAAGGGGACCTCGCGGCTGTCACCGGATAGCAGCCCATTGTGGAGGCGGGAGGATTCAGATATCCAGACCTCGACTTTTTGCACAGAAGCATCAGTGAGCTGAAGGGTGGCCACATTCGTGGGGCAGACACGTTTTTTAGCCTGAGCACATTTGAACTCAAACTGGTTAAAATCAGACGTGAACTATTTTTTCAAGAGCCTTGTATGAGTACATTAGAATCCCAGGCATGCTGCCTCTAGGATTTTTCTCAGGCAGATGCCAAACATTGTTGTCGTGTTCATTATTCTACACGGTCCGTTCTCTCCTGGACGTCAGTCGGGGAGCTGAAGCCTCTAGTCTCTGGAACAGGTTTTTCTTAAGCTGCGTGGTGTTAGAGGCCATGGGCTCCGGGAAAGTGTATGTAAAGGGTTATTGGATAGATTTATTAGCACAGTTTATTTTTGCTGTTTTTTCTTTTTTTTAAAGAAAGTGAGAAAGCACTTGTGGTTTTATCAGATATTCAAAGAGGTCTGTGACACAAAGAAAAATATTTAAAAATGTTTCTATCCTGCTCTAGAACAATAACCATGCTTTTCTTCCTGTAGATATAAAATAGCATTATAAATGTATTCGTATCGAGGGCATCCTCTGCTTGTGTTGTTCTCCTAGGAACCAGGCTGACATAGCCCCTCACATGCAGAAACATTTACACCTTACTGTTGCAGAATGCTTTAGTGTTGATGAAGGATTTCCACACGTAGTAACTTATTTACTGAGTGTAGCTTCCTTGGCAGAGAAGCATCACTTCCGTTATTATCCTCAGTGGTCGTCAGTTCGCAGATGAAGGCGGTGCCCAGGAGAGGTTAACGGACTTGTCTGAGGTCTATGTTGGGTGAGTGCAGAGCCAGTCCTCAGACCCAATGCTCCGGCTTCCAGCCTGGCATGTTGGCCCCACTCCCCTCCGGCCACCGAGGTCACGAGTTCCAGGTCTGTTGGGGGTAGTGATCCCCCTAGAGAGCCAGCCCGTTTCTCTGGCTTGACTTGAGCACAATCTAGAAGCTCCCAGGATGGTCAAGTGCTGCCAGGATTTCATCTCAGAGGGATCCAGGGGCTGTGACTAAATAGCCTTTCTCGGTAGCTTGTGCCAGTGGGTTTACGATGATGCTTGTTCTGAGTGTATTTAGAAAAATTTTAAATAGATAAAAATGAAGTCTACCTTCATATGCAGAATGTCACAAGCAAACTACCTCTTGATCATAAAGGAAAGAAAAATGTCTCCCTATATATTCTCCTCCTCTCCACTCTACCTCCCTGTTGGATGCTTCCCAAGGGCCAGACTTGTAAAGAAAATCAAGAGAAAATCATACTGACATCAACTCGCAGAGCATTTCGTGAACATTAATGGACAGGACATTTAGCAGTAGCCAAGACCCGACTAGTTGACTCTCGTCACCTCCTGTGCCTGTCCTGTCCCCAAGCCACCCTCTCCTGGAGCGCCTACTGAGGCGGTTGATGGGAAAGAATGCTTTCTCCCTAGAAAAGTACTTGTCATCCGCACTGGATGAGGGAAATTCATCCGGAATGTCAGCTGCCTCTGTCATACTTTCTTTAGATTTTCTCATGGCCTCAGCTCTAAAAAAAATGGGTGTGAAATCATCTTGTGGTTTTACAAGGTGTATTTCGAGGCCATTACAAATGCCCATCAAATCCCAAATTGGCACCCCAGCTTGATTCTTTCCATGTGTCGTGGAGAACACTGGATGGGCACCCATACAGCACCCATACAGGCACCCATACTGGGGGAGAGAAGAGCCTCTCCCCCAGCCCCGCTGCCACCGCGTGCCCCTCACCGGGCACAGACCAGGCTTGCTCTTTGCAGAGGTATCAGAGCCTTGAGGCTTGGCCGGAGAATCTGTGTAAAGCGACTCGTGTAATAAAACTTGCTTTATTCCAGAATTTCTCAAACTTAAAGGGCAGAATCCCAGGGCGGCAGCAGAGCAGCCCAGAGGATTTGCTCCGTAGCAATGCCAGGCGGGGGCACCTACGGGCGGCAGGTGCAGAAGCAGAGTGAGCTTCTGTCTGCTCCTAGCCAGCCTGGTCTTGCCGGGTGCCCGTGGTGTAGGGGGCAGGGCAGGGTGGCAGGAAAGATCGAGAGCACGGGCCTCACTCAGATCTGGTTTGAATCACAGCTTGGCTACCTAACAGCTTGGGAAAGTTATTTAAACTCTCTAAGCTTTGGATCCTTCCAGTGGAAAAGTGGATATCACTTATGGCATAGGGTTATTGTAATGATTAAATGAGATAATATATCTTTTGACCTACATCTCCCCATCCCTTCCCTTCATCCCCCGACCTCTAGTAACCACCATCTTATTCTCTATCTCTGTGGATTCTTTTTTTTTTACATTCCACATATAAGTGGGATCATGCAGTATTTTTCTTTCTGTGTCTGGCTTACTTGGCATAACGTCCTCCAAGTTCATCCATGTTGTGGCAAGCGGCAGAATGTCCTTTTGTAAAAGCTGAATAATATCCCACTGTATATACATAGTACCGTTTCTTTATCCATTCATCTGTCAGCAGACACTTGGCTGCTTCCACATCTTGGCTATGGTGAATAATGCTGCAATGTTCAGATATGTAGGAAGAATATGTCTAAAGGTCTGAAGAACAACATGAGAACTATAGTTAATAATATTATTGTATTATATTTAGGATTTTTGTCATAAGAGTAGGTTTTACGTGCTCTTGCCAAAAAGGAGGGGGGAGGGCGGTAACTATGTGAGATGATGGATATGTTAATTTGCTTGAATACAGTAACCCTTTCATTATGTATATCAAAACATCATGTTGTATACCTTACATATATACAATAAAAAATGAAAAAAAACAAAAAATAAATGATATAGAGAGAATATTTAACATGTCATATTTGCTCAATCAAAAGCAGCAATTATTACTTCATAATAATATAAAGATATTATTACTACTACTACTTCTACTTTGCAGCTCCCAGCATACAGTTGCCAAAATATTAACCCCAGGCAAAGATTTCAGATCCTGTCATCATTCAAGAGACCTCTCGTCCTTCAATATTTGTGGAGATGAAAGGCTCAAACGGGCCAGCCTTAATAACAACCAGCGTAGAAATTGCTAGTTTAGCCCACTGCCCTGAGCAATGCCAAATTTCCCCGAGATGCTAGCTGGGTCACACTGTCGTGAACAGCCCACCTGTTTACAGGGCACGTGACCAGGCATCTCAGCCCTACGTAGCGTGGAGTCGGGCGAGCACTTCATCATTTCCCTCCCTTCAGTCGGATGTGTTGCGTGGTTTCGTGGTACAACCTGGGATAGTCTCCGAGGGACACACATTTCAAGGTCGTGCCTCCTTTAATCCCACCAGCCTGCAACTGCACTTCCTATAGAGTCCTGAGTCACAGGAAACAATCAGAACCTTCCTCCCTAATTGCACATCTGGAAACCCCCTTGCTGCATCCCTGAGAGGAAAGTGACTCTGAGTCAGCACTTCCCAGAAGGCAGGTGAGTGTGGGGGCGGGGGAGGCTGGTGAGAGGAGTGAAGTCGGAGCTCAGAGGAAGAAGGGGAAGCTGAGAAAAGGAAGAGATCAAATACATGTGCTGAATATTGAATGACGGGTACGATTACAAAGTTCGACAACGGGTATCCCATGTCACGGTGGTCCATTTGCGCAGCGTATTGGAACATTCAGCTTTCTGGTTGTGCTATGAATTGTGAGGGGAAGAATTTTCCCTGGAGATCAGCTTCCCTGGCTCAGACAGTGATGCCTTGTGCTTTGGATCTTTGGCCAATGAAGCACAGGCCCCCAGGGGGGAGCAGAGCAGCTCCAAATCCCCCTGGGCTTGGCGCTCCGCATATGAAGACCAAATGCAGAATAACAGGTGGCTTTGCCAGCCCTTCTTACTTTAGCGTGCTTGGAAATTCCTAAAAATTGTGCCTGTAAGCAAACATTACCTCTGAGGTTTACATGACTAAAAATGTCCTGGAGCCTGAGTACACAGAGGGTTGGCGGGGGACTCATGGCCTCCTTTAGGAGGTGTGGCCCCAATGCGGGAGCCCTGTATACATTGCTGCCGGTCAGGCAGAATGGACACATCGTACAGTGCGAGGCAGGGAAACTCAGCTAAGCCAAGACTGCAGATGAGCAGTGACAGACTGGCATGGAGAAAGTTGGAGGGGAGGTAGCAGGCGGCAGCAGGCAATTAAAGGAGGGTCTTGACGGCCAGGTCAATGACTTTGGGTTTGATTCCACAAAGTACCCTTTATCAGAGCTCTGGGAGTTCATAAGACATCTTCATTCAATTTAGAAAAGGTTCCCTCTCCAGGCAAAGGCCAGGCAAGCAGCCTCTACTGGCTCCCTTGGCACAGTGCCTTGGAGCAGTGTACAACCTACACAACCATACATGGCAACCCTGACCGGTTAAGAACTTAGAACAGAAGATGATATGGCAAATAGAATTGTGAGGAAATCCCATTTAGAAACCATAAGGATACAAGAACACCATAGGAGCACCATAAGATACAAGAACATTTAGTGCTTTGTTTATCTGTTACAGTGTACAAACCATCCCAATACTTACTGGCTTAATTAAACCAACAATCATATTTGCTCAAAAGTCTGCAGTTTAGCTGGGCTTCTGCTGGGCATGCCAGTCGCACTCCTGTGGCCTGCATTCAGTGGTGGGTTGGCTGGGGCAGGGCTCAGCTGAGGAGCCGCTCCTCTCCACATGATCTCTCTAGCAAGGTGGCTGGAATTCTTAGATGGCCACTCAGGGCTTCCACCAGTACAAAGGCAGAAACTGCCAAGCCTTCAAGCTGAAGCTGAGACCTAGTACCATGTTCCCTGTGCCACATTCTACTGTTTAGTCAAATCACAGGACCTGCTCAGATGAGGGGGAGGGGCCTACATAAGGGTGTGAGCACCGGAAGGATGGCTCACTCGGGCCACAGGTATAATAGATTGCCGCCGTCCCTTAGGGAGTTAAGGTGGCCATCTAGGCAGAAGCGGTGAGGACCTCATTGGAGGGCAGCCAGTGAACAGACTTTTATTTTTAAGAATAATCTTCAAATCATTTATATTTGACTTAGGGTATGTTATATACCCTATTCAGTTTATTTTTCTAAGCACATTCAGCTAAGATTAATGGCAAAATAGATAATATTACCCAAAATCAAGCTTCATAAATCATTGTAGTAATAGGTCTCATTTTCCCAAAATGTAAAAGAGATGTGGATAATTAGGAGTGGATTATATAATGCTTGGAAAGACAAATTTAGGCACTTAATCTTATCCTTAATTATTTTCATAGTGAAATACTGCAGCATTTATCAAAATTTCAGGAAAAATGATATTGTCTTCTCGTGAACACTTACGCTTCGTTAGCAAACATTCATATGACAATCAACAGAAAAATTGAATGTGATTTTCCAATTCCCAGTTGGAAGGCTGAGTCTGACAGTGCTGTGGGGGTTGGAATGAGATGAAATATCTGCCTGCCCAATTTTTTTCACCGTCTCCTGCACCTACCTTCTACCTACCTATCCTCCCAGACCTTCCTCTTCCCTCCCATTTTTTTCTCTTTCTCTCTTCTCTCCAATTGGGGGGTATTAATTAGTGAGAGTATCAGTTTAGCTTCCATAACAGAGGTAAGAATATACACATTTATTTCTCTATCATGTAACAGTGCAGAGGAAGCTATTTATAATCCAGGGGTGATGCCTCCGCTCCATGTGAACACTCAGGGGCCCAGACTCCTTCCATCTCGTTGCTCTCTCATTCCCTGGCCTTGTTGCTCTTTCCTGCATGGTCAAAGGTGGTTCAAAGTAAAGTCTGCTTGTTTTAGCCAATAGGAAAGTGGGAAAGAAAAAGGTTTGCATGCTCTTTTCACTTTTACTCACCTCCTGTTGACCAGAATCTACTCACATGGCTACGCAGAGCTACATGGGAAGCTGAGAAATGTAGACTCTTGTGAAGTGGACTTGTGTCCGGCTCCAATTTCTATTGCTATAGCATCTCTGGGGAGACAACAAGCAATCTCTGATAGATGGCCTGGTTTCATTTGTGGAATTAGGAAAGGTGAAGAGAAAAACAGATGAAGAAGAAATTTTCTTCTGCACCCTGAGTAGCGATGTAGAGGGAAAAACCACCCTCCAGGTTTTTACAAGAAGATCAAAGTATTTCTGACTTTTCCTTCCCAGGCAAGGAACTGGTCTCTAGCTGCCTCCTCCACAACAATTGTCCATAGGACACCAGGAAAGGGGCACAGCAGGCAGGTGTCCCACCTCATGCTCCTCATGCCTTCACCCCCTCACATGGCAAAGCAGTGATTGCTTCGTGGGGCTCCAGAGCGTTGGGCCAGCAGGCATTTGCTGCTGGATGAACCTCAGAGAATTTCCCCTGGAAGCAGGAGTGAGCCTGATGGGGGCAGGGAACGAAGCTGCCCTAGCAGGGCATTCAAGGTGGTGAACGGCTGTGTGTTGCATGGACAGAAGTGGTAACTCTTCTTAGGCAGCAGCAAGAACTCAAAAAATACTGAGGCGAAACGATCCCTTCACATAGGGTGACTGTGCATCCAGGTTGGCCATTACTGGTCTGTGGCATCGTTCTGAATAGCACCCCAAAGAGAGGATCTGGTAGCCTAGGGTGCTAGGGCCACGGCCAGCCTGGCCTTTGATTCGCACGCCCAGGGGTATGGCAGACTCCATCGCTCCGAGCATGGAGTGAGGCGCAGAGCCCCAAGTCAACGTGGGGATGGGACAGCTCTCGGAATCCGTTCAGTCAATAGCACCTGGGTGCACTGGGAAAGGAGTGTTTGTTAGGAATTCAGTGCTCTTCACTAAACCTGGTGAATTACTCTCTTCACAGGTGAGGTCAACAGGTGCTAAATCTCAAAAAGGGTTTAAACGTGTCTGATTGCTTGTCCCTAGCAGAGCCAGAAAAGCAATGAATGCTTTCCTGCTGCCACGTGTATGGGGAAATCGCCAAGAGGTGGAGGCAACCCAAACGTCCGTCAACAGATGTTTAGACAAACAAAATGTGGTATATACAATACACGCAATGGAGCAGCAATCAGCCTGAAAAGAGGAGGAAATTCTGACACATGCTACAGCACAAACCGACCTTGAACACATTATGCTAAGTGTAATAAGCCAGGCACAAAGAGACAAACACTGTATGATTCCACTTATGTGAGGAACCCAGAGTAACGAAATTCACAGAGACGGAAAGGAGCATGGCGGTTGCCCAGGGCTGAAGGCAGGCGAAATGGGAGTTGGTGTTCAGCGGACACAGAGTTTCAGTTTGGGAAGATGAGAAGAGTGCTGGAGGTGGACAGTGTTGGTGGTTGCAGTGCGAGGGTGCTTCATATCACTGAATCACACACGTAAAAATAGCTAAAATGGTAAATTTTACAGTTGTGTGTTTTACTACAATAAAAAATAGATTCCCAAGGTCCTCTAGAGGAAATCCTGACTCAGAGAGATTGGAGAATCTGGGAATTTTTTTTAAAAGCATCCCAGAGGATTATTACCATCAAGGAAGTTTAGGAAACACCCCTGCTTTGTAATAGGACAACAGACGTAAAGCGTGGAAGTCCAGGCTGATTTACAGGCACTCAGTGCACGGTCGCTCGATAGTAGTAGCTATTATCATTAATAATGTACGTGGCTTCCTCAGTAGAGTTTCCATGTGAAATTACAATAATGGTCATGGTTAACATTTGCAGGCACTGACTCTGTGCTGGGCATTTTCATGTGTCATCTCATTTAATCCTGCAACTTCACTTGTCAGGTCATATTATTATCTGCATTGTAGGGATGGGGGGACATTTGGGAATGGGCAGTTTAAGTAATGTTCCCAGCTTCCCATATCTGTGGTATGACACAGCTGAGATGCAAACCCCAGAAGGAAGCTACTGGAAACTGGCGTACTTCCCACATTGCAGTAAGCTCCACGAGGGCAGGAATTTTTCTCTCTCTTGCCCACTACTCTATTCACACTGCCTTTCCAGGTATGTACCAGGTGCTTAATAAATATATGTTGAATGAATGAGTCAACCTATTTGTGGTCATCAAAAATGGTTATCTGAATATCTGTCACAGGAGAAACGCCTTGAGGCTGTTCCCACCACTGTCCCCAGTCCCTTTCACTTGTCTCTGACTTCAGGTCTTAAAAAGGCTCCACATGCATTTCCTAACGCATCTTCTTCTAACCCAGTTAGAAGACCTGGGTTCTAGTTTTAGATCTATCTTCTATTATTGCTATGTGACCTTAGGAAAGCCTTTGGTTTCTTCTCAATAAAATGCCCATTGTAATAAACCCTGCCCTATACTGTCCCATCATGGGAGGATTTCAAAGATTCTTGCACCTCACAAGCTATGGTGGTCGGTAGCCGGGCTCAGGTTTGAGGGAGTGATTTACAGGTACTCAGTAAATAAACTAGGTAAGTACTTGCCCACCTGCGCCCAGAAAGGCCCGGAGCTGTCCTCAGGGACACAGTGAAGGATTCAACCAGGCAGATCAGAGCCCAGAGAACCGGAACAGCGCAATGGGAAGTGTGGAATGATTCCAAATGGCACACCTCACTGGCGATCCAAAACATTTAAATTTAAATTAAAATAAGATAACGTTTAATACTTGTTGGACAAGATATTGAGAAAAATAATACCCCATGTTGCAAGGGTGGGAAAAGCAGAGGGTGAAAAAAGTTACTCTAATACACTGTTAGTGAGAGTATATATTGGAATAACTTTTGTAGCAGTTAAGTCAGAAACACATATCAAAATCCTTCAAATTGTGCATTTGCTTTGATTCAGCTATTCCACTTCTAGTAATCTAGCCTAAAAAATCATAAATATGTACAAATATTTGGCCATAAATTTCCTGCAACTGAGAATTAGCTAAATAAATTATGTTCATATGATGGAACACAGCACAGTTATTGAAAATGCTGCCC